>NC_068981.1:138460695-138468151 GCF_001194135.2 Octopus bimaculoides | reverse complement strand
TATATATATATATATATATATATATATATATATATATATATATATATATATATCTTCATATACATATATACGTAAGTGGTATACACATACATGTGTGTGTATGTGTGCGCACTCGCTTGTGTGTGTATACACACACACATACGTTCTGTATATTTATATGCATATATGTTATGTCAGCTCTGATTGAGAAGGCTTACCTATAATGAAAAGGGTTCCAGCTATGAGCATCTCGTCGCTTACTTTTATTTAGACATAATTTATAACTCCGACCACATTAACAAAAGTGTCCTTCTTTTGTTAAGTCGGCAGGTTGTGATACGAGGAGAATTTACCTGCTACCGATTACATATAGTCGCCTTTCTTCGTCTTTTGTTCTTTAATTCTAATGGTTGATTTTTTTCTCTTTTATATCATAGTTATTTCCTCGTTCCTACTGCGTTTTCTCCTCTTTATTTTTTCGTTTCACATGGACAACGTGAAAAACATTAACCGAGGTTTGTTTACATAGTTTTAATCTTTATTCTTAGTCTCGTTTAACCTTATTCTTTCATCGTTTTTATTTTGTTACTTGTTTCACTCATTAGACTGCGGTCATGCTGGAGCACAATCTTGAAGGGTTTTAGTCGAACAAATCGACCCCCTGGACTTATCTTTTAAGCCTAGTAATTTATTCCGTCGGTTTGTTTTGCAGAATCGCCAAGTTACGGGGACGTAAACACGTCAACACCGGTTCTCAAGCAGTGATGGGGAGATAAACACAGACACAAACACAAACACGCGCGCGCACGCACACACACACATATGTATATACATATACATACATTAGTATTTTCTGCCTATGTCTGTGCACACCTTTCAATGCCATGTATGCCACAAGGCCTGCAAACCTAACGGAGGGCCTCAAAAGACATTTTAAGATCCACAAAGATAAGCACTTAACTGCAGCTCTTGGTGGTCCCAATCGGATATGCAATCTATGTGGATGTCATTTAAAAACATTGTCTGGTTTAAAAAGCCACATCAAACGCCATGATGGATCTAAGGTGTGTATGTACAGGAGGTGGTCAGACTCTGCATAAGGAGTAGACAACCATCATATATTAAATATAACAGCTTGGGGGTATGAAATACAAAATATATATAAATATGTATACATGCTAAACGAGAGAAAGCAAAGAGTAAAGACTTTCAGACGATTGAATATTTAAGTATAGATGTGTAGATATTTATATTAAGTTGCGGGAATATTTCACGGAATCAATGGTAAACGTTTTGGGTTATTTCTGATAACTTTATCTAAAAAAACCTGAAAGCATAGCCTGTGTTGTGTCTATATCAAAAGACGCTTATCTGCTAATTATTGGAAAGTGAAGGAAATTGGAATACGATGATTACTCAATGTCCGTTATATATACATTTTATATACTTTATGCACAATTTTATAGACTTAATACACAACACTCTTCTTATTTCTCTCTCACTCTTCGCTTTATCCTCTATTTCTCTTGCCTTTTTCTTTCGTTCTTCGCCTTTCCCTTCAACTAATCACGTGAAAGCGTTACAAACGGGATAAGTAACAGAGAAAAAAAACTTCGTTAAAAAAAATTACACATTTCACTACTACCACTTATGCCTCTCCCTCCCCACACATCTCCCCTCTTCCTTCAACTAATCACGTAGAAGCGTTACGGACGGGCTAAGTAATGGAGGAACAAGCAGAATTATTATAAGATACGTCCAACTTACACAGAGTACAAACGACAGAGATAATTAAGGGAAAGAAAAGTATAAATATACATAATATACATACATACACGCACACACACAAACACATACGCACACACATATATATATATATACGTCGGGCTTCTTTCAGTTTCCGTCTACCAAATCCACTCGCAAGGTTTTGGTCGACCCGAGGCTATAGTTGAAGATTCTTGCTCACGTTGGGACTAAACCCAGAACCGTGTGGTTGGGAAGCAACTGATTCCACTCATGCGCTGTGTCTATGATTGAATATCACCTTCAGAGAGTTTAGTCAACTACATCGACCGCGAGTATGTTTCTCCCTGTGCCATGGTGTCGCATCCAGCGCACATGTCGTGCTGAGAGGCAGTGTGGGAATGTTGCACTTTCACCCTTCTGTCTATTTATTCGTCTTCTTATTACAGTTGTTATTGCTGATGTTGTTTGGCCTGAGGTCAATTGCAATCGAACACGACTTTGATCAAGAGCCTATTAACCGTAACGATCTCGTTTTTTTTTCTTCGATATTAAGTATTTTGGACTACATTGTACCATGCTTAATTTCTGTACTCAGAATGTAGGAGAAATTTGTCTTGCTGCATAGAAGTGTTTCTTTTTTTTTAGGCCTTTGTATCGTAGTATTTCAAACAATATTTATTTATTTTTTAGATTTATCTTTTAATACTTTTTATGCTTTTTGTGATTTTCTTATTCTTTTTTTTTCTTTTTGCTTCTAAATTAACGAGAAGAATTTTAATGCATTCCATGCAGCGCTGTGATGCTGGGAAGGGAGATAATAAAATCACTTCTTTTTATATTGTTCTTATTGAATATTTTCACTGAAATGTTTATATATGCTTTGCAAACGCTGTTGCATGTGTTTGTCGCTGTGCGGGAATTTGCTAGAAAATACATTTATAGTTATTTTTCTTCTTTTTTTATGCAACGTCGTTATTTTCCTGCTTTTCGATGACGTCTACGCGTCGATCTGATTTCATGCTGTGACCAATCTCGTATTCGTTTCGAGGATTCTAATAATCAGAATTACATCATCCAGACATATTTATCCAGTTTATAGTGGTAATTCTAGCAGGTCGAGAGACTAGGGTGCTCCACAATCGTTTGTTCATTTGTTGTTGTTATTTTTGCTTCTTGTTTAACTCTTGGTTATCTCTGTTCGACCACATTTATGATGAAAGAAGAATATTCAAGGTTATATCAGATCTTTTCAGTTTCACACACCAGATTTGATTTGTTTGAAAATTTCTAAACAGAGGTAGTTTTTCATGTTAATTATGAAAAACAACCCTGTTTTGCTTAGAGTGATTAAAAATAAAGAAGTTTCTGTTATTTTGATGAATATGTATGTGAGGCTGCGTTCGATCGATGTAACAACACCAAGCAAAGATTTAATAATAAATTTTATTTCACCGCACTCGTAATATTGAGGTTGGACATGGGTTGTGAAGTTCCACAACAATTTAGCACAATTGAAGGAACTATTCAGATGTGTTATTTATAGTTGATTACAAAAGGTCTGTACTGAAGTTTGTCAAGACAAGAGAAAATATACAAATTTGATTCATTTCAGCTAAGTATATCGACGTATCCACGTTGAGCAGAGTGTCATTAAAACGACTATTAGAAACGGCAAGAGAATATGTGGAGTTGGACTGCATGTCACCACGCACTTAGAAAATTCTTTTCTACTCTAGGCACAAGGCCCGAAATTTTGGAGGAGGGAGCCAGTCGATTAGATCGACTCCAGTACGCAACTGGTACTTCATTTATCGACCCCAAAATGGTGAAAGGCAGAATTTGAACTCAGAACGTAAAGACAGATGAAATATGCTAAGCATTTCGCCCGGTACGCCGCCTTCACACACAAAATTGACGCTAAAAGCAAGCCTTTTATGCTACAAACAGCCCTTGTACTGAGATGTTCCAGAACGATATAGAAGAACCTAGCACGTGAAGGCTGATTGGTCAATAACTCGACCTTTCATGTGAATAAGTTTGTACTATGGCGTAACTAAAACTTCATAATTTGACTACTCGGTTTCTAGTCTTGATATATTACGAAACTTTAAAGATTGAATCTTTTTCAATTCCTGCTTATCATTTCTGGTCATTTTTGATACGTCGTTTCAGGATTACTTCCGTCTTCCCTCCTACCAGTCTTCATGATCTTGTAAAGGGTCAACCCAACTAAAAAATAGAAAGGTATAACTCAAAAGAGTGACTGGAATAAATACAATTGAAATAATGCAACAGAAATTCATTCAGAGTGAAGGGGTCACTAACTGACCAGGATACACCAAAACCCAAGTAGCATATTGGGAAGAGACGATAACAACAGGACATTTCACTTAGTATAATAGGGTAATTGCGATATTTGTTATTTTAAATTTTGATGGTTATTTTCGAATATTTTTTTATTTAGCTAGGCACATGTAAATTTATACATAATTTGTTGTGTTGGTTTATGTTAATGGTTTTGCTTTCACCATTTATTCTTAATTATCTTAGGCTGTCAAAGTAATAGTGAACAAAAACAAATTCGAGAACGCAATGCAACAGGAACTACTCGTGACGTCAAACATGCATTTGACCACGGAACTGCAATCAATGTACAATTCAAGCTTGGTTCCAAAACTTTCGTTGCAAAGATGAGAGTCTTAATGATAAGAAGGGCGCAATTTCTACCACAATGGAAATTCGAAAAACTTCAAGAAATGGATGCTGAGAGATCTGAACGAAGAAAATGCCGTTACAAAGACTTCTTTTTGCCATAAAAACTACCTTTTTTTAAAATTGCATTTAGGAATTTTACGAAAAATGAATTCTGTATGACAGTTCGTGCTGTGATTGGGTTGATTAAAGCAGCAAAACACTTTCCTAAACTGAAGTTGTAATTTAAAAATGATTCTTGTCGCTGTGTGGTAACTAGCAAATAGAACTATTTCTAGAATCTCGGTGAAGCCACTACAGCTATTAAATAGTGCCAGAAAATCGGAAAAAACCTGCCAAAAAGACTGCAAGTACAATCGGAAAAGTCCAGTTAATCTTTATCATTACTTTTATCATTACTTTTTCAAGCATCTCGACAACTACGCATACAAGTCTTCATCAACAAAGTAACGTCTTAAAACACTTTCATAAAAGTCATCGGAGGTAGGACTCAAGAATTTTAATCTATGCAAACAAAATAGATTAGTTTCTTCTTGGCAAAAATATGTAAATTCTAAAGAACAAATAGAAAGATATATTTTTTCAACGTAAAAATACTGAACAGGATAAAATCCTTTTAAGAGCAAAAATATTTCCGGCAATCAGCCATGAGGGAACGAACTCATACCCTTCCAGTATCCGGTTGGAGCGCTCTACTCTTTAAGCTAAACTGCCAAACGGCAACCGGTTGCCGGCAAATTTCTCTGCTCTTAAAAGGATTTTATCCTTTATATATACTATTCAGTATTTATGTGTTGAAAAATATATCGTTCTACTTGTTCTACAATACATTTCAACGCTTCAAAAACAAACTTACGCTTGTTTACATATGACATAATTTCTAAAACTTATTATAACCGACGAATCTGAATTAAAAGACGTAAACTAAACATCGGAAGCCATTTTGCTTAATGTGCTACTGACTTATTCATCCATTGAATTTAGAAATGATTTCTACATATTGTTACTGGTTTTTGAAGTTGTGGTATTAAACAATCTAAGTACTTGACTGTTACTTAATTTATCGACCCCGTACATTTAAATGGTAAAGTTGAACTAATCGAGATTAGAACTTGGTACGTTAAATGGCATTACTAAACACTCCGAATCATTATATCTGTCACTCTACCGATTCGTCCAACACCCGCTTTAAATAAAGCAGGATCACGATAACAATGATGATGACAACGACGACGATGACGACGACGACGACGACGACGACGATGATGATGATGATGATGATGATGATGATGATGATGATGGAAGAAATGGAAACAACCCATAATAATAATTAATAATATTAATAATAATAATAATAATGGTTTCAAATTTTGGTACAAAGCCAGAAATTTTGGGGAAGGAGGTAAGTCGATTATATTGAGCCCAGTGTTCAGCTGGTACTCATTTTATCCACCCCGAAAAGATGACAGGAAAAGTCGACCTTGGCGGAATTTGAACTCAAAGACAGACGAAATGCTACTTAATCCTTTCTACTAAAGGCATAAGGCTTGAAATTTTAAGGTGGGGTGGAAACGATTACATCGATTTTAATAATTTTAATTATTATTTCTACTCTAGGCACAAGGCCTTGAAATTTTGGGGGGAAGGAGGATAGTCGATTACATCGACCCCTGTGCGTAACTAGTACTTATTTCATCGACACCGAAAGGATGAAAGGCAAAATCGACTTCGGCTCAATTTGAACTCAAAACGTAGCGGCAGACGAAATACCGCTAAGCGTTTCGTCCGGTGTGCTAACGATTCTGCCAGCTCGCCAACTTCATAAAAGAAATTAATAATAATAATAAAAATAATAATAATAGTAATAATAATAATAATCCTTTCTATTATAGGCACAAGGCCTGAAATTTGGGGGGAAGGGGCTAGTCGATTACATCGATCCGAGTACACAACTAGTACTTACTTTATTGACCCTGAAAGGATGAAAACCAAAGTCGACCTCGGCGGAATTTGAACTCAGAACGTAGCGACGGGCTAAATACCGCTAAGCATTACGATTGGCGTGCTAACGTTTCTGTCAGTTCACCGCCTTCATAAAAGAAAATAATAATAACAATAATAATAATAATAATAATAATAATAATAATAATAATAATAATAATAATAATAATAATAATAATAATAATAATAAGAAGAAGAAGAAGAAGAAGAAGAAGAAGAAGAAGAAGAAGAAGCAGAAGGACAAGGGACCTCTTATTTCAGCTTCACTTTGTGGGTGATATCGGCAGTACCTCCTAGGACGAAATCCTTTTAACTTCGCTTCTCAGAAGTAAGCATCAACAAACAGAACTGAGAGGACTTCAAGCTATTCCACTATTCATTATTCGTCAAGGGAACTCGTTTTCCATGAACCTACAGTAAGCAAGAAAAACAAAAGAGAAAGAAAAAAAAACGCTACTACAGTGGAGAAAGGGGTCCTATTGTTACGGTGACGCTTGGGCATGGACTTAGGAGTAAGGGGCTTCAATTATTCTGACCTACAAATCAGAAAGAAGCCTTTTCAAACACAATTAGTGACCCAGTAAAAAATAACACTATGGTTTTATTCGGTGAAAGGATGACAAGTTGAGTGATGAGGGTTTGCATCTTGATGGATGTTGGTGGTAAATGGGCAAAGAGAATTATAAAAGAAATGTAAATAAAGAATATCTCTGTGAGTTTGGTTTGTTTGTTTGTGCGTGTGTGCATATATATATATATATATAGATCTATATCTATCTATCTATATAGATATAGGAGAATATACAAATAATAACAACAGACGAGGACAGGTGGTGTAAATAACAAAAGTATATATTAGTATGACGCTCGGGAATACGGAAAGTCTTTGACGTTTCGAGCTACGCTCTTCAACAGAAAGAATACGGAGAAAAAAGGATGATAAAGGAGGTTTACAAAAGTGGAAAAGTTCAAAAGTTTTTTATGCATGCATACATACATACATATATATATATATATA
>NC_068981.1:138455864-138456784 GCF_001194135.2 Octopus bimaculoides | reverse complement strand
TATATATAAATTTAGTAAATGGAGTAAATGTTAACTGAATACTTTTATTTCCAACATATGTTTCGAAGATTACAAATTATACCTTCCATAGGAATAGGTGATGTTGAGAAGAATGTAATCTTCTCTTCAGGGAAATGCATGGGAACCAGCTTAAACGTAAGACATTTTAACCGAATATGAGAACTGTAGTTGGAGAAGGTTAGAGAACATTTATATTTAAAAATTAAATAATAAAGGTAGAAATTGATATTAATCAATTAAAACCAGTGGCTTAGCATATTTAGAAAAACTTCGAAGATTAAAAATTATATTACATACAAAATTAAGAGGAATGACCACCAAAGTGGACTCCTAATAAGCTAAATATAAATGTCAAATAGCCTTACCACGAAGAGTGTGTTGTCAAGAAAAAAATTTCAGCAAACGCCAGAATGTAAAAATGAGCAAGACAAATGAAAATATACGAAATAAAAACGATTACCTACGTAATCTTGAGAACACATTCTTTGTAGTAAGGCGATTTGACGTCTATATTTAGCATATTAGGAGTCCACCTTGGTGGTCATTCCTCTTAATTTTGTATATATATATAAGTGACTTAGTGGTTAGGGCATTCGACTCACGATCGTAAGGTCGTGAGTTCAATTCTCGGCAACGCGTTGTGTCCTTGAGCAAGACACTTTATTTCATGTGTTGCTCTAGCCCACTCAGCTGGCAAAAACGAGTACTACCTGTATTTCAAAGGGCCGGCCTTGTTACGCTCTGTGTCACGCTGAATCTCCCTGAGAACTACGTTAGGGGTACATGTGTCTGTGGATTGCTCAGTCACTTGCACGTTAATTTCACAAGCAAGCTGTTCCGTTGATCGGATCAGCTGGGACACTCGTCGTCGTAAGCGACGGAGTGCTACTATATATATA
>NC_068981.1:138454807-138455572 GCF_001194135.2 Octopus bimaculoides | reverse complement strand
ATATATATATATATATATATATATATATAATGTTCTGGTATACAGGAATTTAATTGCACAGGTTCATCCAGCAGACAGAGTAACCACAGGAAAAGCCTCTACGCTGGTTTGCAGGAAAGAAGTCAAGTGAGTAGGTGTAAAATAGAATGTAATCTAAAACTCTTAACTAGCAGCTTGGTAAGTAATTCTATACAACTCGTTATATATTGTTGTTATATGACTAAGTCAATCGTACCGGAAGTTAGACGTATTCATTCAAATGTACCCCATGTACCTAATGTATCCTATTTACAGATTTGCTCGTGTAAGGTCAACATTGGTTGTGCGGGCCAATAACGAAACATCTATGAGGGGCTCGACCTATTTGAAATAGCAGCGAAATCTCCCTCAAATCACATGTTTCCATCTTTATAAAAGGTATATGCTGGGCAATATTTTCCCTTATATAGAAAGATAATCTTTGTATAGTTATGACTGGATTACCTTATCTTTGAGATGATAAATTGTCGCTGCTGTCGGTTCGAGTTGTCTACGATAAGAATAACGGTGAATCTAGGGCTAAATACCACCACCACCAACAACAACAACAATAACAACAGCAGCAGCAACAGTAAGAACGATAAATATATAGATGTCTTTGTGGGGTAGTCTAACGGACCACGAGAAAGAAAGAGAGAGGGAGGAAAGAAGGAAAGAGAAAGAGAGAGATAGTGGAGGAGCGAGAGAGAGAGAGAGAGAGAGAGAGAGAGAGAGAGAGAGAGAGAG
>NC_068981.1:138452548-138454797 GCF_001194135.2 Octopus bimaculoides | reverse complement strand
CAGAGAGAGAGAGAGAGAGAGGCAGCAGAGAAATAGTTTGACACACAGACATTGAAATAACTAGGAATCATATACCAATGATGATATTTACACTAACGAAGGGAACTGCATAAATTGTCGATATTATCGAATCCCCATGTCATACAGACTTATCCAAATTTCTAAATTTTACGAAACACAATTGTACCAGCGTAGACAGCACTTAATTTAGAGATCAGGGACTATCGTAACTAATACATAGAAATCATAGTCGAAGGTGTGGCTGTGTAGTAAAAAGTTCGCTCCACTATCACATAGTTCTAGGTTCATTTTCACTGAGTAGCACCTTAGGCAAGTGTCTTTTATCATATTCTCAGGCCATACAAAGCATTGTGTGCATTTGGCAGACGGAAACTGAAAGAAGCCAGGTGTGGCTATGTGGTAAGAAGCTTGCTTCTCAGCTACTTTTTTTCCGGATTCAGTCCCACTGTATGACACATTAGGCAAGTGTCTTTTACTATAAATTCGGGCCAACCAAAGCCTTGTGGGGGAATTTGGTAGACGAAACTGAAGGAAACCCTTCGTATAAACACACCAACATCGGTTGTCGAGCGATGGCGGGAGACAAACCGAGACATATACAGATAAATATTATATATATATATATATATATATGTCAGTAAATGGTGGCGTTGTGTTAACCGCACGTGGAGAAATAATAGGAAAATAAAAGATAATAATAATAATAATAATAATAATAATAATAAGGCAGAATGCTAAGCTGAAAGCATATTTTAATATAGATGTGCATAAGGAGGATTAAAATGGATTTCTAACCGGCTTTCATTGCATGGCAAATTTTCAAGAAGAGGGGATATGAAAATAATGTTTTTTTACAAAAATATAAAAAATATATAAAAAAATAAATATACCAATACATTATATTAACAGAACAGTTTTCTTTCAATATAATTTGGGATCGCAAATATGGATTCTTCAAACACAAAGGTGTTTACAGAATCATACACGCATATGTGTAATTACGAATATTCATACGTATATGCATGTACACACACATATGCGTGCCTAGCGGTCCGAAAATAAGAGTCCTTTGGTAGGAAAGAATTTGACAAAATACCCAAAGATTTTGAATTAAAGTGCAAAGTAAAACAAAACCACAATGCTTTATTTTTTTCCTTTTAGCGACAAAATTATTTTCCAAAGATTTCTTTTCTTTTCTTCAAATAAATTTTCGTGTCAAATGAAAGTAATGTATTTGCTTTAACGAAAGCATTAGTGTAGTAATCTTTCAATTTCTATAATGAAAGTAATATGTCTCTCAGAATTTTCAGTTAAAGCTATTTAAATTTAATAATTAAGAAATTAATTATCTAATTACTGATTTTTCTGTTTGAAAATTTTTATTATTAAGTATTTATTTTCTATACTTTGTTAATCATAGTAGATTTTGTTGTTCGCCATAACATTTTCAATGTGGAGATATTGTCCGAGTAAGTTTCGTCCAAAGAATTTTTGTCATAGAATGGTTTTGTTTCAGAAGATTTGTGCTTGGGTGTTTGGGCCTGGGGATGTATTCGAGAAGGGTTTTTTTGCGAGTAGGAGAGATTTCCGAGACAGTTCTGTTCTAGATGAGTACTGTCTTAGGTATGTTTGTTAAGAATTGTGGGCTGTCTTACCTACAAATATTCTGAAAGGCTACAGATGATAACGTGTTGTGTATATGTCTGTGCGTGTCTATTATTGTTTGCATATATATATATATGCAATAAATAAGCTTAAGGTTACAGATATATAGTAATGATAGATGTATAGTAAGGACGAAAGAACTAAAATGACTTCAATTGGTATTCATAAGCAACTTCATTCAGAAGGACCTAACGTCCTTAGCATAGGCGTCTCTACGTGGATGCCAAACTATATTTCTTCCAGAATATTGTTGTTGTTGGCACTCCGTCGCTTACGACGTCGAGGGTTCCAGTTGATCCGATCAACGGAACAGCCTGCTCGTGAAATTAACGTGCAAGTGGCTGAGCACTCCACAGACACGTGTACCCTTGACGTAGTTCTCGGGGATATTCAGCGTGACACAGTTTGACAAGGCTGACCCTTTGAATTACAAGCACAACAGAAATAGGAAGTAAGAGTGAGAGAAAGTTGTGGTGGAAGAGTACAGCAGGGTTCGTCACCATCCCCTGCCGGAGCCTCGTGGATCTTTAGGTGTTTTCGCTCAATAAATACTCACAACGCCC
>NC_068981.1:138445518-138450296 GCF_001194135.2 Octopus bimaculoides | reverse complement strand
ATAGTAGGTGCCTTAGGTATAATAAAAAAATATTCAGACAAATACATAACAAAAACACCAGGACTTACAAATATATATAACATACAGAAAATTGCACTACTGGGTACTGCACACATTCTACGCAAAACACTTTCAATACAGTAAACATAAGAGCACCACAGCACATACCCAAGGCGCACAGAGCTGCGCTCGGTAGTGAAGTGAAAGCACGTTATAAAAATAAAACTACTGAATAATGATAATAATAATAATAATGATAATAATAACAGCATCGAAAAATACCTTAGGAACGAGAACCCAGGTTTGAAATTTCCCCAAGACACCTTATGAAGGCTGGAGGATATATAAGCCGAAACGTTGTGTTAAGAACAAACAAGATGAGGACAAATATCCGTCAAATGTAAATAATGTAAATAATGTACACAACTCCATTGTTTTAAATTTTTTACTTGAAGATATTATTTAATCAGCAACATAATTTCAGAAGGAAGTTAGCGCAGTAATCTCACTTCTGTGAAGTCTGAGACCGTTGGAATATTCTCGCGAGTGCCGGAAATTAAATGAAAAACGTGAACTTGAAGCAGATGTTTCTGCACGTGTCGCAGAGAATATAAAAATAAGCGTTTTCTTCTTAACTTTGTAATGACGATATTTCGAAAATATATTCAAACAGCAGATATTCCAAATGAATAAATAAGCTTGGATTACCATTTGAGTGATCGGAAACGTGTAACTTGGTCTACTGGAATTAGGATCCTTTCAATTATATATTAAAGAATACTCTACACCATTGTATTGTGTCACGCTGATTCTGTATTCCAGCTTTTTGGAATTCCCTCCTCGTTCATCTGTTTATCATAGCTGTCAAATTACAACTATTCAAGACAAACATTGACCACGTCAAATTCACTGGCTTGTAAACGCCATAGGTACAACAGCTTCCTGCAGACAGATAATATTTTGACATATATTTCTCGCCAGCAAGTAGATCAATATAAAATGATGCATCGTTGAAACTGTATTTCTTATCTCTTCGAACATTAAGCTAATCAATGTTGATCAACATGTTAAATTTCACGTGAGCCAGCAGCAGTCTCATCAAATACTTCATTATGATGGATATGAGAGCAATTACTGATAGTTATCAACTCCTGTTACACGCTAAATCATTTTGAGATGTCATCGGCACAATGAACAGTAAATGCGTGATATATTTAATACGCAGAGCCTTGCAACGCTTTATTAGAATAAAATACATACTGACATTGATAAAGAAGAAAACAATGTTGACAATTTTATGTTTTCATTGTTCCGGAAGATATAAAAGAAAACTCCGGATATCAGATTTATTGATCATCCTTCACTGGAGTGTAAACTCGTAATAGTAACTTACTCCTAACAAATATACATTTCTCTATATTAAGTTAGCGATTCGTTCGCTAACACTTCAACAAGTTACCTACGATGAGACTGTACTTTTCAAAGATATGGGAACATATCCGGAGTTGTGCCTCATAATTGCCAGGGAAAATAAAAAGAGAAAGAAAAAGAAAACTCGTCGAGTAATATTTTTTGGTTTTCGTAGGCGTGGTTGTGCGTTAAGAAGTTTGCTTCCCAATCACATGGTTCTGTGTTCAATTCTATTGCGTGGTACCCTGGGCGAGTGTCTTTTACTATAGCCACGGACCAACCAAAGCCTTGTGGGCAGATTTGGTAGATGGAAACTGAAAGAAGCCTATCGTATATGTATAATCGTATGTGTGTATATCTGCCTATTTTTGTATCTGTGTTTATCCCCCGTCATCGCTTTTGGTGTGGTTATGCCCCAGTAACTAAGTAATTCGGCAAAAAGACCGATAGAATAAGTAACAAGCTTTAAAAAATAAGTACTGGGTCAAATCATTCGACTAAAACACTTCAAGGCGCAGTCTCAATATGGCTGCGGTCTAATGACTGAAGCAAGTAAAAAAAAAAACATTTTATTTCAGATTTGTTTTACTATTCCATATATTAACTATGCATTGACACATGCTTAGCTACTTTCGCATGGTTGTAGAAATCTATGGTATGCAGCAATGACAAGTTAGAACGGACTCAGTCAACCACATTGTGCTTACCTCCATCTCTGTGTCTTTAGGCTTTTCGCTGACCACTCGACCCAGTTCTTACTCCCCAGAAAATCTCTCCCTTGGAAATCCTTCCATTTCTTTGTTTTATTTTATTTTTTTTATTTTATTTTTCGTGCAACCATCAATTTACAGTCGTTAAAGAACGCTAACCTCGTCGATCACCTTGGCAGAATTGTTAGAGCGTAGAACAAAATTCCTTGAGGCAGTTAGTTACTGCGTTTTTCGTTCTGAGTTCAAATTTCGCCGAGGTCAACCATGATTTGTATCGCTCCGGTATAGATGAAAGAAAGTCTCAACGAGACAGTTCACTTATATTTCTACAACGGCCTTGATATCAATGAAATTATAACAGAAAAAGAAGACCTGTGTGGTTTCGGAAAGCTTGTAAAGGCCCTGAGCACATCTTCATTCTGACCTAACCATGAAAATAAAATAAAAGTCTGAACGAGGAAACGTTTGCTACATGTAGATCAAGATTGAAAGATCATAAAACGCATAACTGGCTCTGAATCGGTGTGACTGCTCGTTTTTGTTATACTTTCTGTATGATTCTACATGCTGTCATATTACTCAGCTTTTAGGCCTTATCTGTTATTTTATCTAAATGCTTGTCATTTTGTTTTTCTTCGCTCACCTTTCCTATATCCACATCAGATTCACTAAATCTTTCTATTTATATGGCTGTTCTGTTTGTCAATCAATCTTCTTTATTTCTCTGCTTATCACTCCGTCAACTTAACCGTCCGTATAATAGCTTGATTATCTCTTTACTTACTCATTTCACACATGTAAACTGATTTGTCTACTGAACTGTACACGGATCTATGTCTCTATCTTATCTGTTTTCTCTTTCTATCTCCATCGCCTTTCTTCCTTGATTAATCTATTTCAATCTTTCGTTCCCAACTATGTACCACACGCATGGTATCATTTACCATTCCTATTTATGTCTTATGTTTTGTTTGACCACATCGCTTGTTGTCTAACACCTAACCGAATAAGATATTAACCCTGCCTATCTTAACTATAATTCATCATTAAACAAATGATTTTTACTCATTAATTACCATTGTTGTAATTTTAACCAGTTAATATTTATTAATTCACTAACATTAAATATGTTAGAATCGATTTAACTATTTATCATTCATGCAGAAGGCTTACATTGATAACTTGGATCATTCGCTGACGCACAGCTCTTTGTAATGTCTGTCAGAAAGTTGAACTTATATTCTGTCCTTTTTAATGTAATCTCATTTTCTTCTCGATCCGTATTTTGTTTCGAAATTTCTGATTTATTTCGTTTATGTGTTATATTAGACTTTTATCAATCTTGCAAGCGACATATTAGTTAGTCTTACAAAGCGTGAATTTCATTTTATTTCAGGAGGAGGCTAGTTCCTCCTCATGGGAGATGGACTCTCCTTCATAGAAAATAAGTTCTTCCTCAGCAGAGGTCGTGTCCTTTTTATGCTAATTACTCAGTTGTAAAGATCTTGGAATTAGAAATAAACAGAACGAAGGTAAAGAAAGTGGAAACGATTCATATAATTACAGCTGCCTTGAAAATGATCAACGAAATGTGTGATTAGATATAAATGCAAAATCCCAGGAATTACACTTATAATTAATCTACATAAAATATCAATACTATAACATCAGGTAACATCGTTAAGGTAGTCTCACATCATCTGTAAATATTTTAAAACTTGTACATTCTTTTAAATGTAAGATGGCAAACTACCTTACAACCTGTAACGTGCCTGAGGTGGAGCGAATTGCTGATCCGTCCCAGGGGACGTTCTTATGGCGCGGGATTTTGGGTTTGCTTGTTGTTTAAGCATGTAAATGCTTGGTAAGCTCACTGGAGGTGACACACTCAAGGGCTGATCCAAGTGGTACATACTGTAACTGTACCACTACTTTTAACAAAAACATCTAAGTGCATTTTATTTTTCTTATCTCTCTCTTTCGAGAAAGTATACTTGAAATAGTTCTTCAACCAGGTTTAAGAAAAAAAAGATACAGCCTTATGCCAAATTTTTGGTACAAGGCCAGCAATTTCGGTGGAGGGGTAAGTCGATTATATCTACTCCAGTGCTCAAATGGTACCTATTTTATCGACCCAAAAAGAATGAAATGCGAAGTCGACCTCGGTGGAATTTGAACTCAGAACGTAAAGACAGACGAAATGCTGCTAAGTATTTTTCCTGGCGTGCTCACAATTCTACCAACTCGCCGCCAATACACTCTAATAAATGCACAACGCCACTTCAAAAGGCTATTCGAGTGACGAGTGTATTCGATTCAACAGCGCATAGTACACGAGTACTTGATTAGTACTTAAATTATAGACTTCGATGGAAACAAGAAAAGTAAAATACACAACGGAGAAATTTGAATTCAAGACGTAAAGAGATATTTTATTCTTTTACTTGTTTCAGTCATTTGACTGCGGTCGAGCTGGAGCACTGCCTTTAGTCGAACAAATCGACCCCAGAACTTATTCTTTGTAAGCCTAGTATTCTATCGGTCTCTTTTCCCGAACCACTAAGTTGCGGGAACGTAAACACACCAACATCGGTTGTCAAGCGATGGTGGGAGCGACAAAGACACACACACACACACATATATATATATATATATACA
>NC_068981.1:138439694-138444047 GCF_001194135.2 Octopus bimaculoides | reverse complement strand
CCTCTTCCTCACACTCATTCTCGCATGGTGGTTAGAGTTTGATGAAGGTAGACCAAACAATATGATACTTTGCAGGTGCTCGTTGCTGGTGTCAGATGCTTTGATCCAGCACCGACAAAAACCTAAGCAGACAACAAGAGACGGTGTCACTGGTCTTCGGTCTGTTACATTATAGGTCACACCACGCTAGTTTCTCTCCAACCCTGAACCTGACCACCTTTAAGCCACACCGTTTTACATAGAGTTCGTAAACACATTCGCACATACACGCACCCATACATATATATGTTCACTTACACACGTACACACTCACACGCATTATACATACGTGCAGAGATAAACGTATATGTATCTATGTATGTATGTATGTATGTAGGTGGGTAGGTAGGTAGGTAGGTAGGTAGGTAGGTAGGTAGGTAGGTAGGTAGGTAGGTTGGTTGGTAGGTAGGTAGGTTGGTATGAATGCATGTCTGTCTGTATGTATACAAACATATACGTATGTATATATATATATATGTATATGTATATGTGTGTGTATGTGTGTGTATAGACATGTGTTTACGGTCATGCTTATTATACACGCGCGCACTTATGTGGGTGTTTATACTCACACAATCACTCATGTAATACACCTGTAATTTAAAGGCCCACCCTTGTCACATTGTATCACGCTGATTATAGTTGAGAATGACGTCAAAGGTATCCATGTGTCTGCAGGATGTTCAACCACAAGCATAGCTAGATAAAGCATAGCTCGATAAAGCATAGCTAGAAATTTCGATCGACCAATCGATCGATTGATCGGTAGATAGATAGATAGACAGACATACAGACAGACAGACATATAGGCAGGCGGACAGAGAGACAGACAGGCGGACAGATAGATAGACAGACAGACAGATATATATATATATATATATATATATATAGAGAGAGAGAGAGAGAGAGAGAGAAATAGATATATAGATAGACAGACAGACAGACCGACAGACAAATAGATAGATAGATCGATAGATAGATATGAGCCTATCTAGATATGCAGGTATATGCATGAGAAGACATACATAAAACAAGGCATATAAATCTGCACGTGTGCTTACATACATACATACATAGAAAGAGATAGATAGAGGCAGATAGCTAGCTAACTTGCTTGCTAGATAGACAGACAAATAGCCAGATAGATACATTTCTTTTATTAGCCACACAGGGCTCAACGAAGATGGGACAAATACAATGTAGAGCTTTTCTTTTTGGGAGGGGAAGGGAAAAAGGGGGGGTCGATCAAAAGGGATCGTAGGAAGGAAAAGGGGGTAGTTCGATGAAAAGGGATCAAAAAAAAAAAGAGATAGATAGATAGATAGATAGATAGAAAGATAGATAGTATTTAATATATATATATATTAAGGTGAGTACATTATATATTCTAAAGAATCGTTAAATACTGCAAGGAAAAAAATTGAAAATAAATTAATATTATATAATGTTAGTAGTTAGGTATTTATTACATAAATTAACTGCATTTAACAACCAATCACCTATGTAAAATACTTTTATTCATTGATTGAATGAACCTCTTCACTTTCGTTTCCGTTTTCATTTGTCGAGCTCACGTGGGTTGCCATTGCATTCCTCAAGCGGTCACGAAACTCCACTATTTCGTAGTGTTGTAGTCGCTTTATGATCGTATCCTTTCGAAGTGACATTGCTTGCAAAACATAATTGTCACTAAAGTAAGGATTTCTTTCGAGAAATTTTATCACTATATCCATCGATTTTTTTGTATTATCCCATGATATTTCCTCATTAGAGTGTTCTTGGCCATTTACATTAGACTCACTCGAATGGGAGCTGTCGCTGTCGCTAATTCCATGATCATTATTTTCTTCAGGACATTGTTCATTTGTTTCTTCATCTTGTCGCACCCACATTTCAATTTCATTTCCATCAAGTGATTGAAGAATAGTATGTTTGGTTGGAAATCGTGTAGTTTCAAGAATATTTTGTACTCCAGATTCATTCTCTGCTTCTTTCATTTTAGAAGCACTAGACACTGGATATAATTTCCCCCACGGTTTTGTTAATATGCCTGCTCGAACCTGATTCTATGTACTTGCGAGGGAAAAAAATGGTATCTTTAATGGTGAAATTGCGCTGGAAATCGCCTATACTAACATTGCTATTTATCATATTCATCCTGAAATCATTTCTGTAGAAACATTTTAAGTTCCAAGTAATCTCTTGTTCCATAGGTTGTATGAGAGATGTCATATTCGGTGGTAAGTAGCACACAAAAACATTCCCGCATGACGACACTAATTTTGTTTCGTGAGGATGTGCTCTACAATTGTCTAATAGCAGTAGGCACTTTGAATCAGATTTACCTAATTTGTGAGAGCGCTTTTGTACAGTTGGCACAAATTCTTGTATGAACCATTCTGTGAACAAGTGTTGATTCATCCATTCGTTTTTTGAAGTATAATATGATACTGGTTAAGGTGAAAGTCCTTTCTATGCTCGGGGACACTTAGACTTACCAATGACAAGAAACTTAAGTTTGTGAGTTCCAGAAGCGTTAGCACATACCATCACTGTAAGTCTCTCTTTATTCAATTTCAAACCTTTTATTTTCTGCTCCTCTGATCCAACTAAAATTTTTGTGGGTAAGCACGTTCAATTTATACCAGTTTCATCAGCATTGTAAATATTATCTGCTGTTAAAGCATAGTCCTCAATTGTCTTTTTTTTTTTTTTCTATTTTCCACAATATGTTGACGCTGAGAGCGTATCAACTGAACGTTATTCACCTGAAATTAATTGCCGTATGCCACATCTACGTTTAAAACTCGTAAGCCAGCCTTGGTTGAATTTCATATCTATTGTGATATTCAACTCTTTCTAAAGAGACTTTGCTTTAGCAATTAGCATTGGTTCCGATAGTGATATACCTTCATTTCGCTTCGATAAAAACCATTCATGTAATATTTTATCGAATTCAACTTGATTTGGTCCATAAAGGGTCCTTCTTTTGATTTTTCTTCTTTTATTCTCAGAAAGAGGAGCAGCATTCAATGTTTCCTCCCTGTACTTTTTGATGTAGAACAGTTTGATGTAGGACAGTGTATACCTTCCAATCTTATAATCTTTCAATATATCACTATTTGCAATTCCTGTATCTAACTTTTCTTGAATGTGACGTTTTTCGAGTGATGTTAGTGTAACTTGTTTTCTTTAAGAATTATATGCTATAATGATGGGGGTTACTTTACACTATTTTCAATACAATAAGGTAGTCTGAAAAGAAATAGAATTTACAGTCAGTGGGAATTATCATTAGTTAATCTACATCAATTACACAATACCTAGATTAGTACTTCAGTACAATACCTGACTAAAACTATTTAAACTTTCTCACTGCAACTCATCATCGAATATACAAATAAAATTTGAGTTATGAAAAAGTCCGTGTTTAAATGAAGTCCAAATTAGAGGAGTTCTACTGTATGTGTATGTGTGTGTGTGTATATATATTTATATATACATGTAACTTTTTGGACTAATGGGCATATGTTACTTAGTGAGTTGTTGAGTAAAGCACGTTTACAGTTTGGGCTACCTGGTGTCATCCATGATTGGGGTATATTTCTACTGGATCTGCTTCAGGAATTCTGCAGTGTTAGTTGAGATGATAATAATTGATGAATGAAACGAAAGACAGATTTGGTACTAGACTTTGATACCAAATCTATCTTCCGTTTCCTTCATCAATTATTATTATATATGCATACATACATACATACATACATACATACATACATACATGCATGCATGCATACATACATACATACATACATACATACATACATACGTACATATATACATACATACATACATACGTACACACGCGCACAAACACATTAATATATATAGGTGGGTAGTTAGGGTAAATCCCAGCTGTTTCTTCTAGAAGCACATCTCCTTATTCCATTATTACAATCAATATGTATCCATTATTATTTCTGTGTGTAAGGCAGCGAGCTGGCAGAATCGTTAGCCAATAGAGAAACAACCGGTTTCTAACTGTTAACCAATAAACAGCCGGTTTCTAACCTATATCCAAGGCTTCTTCATTGGAATTTCAACATCAACATCAGAGTATTTTTGTATGCATGTATGCATGTATATGTGTAGATTTATATGTTTTGTTTTATGTATGTCTTCTCATGCATATCTAGATATACTCATATATACTAAAATGATAAATTCCTGAAAAGTTTAACAGATTTTTACAGTTTCAGTGATGGATTGGATCTGTAGTCTTTGAATCAGCTTTCTCCTTCGTGGTTTTGAGAA
>NC_068981.1:138439093-138439684 GCF_001194135.2 Octopus bimaculoides | reverse complement strand
TAGATTGGATCTGTAGTCTTTGAATCAGCTTTCTCCTTCGTGGTTTTGAGAAGCCTAATTTCTCAAGATTGGTATTTAAGCAGTGTGTTACATATCCCAGGGCTCCAATAATGTATGTATGTATTTATGTATGTCTCTTCTAATTTTAATTATGATAAATCTTCCAGTGAGGATGGAGCCGGTATGTACGTATATATGTATGTATGAATGTATGTATGTATATATGCGTGTATGTATGTATGTATGTATGTATGTATGTATGTATGTATGTATGTATGCATGCATGTATGTATATATGTATGCATTTAATATATCTATCTCTGTACATTCATTTATCAATAACTGTATGTGAGCATCGGTGTATGTGTCTCTGTGTATGCACATAGATATCCCTCGTGCTTTTATTTAGTTCAGTCAATAGACTATGTCCCTCTTTGGCAGTGTCTAGATGGATTTTAGTTGGTCAGATCGACTCCTACAACCTTTCCGTCATATTTTCTGCTGAAACCCTAATTTACAGAAAGATAAACAAATCTACACACACACACACACACACACACACACACACACACACACACACACACACACACA
>NC_068981.1:138438112-138438583 GCF_001194135.2 Octopus bimaculoides | reverse complement strand
ACACACACACACACACACACACACACACACACACACACACACACACACACAAACACACAAACACACACACACACGCACACATACAGAAACATCTGGAGAGAAGGAAAATATATAAACAGATGATGGGATTCCATGCAATTTCTACCTCCCGAATTCGCTCACAAAACTTTGGTCCAATATAGTTGAAGACATTTGCCCGAGATGTACAGTTGGATTGAAACCAAAACAAACTGGTTTGTGAAGAGAATATTTTAACCATGCTCCGATATACATACCTCCGCACGTACATGCATACATACATACATACATACATACATACATACATATGTGTGTATGTGCAAATGTGTGTTAAAGTATGTATATGCAGATATACATGTGTGTATATAAATCTATCTATCTATATATATATATATATATCTATATATATAGATGTGTGCGTGTGTGTTATTTTATGTATATATATGTATGTAT
>NC_068981.1:138436836-138437647 GCF_001194135.2 Octopus bimaculoides | reverse complement strand
TATATATATATATATACACACACGTATATACATGCCTATCAAATGTTTCTCTGTCTATGTATCTGACTATATAACTGTCTACACACACACACACAGACACACACACACACACACACACTCACAGACAGACACAAACATACACAAACACACACACACATATACGCACACACAACTATACACACATTACATATGTATTAAAGTTTCACTATGTATCTATATATATCTCTCCTTCCCTCTCTCCCTCTCTCCCTCTCTCTCTCTTTCTCTCTTTACACATATATATACACACATACATGCATATATGTGTGTGTATGTTTATATGTACATACATACACATACACCCCCTCCCCCTATTCACATCTATGTAGCCGTATAATTTTGAAGTAATGAACACGACATAACAGCAATTGAAAGGCTTAGGTATGTCAGGCCGGATTAAACAGAAGTTTTCTTTAATCACGACCCAACGTCACGTCACACGCACCTGTGTATGTATGCTAGTGGTGTCTATCAGGCGTGTAACTGATATCAACCATTTGATAACGTACAGTTGATCATCTTGTTACTTCTTACAATGGATTGCAGTCTAATAAAATCTTTTCAGAACCTCATCACTTGTAAATCAGGCGTAAGCGCACTAAGAAATTTGTTTGCATGTCTTAGCTTGTATGTTTGCTCATGTCATAGGACACACACACACAGATAAATATATTCACATACCAGCAAGCAAGCATACATGCATGCAGAAACAAAAATGGCGCCCGTAAGGAGACTTACACGCGCACACACACACACACACACACACACACAC
>NC_068981.1:138435468-138436355 GCF_001194135.2 Octopus bimaculoides | reverse complement strand
AGAGAGAGAGAGAGATAGAGATAGATAGATAGATAGATAGATAGATAGATTCTTATAAATACGAATATAAATGTCTGTGTATATAGATGTGTCTTTGTATGGATGTATATATATGTATGTAATTATTATTATCATTATTATTATTATTATTGTTGTTGTTGTTGTTGTTGTTGTTGTTGTTGTTGTTGTTGCTATTGTTGAAAACCGTCTGATTCGGCTCCTTTCGTCTTAAATTTTCGCAGGCTCCTTACAGAAACCTAGCACGTTCAGTATATGCGTGTGTACCTTGTGTGTGTGTGTGTGTGTGTGTGTGTGCGCGTGTGTGTGCTTATGTGTGTGTGTATGTGTGTGTCTGTGTGTATATGTTTACCTTTGCGCATATGTATATGCGTAATCCTGCCAATATCACATTTGCTTCTCGTTCTTTCGGGGTTGGTGAAAGAAAGCCACTGTCACGTTATGGGGGGGTCTATGTTATACTTTCATAACTAAAGCGTGAACCAAAACACAAGCTGAAATTGTCAAATATATGTACATCTAAAACTTTTATACGTCCAATCGCATATTGTATAACTTCTCTCACATTTTTTATGTCTTTGTAAATTTGCCTTTCCAAATTCCACATTTTCAATGTAAACCCAAGAAAAAAGTTTAATAATTTTCATATCTCTATTGTTGTTGTTTTTTTGCTTTTCTCCTTTTTATTGTTGTTGTTGTTGTTGTTGTTGCTGTTCTTCTTCTTCCTCTTCTTCTTCTTCTTCTTCTTCTTCTTCTTCTTCTTCTTCTTCTTCTTCTTCTTCTTCTTCTTCTTATTATTATTATTATTATTATTATTATTATTATTATTATTATTATTATTATTATTATTTTATGTTTGACTTTTGTTT
>NC_068981.1:138431231-138434943 GCF_001194135.2 Octopus bimaculoides | reverse complement strand
TTATTATTATTATTATTATTATTATTATTATTATTATTATTATTATTATTATAATAATAATAATAATAATAATAATTATTATTATTATAATAATAATAATAATAATAATTATTATTATTATTATTATTATTATTATTATTATTATTAAAGGCAGCGAAATGGCAGAATCGTTAGCGGACCGGACGAAATGCTGAGCGGTATTTGACCTTTCGCTCCGTTCTGAGTTCAAATTTCGCCATTCGGGGTCGATACAATAAGTACCAGTTGAACACTGGGGCCGATGTAATCGACTAGCCCCTTCCCCCAAAATTGTTGCCCTTGTGGCAAAGTTGGAAACTATTATTATTATTATCATGAATAAGGCAGCGAGCTGGCAAAGGCACCGAGCAGCCAGACTCGTTAGTACACCGGGCGAAATGCTTAGCGGTATTTCGTCTGTCGTCACGTTCTGAATTCAAATTCCGCCGAGGTTGACTTTGCCGCCATCCTTTCGGGGTTGATAGAATAAGTACCAGTAGAGTACTGGGGTCGATGTAATCCACTCTCCCCTCTCTCAAACTTGCTGCACTTGTGGCAAAATTTGAAACCGTTGTTATTATGATTAAGGCAGCGAGCTGACAGAATCCTTTGTACGCTGGGCGAAATGCTTAGAGGTATTTCTTCCGCCCTTAGGTTTTGAGTTTGAATTCCACCGAGGTCGACTTCGCCTTTCATCCTTCGGGGTCGATAAAAGTAGTACCAGTTACTTACTGGGGTCGATGTAATCGATTTACTCTCTTCCATCAAAATTTGAGGCCTTGTGTTTCCAGTACAAAGGATTATTATGATTATGATATAATAGGTATCATAAATATTTTGTCTCTCATGAAAGGCGGACGATAGTTTGAAGATACCGTGCGCTATGTAATTGTAAATTGTCTTAAATTTCATCTGCGATATTTGTCTTAGATCTGCCTAAGGCAACTATAATAAACAGATTTTGAGATTATTAAAAAATACATAGCGAAAAACGTTTCCACTCGTTAGTCCTTGAGAGAAAGAAATATTACCGATAATAACTAATATTAACAAAAATAATATTGAGAATAGATAATAAATCAGTTAACATGCGGTCATTAACCCACTTATTTGAAGTTATTCGATTAGTAATACTGTATAATACTTTATATCAAAGCAAAAGCTTTAAAAGTCCCCTCATCATTCAAAGATTTTTACAACCTTAAATAGATGTTTTTTAATGTTTCATATAAAATCAATACTGTCTTTTCTCTTTTAGTTTTTACTTGTTTCAGTAATTGGATTGCGGCCGTGCTGGAGGTACTGTCTTGGAAGGTTTTATCGAACACATCTACACCAGTACTTATTTTTTAAAGCCTGGTACTTATTCCTTGGCATCTTTTGTTGAGCCGCTAGATTACCGAGATGTAAACACACCAACGCCGGTTGCAAAGCTGCGACGGGGAACAAAACCAAACGGAAAGACAAACATTCTGTCCCCACCACTCTCTCTTTCTATTTCTCAGACACATATAAAATGGGACTCTTTCAGTTTCCGTCAATCGAATCCACTTTCAAGGATTTAGTTGGCGCGGATGTATAGTAAAGAACACTTGTCTAGGGTGCCGCGCAGTGGAACTGAACCCTAAACCACATAGTTGAAAGAAAGCTTCTTAACCATATACTACGCTTGGGATCATACATTATATTTCCAAAGACCTTTCATTTCTAGCCAAACGTATACTCTTCACATATCACACTCTCTCACACACGTGACATTTATTGAATATAACAAGAGTTTTACCAAATTAAATGTGATTTCAAAGGGAGAAAACTATACAACGAAGGAGTAAATGTTATAGATAAAAAGTTAATAGAAAGACCGAGGTCAGTTGAATTGGTGAACAGACAAAGGAAGGAGGAGGGTACGAATAAATGTTGGCAACAATACTAAAACAAAATAATTTGTCTGGTGCACGTACAAATAAGGTGTTGAAGAGGACGTGGGCAAGTATATTGAGAACAGTTGAAATTTTTTTTTAAATTGTAATTCAAAGAATCTGTTTGGTAAGCTGGATGCTAAAATTCGTAAGGGGAGGATTACAAGCCGTGTCCTAAAGTTAGTGTCATGCATCACACTTTTCGTAAGTCCGTAATTCCTTAACAGGAGCTTCTCTAACATGGGTGATGTCTAACACTCACACTGTTCTCTCTATATACACGCACACGCACACACCGTAGATGAGTAAACAAAGAATCGTACATATTGTATGAAAAACGAAACTCTGGAGGTGACTATGTGGCGTTGTCTTGCATTTATAATAAAATAAATATATACAAATTACAAAAATAAAAAATATATATATATACAGTACAGTACTGTTTCTACTTCGCGGATTTTCACCTATTGCGGGGGGTTTTTGGAACGTAACACCCGCGATAGTCGAGGGATTACTGTATACGCATATTTCAGGAATTATTGCCCCTTCTGCAACACTGCATACAACCCATCAACTATCCACAAATGCATTGCTAAAATAGCAACTATGTTTAACTGGATAGACCAATTTCCATGTTAAACATAAATATTCCTAGTAACTGGTACGTATATACTAATTGCTGGTATATTCAACCAATATCTAATCTTCTATCTTCGATCGCATTGTTTACATAGACGTATTTATATACGAAACGTCGTAATTTTCCGTGTTGGTTCTAAATTCTATAGAAAATCTGTAGAGATAAATTTAAAAATGAAAACAACTCATTGCTAACACAAACGTAGGACACAATACTGACTTATAAACCTTTAATATACTTGGAAGTATATTATGGTTGCAAAACGAAATACCGTGTCCTTATTAGCACTTAATATATAAATACACACCTACACATATATTCACTTCTTTATTTTTTCTTTTAGACGATATAAAAAAAAAAAACAATGAATCACGTGGAAGTACAAAGCTACCGACTATGTATATGCGTGTGTTCATGCGTGTATTTCTGTGTGTATGTTCGTTTATGCATTTTTGTATGTCTACCAAAATAACTACAATGAAGAGCATATGTTTAGTGACCCACAGAAGATAATAAAACTTAGATACATAGATATATAACTATCAAACTGATTTCCGCTTTTTTACTCTAAGAAACAATGTTTTTGTTGTTGTTGTTTTTACTTTGTTTTCGTTGATTTTTCTTCGTTTTCATCCAACATCAAGTGAATACACAAGACAGATAAATAAGTGGAACTATAAAAATGGGGATCAAATTCAGATGTTTTCAAAGACGAGAAATCAATGCTGTAAAAATATTTCAAAGGGGAAAATTCCGACAGATCTTGTAATCAATACTAGTCTGGTGTCGATATCATTGCGAGTAAGAAATCAAGCGATCTCACCTGATGGTTATTTTTATTTTCTATTTTTTTTTTTTTTTTCAGTTAGGCGGATCGTCAGATATCAAGCATATTCAACAGGTGTTAAAGCAAAGATAGTAACAATAGTGTTAAATAAACCAGGATTGAATTACCTGAGAGAAAAGTTTTTAATCGTCACACGTTTTTTTTTTTTTTAACCGTATACAGTAGGGAGAGAACTGAGATAAGGTGTGTCCAAAGTCCAAAACTTCGCCTGTTTGTATTCATTGTTAGAGAGGCCAGATGGATCTTCGTATACTTTGAATCCGGAAGTCATTGATTCTTTTTCAAAGC
>NC_068981.1:138429897-138430874 GCF_001194135.2 Octopus bimaculoides | reverse complement strand
CCTCAACTTTCTCTCACTCTTACTTCTTGTTTCTGTTGTGCCTGTAATTCAAAGGGTCAGCCTTGTCACACTGTCTCACGCTGAATATCCCCGAGAACTACGTTAAGCGTACACGTGTCTGCGGAGTGCTCAACCAGTCACACGTTAATTTCACGAGCAGGCTGTTCCGTTGATCGGATCTACTGGAACCCTCGACGTCGTAAGCGACGGAGTGCCAACAACAACATCTATATTAAAAAGACAGAAAATATCATCCGTCAGTTTCGACGATAAGAATTTCACTTGCTTGATCAACTTAATCACCAGCTCATAGTATTGATATCAAATTTTGGCACTAGGCCAGCAATTTCAGGGAATGGGGTAAGTCAATTACTTCGATCTCAGTGCTCAACTGATACTTATTTTAGCGACCCTCAAAGTATGAAAGACAATGAATATGACGGCGACATTTGAACTCAGAACGTAAAATCGGAAGAAATGTAGCTAAACATTTTTCCCGGTGCGCTAATGATTCTGCTATCTCGCCAACTGATAAGCATATAACTGTAAAGCTGGGCTGTGTGGTAAGTAGCTTGCTTACCAACCACATGGTTCTGGGTTCAGTCCCACTGCGTGGCACCTTGGGCAAGTGTCTTCTACTATAGCCTCGAGCCGACCAAAGCCTTGTGAGTGGATTTGGTAGACGGAAACTGAAAGAAGCCCATCGTATATATGTATATATATATATATGTGTGTGTGTGTGTGTATATGTTTGTGTGTCTGTGTTTGTCCTCCCAACTTTGCTTGACAACCGATGCTGGTGTGTTTACGTCCCCGTAACGTAGCGGTTCGGCAAAAGAGAGCGATTGAATAAGTACTAGGCTTACAAAGAGTGAGTCCTGGGGTCGATTTGCTCGACTAAAAGTCGGTGCTCCAGCATGGCCGCAGTCAAACGACTGAAAAAAGTAAAAGAATAAAAGAGTATGTGTACCCTTAAC
>NC_068981.1:138426710-138427383 GCF_001194135.2 Octopus bimaculoides | reverse complement strand
CACACACACACACACACACACATACACACACACACACACACACACACACACACACACACACAAGCATTGTGGAAGAATATAACACCATCTAGGTGTTCTACTAGTTCACATAAATGAGTCAAAGGTAGAGTTTTCTCAAATGTATCACTTGATATGGTAAATGTTAACTTGATAGGGCAAGAGTTGTAAGATCACGGTATTGAAACAGAGAGGGAGGGTACGACACCTGACTGGGCGAGCGAACATGTATACAGATAGGAATGCTAACGCTCACACGCAAACTCAGAAGTTTGTTTCTCTTTTCTCTCGTATATATTCTTTCTTCTTTTGATTCACATACATACACACATATATACACAATGCAACATACATATACGTGCATGCAAACATACACATGCGTATATAAGTATGTATGTATATACATATATGTGTGTTTGTGCATGTGTGTTATTCTTTAATAATTTGAATTCATCTTATAAGAAAAGGAATGCGTTATAGCAATGTACAAGTGTTCTATCGATAGAACTTTCGTATAACGTAATAACAGTGAACATGTAAAACTTTAGAAAAGTCCTGAATATTTTTCCGGTTCCGCTAATCTATATATATAAAAATGAGAATGTGTGTCTGTGTGTGTGTGTGTGTGTGTGTGTGTGTGTGTGTGTGTGTGTGT
>NC_068981.1:138419993-138424207 GCF_001194135.2 Octopus bimaculoides | reverse complement strand
TATATATATATATATGTAAGTGCATTACTATACATAAATGCAGTCCCTCTTAGCGTGAGACATTTATGTATAGTAATGCCCTTATATAAATAAATATATTTATAGGGAATAAATTATGGATTTTTCCCTTATGAGGTATATTCACGCTAATTACTTGATAAATTCTTACAAAGACTTTATCATATTATTGAATTGGTACTTATCTTTTTCGTCTCTTTTGCTGAAGCGCTAATTTACAGGGACGTGAACACACCAACACCGGTTGACAAGTAATGGTGGATAGACAAACACAGACACAAAGACACACACACACACACACACACACACACACACACACACACACACACACGTATCTGTATGTACGTACGACTGACTTCTTTCAGTTTCCGTCTACCAAATCCACTGACAAGGCCTTAGTCGGCTCGAGGCTATAGTAACAGACACTTGCCCAAGGTGCCACGCAATGGAACTGAACCCGGAACCATGTGGTTGGGAAATATTAGTACAAAAGATTTAGATTTAAATATTCCTATTCGTAACAGTTTTGAAAGAAATGTTACCAACTAACGCTTGATACATTTCCATCTGACGGAAGTTTTAATGAAAATGTTCCAGAAGTATTTTTTTGCGTTGATATGTTTGCATGTC
The DNA here is from genome assembly GCF_001194135.2 of Octopus bimaculoides. Taxonomy (NCBI): domain Eukaryota; kingdom Metazoa; phylum Mollusca; class Cephalopoda; order Octopoda; family Octopodidae; genus Octopus; species Octopus bimaculoides. Next base: position 138,423,559 of record NC_068981.1, on the reverse strand, counting down.
TTCAACAAGAAATGTAATTTCTATATTTTATCCAGTTTTTGTTACGGATGGCTTAACTTTAGTGTCTATGATCTAGTGGTTAGATATCCTTTCAAATTACGTAACAGTTTTTCCATTTGCAGTGATCCCAGTAATCCAGAATGAAAAGCAGAATGACTTTTTTCAGTATACAAGCTGGATTATCGCTAGGTTTCTACAGTATTTTCATTCATCAGAATCACAGCTTGAGTTAGAAAAAGATGTTCAGCTCATCCTCTTCTACGTTCCTTTTCCCTTTGCCTGCTCATCAGTCACTACCATACTGGCCCTAGGTTGGTCTTGAAGGAATTAATAAGGACATCTCAGCTAGAAGATTTATCCATGCTAAGGCATGAAAAATTTGAATGTTAATTTAACCTTCCATATGTTTATTATACATATTAGTGACTTTGTAGAGCGTTAAAATCTACTAGTATACAAGTAAAAAGTCTCCTTCCTGGGCCTTCCCAGTATGTAGTCTTTTGATACGTTTGGTGTAAATTTCAAAGATTGTTTGTGCTTAATATTTAGTGATGATACACTATTTTTAATTGCTTGAATTTTTAATTGCAATATATTCTGATTGAGCTCATTATTTTCACTCAAAATGACCAAGATGATAACAATTTTGTCACCATATTCTTTCAAACATGCACTGTCTTTGTTTCAATTAACTTTGAAAATAATGAAGAATTTAGTTTAAGATAAAATAAGTTTGTTATTATCAAGCTGGTGTTTGGAACACACAAGTGTTAATTTAGATCACTTTAAAACAGAATTTGTAATATAGAAACAAGGGCTGTATCAGAGGGATTGGTATTAAAAGGGTTCGAGAACGGAATCCTTTGTTGTTGTTGCTATTGCACTCGGGTGATCATTTTCTTCATTCTCCAGTACATAACTTGTGGAGTAGAAGCAAAGTTATGGTTAATGATGACTCGTTGATAACATTTTTCTAGCTTTTATACACATTAGCGATTCGCTAAATCATCCATAAATTTCTATGGCGTAGACATATACGCTGAGAGTGATCATCGTCCGGAATCAACCGAGTCAGGCCGATTCCACTGAAGAGGCTACTGTGTATTTTGGAATTAGCGAATTAAAACTTGAAAGGAAAACATTAAAGTGAATATATACTAAATTATAATTAATGAAAATAGAGGCAAGAGAGAGTGAGAGACTGTTGCAAATGAATAATATTGTTTATTAAACATGAAAGTCTACTCCGCAGTGAATGCAACGAATATTTAAATTTGTGAAGATGAATTTGTAAAAAGATTTCCAGACCGTCAAGGCTTTAATAATTTTAGTAACTGTTACATACCTAATTAATAAGCAGCTTTCTCCATTATAATATAGACAAGATATACGGCGGTGAGCTGGCAGAATCGTTAGCACGTCGGGCAAAATGCTTAGTGGCATTTCAACAGTGTATAAATTCTGAGTTCAAATTCCGCCGAGGTCGACTTTGCGTTTCATCCTTTCGAAGTCAATAAAATAAGTACCAATTGAACATTGGGGTCGATATAATCAACTTAATTTCCAACTGAAACATCTGACCTTTCAAAAAATTTCAAACCAGTGTATACAAGGCAAAAATGGCGGTAAAATGTTGCGAGCTGCATTTGTGAGAAGATTGATAGACTAATCATTGACTCTTTAGTTAATTACTCAGATAATTGATTAATGTATGTGTATTTTGCTACCTATATTCATGTAGATCTATATTGAAGTTGTCAAGTTTTTACTATTAAAGGGAATTATCTTTGAATAGATGAATATACAGGGTGGCCCAAAAGTCACTGAAAGGTGTTTTAATTTTAAATAACTCCCTTATTTTTACAAATAGGTGTATGGAATTTTAATTCAATATAGAGGAGAAAATAGAGATTAATTCGCATTAGTCCTTTTTCATCATTCCTCTGCATTACATATGAAAAATTGAATATTTTAAATGGAATCCATTTTCAGATTCACACATCTGTGCCCTTTCCAAAATATGTTCCATGACAGCTGTAAGGGTTGCAAGGCCCAGTTCCCTGATTTCTCTAGTGATATTCTCCTTTAATTGCTCCAGGGTTTCTGGTTTGTTAACATAAACCATCTCCTTGAGGTACTCCAACAAGTCGGAGCTTGTCAAGTCTGGATAACGCGACGGCAGGTTGACATCGCAGTAGTGGGAAATAATTGTTTCTCCAAAATATTCTTTTCTACTCTAGGCACAAGACCCAAAATTTTGGGGAAGGAGGCCAGTCGATTAGATCGACCCCAGTACGCAACTGGTACTTAATTTATCGACCCTGAAAGGATGAAAGGCAAAGTCGACCTCGGCGGAATTTGAACTCAGAACGTAAAGACAGATGAAATACCGCTAAGCATTTCGCTTGGCGTGCTAACAACTCTGCCAACTCGCCACCTTACTTTCTCCAAAATATTGCCTCAGTAACAGTATTGTCTCTCTTGCGGTATGAGCTGTTAACTCATCTTGCTGAAACCTCATATCGGGCCTGTTTTGAATGGCCGGGCGCAAAAAGCACTCAATCACAGACCTGTACCGCTCACCAGTCACAGTAATAGCATTCCTGTCAGCGTCTTCAAAGAAATAAGGCCAGATTATCTCATCCACCGTTATTGCACACCATTCTGTACACTTTATGGGGTGCAGTTCTCTTTGTTGCTCTCTGGGTTTGAATAATTGACCCTTGATTTTGATAGAAAAATTTCGCCACTTGAGTGCATTGTGAAGTGTCATATTTTTCCATAATTAATTTTCAGGATCTAGTCCATAAAATCCCTGAAAAGAAAAAAAAAGTGAAAAAATAAAGGCATTATCAAAGACTGCAACCCCTCAGTGATCTTGGGGGCCACCCTATAGTATATACATATATTCGTATATATTAACCATATACACACAGGAATATACATACATACATACATACATACATACATATGTATATATTCATGATTATGCGTATACATATATGCATATATCATTGTAATTAATGAGAGAAACTGAAGATGGAACATACGAGAATCTTTATTGATTACCTACAATCGTTTCGATTCATCTGGCATCGAAGACTAAGCTTGTGGACGTACTTTACGGGCAAATTACCAGGTGTATACCATACGATTTATTAAATACTACATATATACATATACATATACATATACATACACACACTCACAGACACACACGCACACACACGCATACACATACACACACACTCGTATCTATAGCTTCATTTTTGTGTTTGGTTTCTAAGATTTTTGATGTCAACTCATGTGTTGAAAAAAATGTTTTCGTGCCTTGGGAGGGTCATTACGCCATTAATAATAATAATGATTTCAAATATTTTGCCCTAAAGGCAGCTTGAAAAAGGGGATTAAGTCGATTACATTGACCCCAATGTTTCACTGGTACTTAATTTATCGACCCCAAAAGGATGAAAAGCAAAGTCGATCTCGGTGGAATATAAAATAATAATAATGATAATAATAATAATAATAATAATAATAATAATAATAATAATAATAATAATAAT
>NC_068981.1:138415822-138419310 GCF_001194135.2 Octopus bimaculoides | reverse complement strand
GTGTGTGTGTGTGTGTGTGTGTGTGTGTGTGTGTGTGTGTGATGGACTCTCCCGTTGAAGATGACGTATCAATGTTCAGCTTTTTTGCCGAACGACCTGAAGAAATGATTTATCTATACTGATCAAATGCATGTGCCGTACAGTAGCTCACTTCCTTCTTCAAATCGACGTTGCTTGTTTTCGTATTATTTGTTTTGTGTTAAATACAGCTGATTTCTAAAGATTGGCAGAATCGTTGTAAGCGTAACTTTCACTGGGTTTATCTTGGCATTTCAACCTTTCTGGAGTCGATAGAAAAAGTACCAGACATACAGGTGATGGTTCAATTGACTAAGCCTCTCCTTTGAATTTCATGGCTTTTACGTATATAAGAAATCACTATTAGTATTAATGGATTCCCTCGTGTAGTTTGAAACAAGTTATCGGACCTGCAACTGGTACTAGTGCTCTTAAACACATTTACAGATTCTATATCAGACGCACATTTTTTTGTAAATGATAGGAAAGCTTGGAGAGTACTAATAGACAGATGAGTGGGTTTGATGTTGCTCAAAGGGATACGGAACCAGCATGATGCGGCGGGGGTAACCCAGCATATGTTGTCGAGCCCCGCTACTGATATTGGGGGTTACGTTCTATGCCTTGATCCGAACATATGACGGGGCTCGCCTCTTTGAGCTGGGAAACGAATGGAATGCCTGGTGTGTGTCTTGTGGCTAACCCTCCTAAAAAAAATGGGGAATAGGCCTGGGTATATGTATGTATGTATGTATGTATGTATGTATGTATGTATGTATGTATGCATGTATATATATATATGTACGTATGTACATATATATATATATGTGTGTGTGTATATCAGGCGCCGAGGTATTTTATCTCACTTCTTTTTATCTAAAGTCATTGCATTAATAACTATCTAAAACATGATCTTTAAACTCGACAGACTATGATGCATAGAATTCGGGTTTACAGTTCGTTATCTATGATTTGAAATAGTTCGTATTTGACGAAAGTATCTGACAAGAGTATGAAACTCCGGTCATACCGTTTCCTTTATGACTATAGTCAGAATGTTTATTTTGAAATACCAATGTCATATAGGCTACTTCATAAAAATAGTGCGTAAGAAATATCTTTCACATTCGTAATCATTCATGCTGTTTAGCGCCAAGTCGTATCTGACTGAACAAGTGGATCAGCCAATGCATTCTAACCACAACAATCCCACCTACTATGACTACATTATCTATCGTATCCTTTTAAAAATTAGTAGAGTGTAGTTCAATTGGGATTTAGTTGCTATATCTGGTAGGTTGAGTGACTACATCGAGATGCTCTTTCATTCACTTGAAAATCTGTTTTATCTGACAGGCTTTTCAACAGGCTTGGCCAAGAGAATATTTATCATAGGGAACGCTGCTGTAGGTACATAAGGTTTCAATCCCACCATAAGTTTTAACACTTAAGCCGCGAACACAGCTGGATACCTTTCTTATTTTGTATGATATTTATCTTGTTAACAGACACTTGTGGAATAGCTAACGGTGCATCCTGGCAATAAATCATGTTTAGAACAGATTGTTGTGTTTTCGACTCTTCCACAGTAATATACCCCCAACAAAGCTATTCTTTTTCTTGTTTAACCTTTACTATTTTACATTGTTAATGTTAGTCGGTGTAATGATAGAGAATCAATGCTGATTTTCCCCTGCTTTAATAGTGTTAACCTTTATAAAAGTTTATACAATTTAAATATCTGCTCAAGAAATTATCCAATTCTTATTTATCTAATCTGTCAAGATATTTCTAAGTATAAAGTAAATTTTGTATTTTATTATTTATTTATTTTTTATTACTTTTCTTACTCGTTTTTGTCTTCTATCCATATCCTGTGCAGGTGTAGCATTCTTAAGTTACTCAAGGTAACCAAGCTCACAATAGGAATGCATGCGGAAACTCATTCATTATACGTAAATAAAGATCTGGTCACCCATTTTGAGACCTCGCCGACATTTGCTGATACAATGATGGGAGTATGAGAGCATATACGAATGTAGACTGATCTTTTAAAGTGTAAATTAGAACGTCAGAAGGAATACTTTTATTAGTAAAGCATGATCAGATCTCCCTTTCATTACACTGTAAAATAATGGTGTAAGGTGTCACCGCAATCTTAATGTTCCTGTTCGTGGTTTAATATAAAACAATATAAATGACAGAGAAGAAAAAAACCATTGTTTCTAGTCGTGCATAATATACTGTATTATATACCGTACAGAGAACGTCTATAGTTCTTTTGCTATAATTTCAACTTGCACATCCAAAATTTTGTTCAAGCTACAAAACATGGCTGATGGCTATTAAAATTACACAAACACATATAAACAAATACAGCTAAAAAGGCATATACTTAAATACGTATATATACGTGAGTAATTCTGTGTGCATGTTTGTAATATCGATATTGATATGTATCCAGATTGAAGAATCACTCTTTTATCTATAGTTATCTATTAACTGCAGTATTTATCTATAGATATTAGTGCGTAGATTTATTTCACAAATATGTGTCGTTAAAGAAAAACAAATAAAGAGCAATATATACTCACTACCGACTGACATAATCATCATACTCATTAATATCCTATCTTCAATGCAAAGAATATCTATAACTAAGGGAAGTAACTAAGGGAAGTAAGACACTCCTGGTACAGGTGTTGGCTACGGTGTCATCGATGACGATGAATGAAGAGTGAATGGGTAAGAGAGAGATAGATAGATAGAGAGAGAGAGAGAGAGAGAAAGAGAGAGAAAGAGAGAGAGAGAGAGAGAGAAACAGAGTGAGAAACAGAGACAAAGAGACAGACAAACAGAAAGGCATTTATTTGTTGTTATTGTTTTGTTGGCGATTATAATAATATTTCGTAATGCGTGAAGATATTGTTGCTGAATATAAGCGACATTGTTGTGGAAATAAACATTTAAACATACGTGTCTATACGGGTATACACATGTATAGAGACACATATGTATGCATATATATATATATGCATGCATATATATATATATGCATGCAATCAAGCCCTATGCATAGCACTCGTGGAAACTCACCTCAGGCCTGATATAGAGGCCTTCTTTCATTACGCAAAAGAAACAGCCTCAGTACGCTGCAAGATTGGACCCCTCTTCGAAAAGGATGGATCCCTCACAGACAGTCCAACTAGGATCAGTGAAGTACTGAATGAGCAATTCAAAAGTGTCTTCACCACTCCATTGGAGCACAGACAAGTGAACAAACCAGTGGACTTCTTTGCTACCTCCCCTATAACCAGTGAGGCAGTTACGATGGAATACATCAACATTAGCGAAGAAGATGTACTACTAGCTATACATGAAGTGGACACAAACTCAACTGCTGGCCCTGATGGTTTCCCAGCAATCCTCCTTAAATCGTGTAAGCATGCCCTGGCAAAACCCCTCCAGAT
>NC_068981.1:138411812-138414035 GCF_001194135.2 Octopus bimaculoides | reverse complement strand
ATATATACTTTATCTATAAGGCTCAATTTAATTTTAATTTTTTATAAATTGATTTTAATTGAGTTTTTTACCTGTAATTTTGGATTTTGTCCCTAATAATATTATTATATATATATATATATATATATATACATATATAATACATCCCCACATACATACATACATACATACATACATACATACATACATACATACACGCATACATACATCCTCACATATATAGATGTGTGTCTATATTTGCTACTCTTGCTTCCCAATATAGTGTTCTGTATTTGTCGGATGAAGGTACTCATGTATCATTATTTATGTGCGTTGATAAATGTTTACCTATATGCCTTTGATTTATATTGCTTCATAATGCACACCTATTTGCATTGCATGCATTTTAATATTAACCATTCACTGAATATTCGAAACAGCTGTAAAGATCTTTTAGGATGTAAATATATGTAACATCTCATATAAATGCATACTTACTGATAAAATTGTTTGTCCCTTTTAATTCTTTAGTATCCGCTCGAAGTTTGCCTCTCTGGAACAGTTTACACCATTAAGAAGAGGGAGTTTAAGATTTCAATCTACCTGCACACTAACTCGGGGACCGACCTTTTCTACGCTTGCACTACCGTCTTCACGACCATATATATATATATATATATATATATAGAGAGATAAATAGATAGATATACATATATATATGCATACATATTTACATACATACATATAATATATACATACACACAGACATACATACACACACACACATACATACATACATACATAAGTACGTACGCACGTATGTACATAACGGGCAGTTAGGCGAACCTGACTACATCATCATTTGGAGGACATGTGATCTGTAACTAATATAATTAGTGATTGGGAAGTGAGAGACTGTGATATTCATTGAGTCTTCTAATGAATATTATCGCCTTAAAGGGAATGAAACTGTTGCGGCTGGGAGATTTGGCTCCAATTTCAGCAAGCTGAATGGTCACATAAACCGTTTTTTTTTCTTCTAATAGGTGAAGCGTGAATATTGAGAAAGAGGCCATCCCCGATGGATCTGTTCTGTTTGGCTGCATCTGTGGAATTTTCTAAGTTTATTGAAAATTTGAAAATTTGGTGTATTTATGTAATTTTCCAAGCTGAATCTCAGCAGATATTTCACTTTTTCCGGGAAATTAAAAAAAAAAAATTAGTTATAGAAGTTTAAAGTTTGATTATTTTTATCCAGTCAGAAAACATGATTTCGAAGCTGTCATTTTGTGCGTTACACCACGTGTTGCCAACTGTAAACAAACGAAATACTGGCGGAATTCTGCTTTACACACACCATATAACATCTGATAACTTTTGATATTTTGGGGAATTTTTGCGAATCTGTATCTGGATCTTTTCATGGCATTGTTTAGCATATAAAACTAAACCGTTACGCCGAATATAAAATCAGTTCGAATAGAAATTGAAGAGAGTGGAAATTGGCAGCCAAACAGAAAACAGATATTAAGCTGGAGGACCACTTCGTTTTCTTTTAGTATTTTAGGGAAGCGAACTTATTTATTATCTAAAGAGTGGGTTCGAATAATTTCCCTTAATATTCTGATGGCGTTGTGAGCTGATGGGTAAGTGTTTGGGAACGACTAAGATAAACATGATGTAACCCTAGATACTGTGTATATGTGTGTGAACACGTATGTGTATGTAAGTGCATTCCTCCCTGTGCCTGTGAAATCTTGTATCCCTGCCGTAAGGCTTTATTTCCACACACGCCAGCTTAATTTAATTTGTCTTTAGTCGAAAGACACCTGTTGTTATGTTCTGTTATTATTTTTATTGTATTTGTGTAACATTGACCGTTTTTTTCCTTCCTTGTTTTTGTATACATTCGCTGCTTTCTTCTAAGGAATCTAATGCTCTTAGCTTAGTTTTTCCTTGGGGCTGGCCAGATTGGAGCAATCTCGAGTATAATCAGCCGAAATTGCGAAGATAATCTGGTACTCAACTGAGAAAAGAAAACCTCGAATGATCCGTCCTTGTTTTCTTTGTATCGTCTATCTGGATATTTTGTTGTCCCATTTTTGTATCACCTAACAGTCCGGATGTTTTGCGTTTTTGTCTCATTTTGTATTTATATATATATCTCCTTGTTTCTTTCTGTGTTCCTTTCAGTTGAAGAGCGTATGCTCGAAACGTCAAAGACTTTCTCTATTCCCGAACGTT
>NC_068981.1:138409339-138410108 GCF_001194135.2 Octopus bimaculoides | reverse complement strand
ATAAAGGTGACTTTTTTTTCATTTATTTTTTTTAAAGGCTTACAAAACAAAAAAAAATAAATTTCAAAAAAAAAAAAATGGGCCCTCATTTCGTAGGTAACCTGATATGGACTCTATACGCATGATGCCCTAGCTGACAATTTTAATAGCTTTCTAGCGCTTCAGTCGTCATGGGGGATGCAACAAAAACCACCACTACCACCACCACCACTACTACTACTACTGTCAACAACAACAACAACAACAGTAACAACACTAATTTTACCGTATGCCAAAAACAAAAAAAAAAAAAGAAGAGGGAAAAGCAGAAAGCTTTAACAATAGGAACAACAACAAAGCAATAAAAAAAAGCATAAAAAAAACATTAAACGTGGGTTGGATTTTCGGCCACAATACCAGTCAGTATTGTTCGTTTAGTTTATATGAAGACAACATCCTGGACCAAATAGCGATTTTCGATAGAGTACACTAAGCAAGCTACCATACATTTATGTTTTAACTGTATATGCATTGTGTCTATATGTGTGTGCGCGCGCGCGCGCGTATGTGTGTGTTCTTTTATTCTTTGATGCGTTTCAGCCCAAAGGCTGTGGCCATGCTTGGGTACTGTCAGTGAATGACAATTCTTATGCGATTGGTTTTTGGCGAAGGAAGGAGTTCGATATCCTATTCTACACTAGGCACAAGACCCGAAAATTTTCGTGGGTGGGGGTGGGGGCCCAGTCGGTTAGATCGACCCCAGTACGCAACTGGTACTTAATTTATCGAC
>NC_068981.1:138408945-138409329 GCF_001194135.2 Octopus bimaculoides | reverse complement strand
AAGAGTATAAATAATGATGGTGGTGGCGATGGTAATGTGCAGGGAGATGTTGATGACGGTGATGATGATGGTGATGCTGGTGATGATGAGGAGGAGGAAGCGGGGGATGTGGAGATGCTGATGACTATGATACAGTTGGTGATAGTGATAATGAAGTGGGGAGGGAGAAGGTTGATGATGGTAATACTGATGATAATGGCGGCGGTAGTCGTCGTAGTGGTAGTGGTTGTGATGACGATAGTGGTGGTGGTGGTGGTGGTGGTGTTGGTGGCAGTTGCGGTGTAGTGTGGTGTGGTGATAGACTATTTGAAGCCACTGCTACTGTGTACATTGATAGGTGGTGTGGATAGGAGAGTTGATGGCGTGGCCCGGTCGGGGTAAGAA
>NC_068981.1:138405434-138408125 GCF_001194135.2 Octopus bimaculoides | reverse complement strand
AGACGAAATACCTCTAAGGATTTCGCCCAGCGTGCTAACGTTTCTTATTTCTTTATTGCCCGCAAGGGGCTAAACATAGAGGGGACAACCAAGGACAGACAAAGGGATTAAGTCGATTGCATCGACACCAGTGCGTAACTGGTACTTAATTTATCGACCCCCGAAAGAATGAAAGGCAAAGTTAACCTCGGCGGAATTTGACCTCAGAACATAAAGACAGTACCACCTTAAAGGGTTTAGTCGACCCCAGTACTTATTTTAAAGGCTGGTTGTTATTCTATCGTGTCTTTGGCCGAGCCGCTAAGCTATAAGGACGTAAATCAACACCTACTTTCAAATGATGGTGGAGTACAAATATAAAGGCTTACAAACACATATACATTTATAAATATATATACATATATACATGCTTTGGCGTAGGCGTCGTTGTGTGATAAGGAGCTTGCTTCTCAACCACATGGTTACGAGTTCAGTCGCACTGCGTGGCACCTTGGGCAAGTGTCTTCTACTATAACCTCGGGCCGACTAAAGACTTGTGAGTGGATTCGGCTGACGGAAACTGAAAGGAAAGCGTCGAAACGTCTTTTTGATGTCCTGTACCCATATATGCATGTATGTATACATATATATGTAGGTATGTACATATATGTATGGCTATATACATATGTTTATATATTATTTATATTATTACATGATCGAACGCCACGCATCCTTTTCCAAGTAAGTTTTATCTTAATAATTACAATGCGCACTCTGCTACTATTACTATCATTTTCCTGTCTATCTCTCTCCCTCTCTTGTTCTCCACTCTTTCTCTCCCACCCTTTCCCTATTCTTCTCTCCCTTTCACCGTTCCCTCTCTCTCTCACTCACTCTTCCTCCTTGACCCTCTCGTCACTGACACGTGACGACAGGGGATCTCCCTTTCTGCTCACTGCCTTCTTATAGAAAAGACGTATTTTTTCTGTCTTTTCTCTCATGCACGTCTATCTTAGCGTTCATAATAATTTTTCTATCGTCTTGGCTTAACAGCCCTCACCGTTAGTTTTTTTGTTTTTACAGTCTTGTTCTCACTGTCCTGGTCTTGTTAACACTTTCACCCTCCGCAAAAAATTCCAAATTTTATTTAATTTGCTTTGCGGGAAGGACTGTTCCAACGAAGTCACGTATTGTCCTTGCCTTCGAAACGCGGAGTAGATGGAACAGGGACAACTGGCGAAGGGTTATACTCTTTATGTTGCATGTCTCGTTTCTTTGTTTTTTTCGTTGTTCGAAAAAAGTTCGTTTTTTGTTTTCGTCTTTATGTTTTCGTTTTTCATTGTGTTTAACATCTTTTTGATGTCCTGTACCCATATATGCATGTATGTATACATATAGATGTAGGTATGTACTTATATGTATGGCTATATGCATATGTTTATATATTATTTATATTATATATATATATATATATATATATATATATATATGTATGTGTGTGTGTGTGTGTGTGTGTATATATGTTTATATCTATGTGTGTGTGTGTCTTTGAGTCTATGGTTGTTAATCCCCAATCACCTCTTCACAACTGGTGTTGGTGTGTTTACGTCCCCGTTACTTAGCTGTTCTGCAATATATTCAATCACGGTAATGGTTGAATATATTCTTAAAATCCACCATTTCGTCAATTGCACCAGATTCCAAGCTTCACCAATAATTCAGTTCTCAACTAAATTGCAAACTGTTAACAGTTTTGAAGAGGACACCTCAGCTATACTTTGGCATAAATAGTTTGAGATTTGGTTTAGTAGAAGAAAAGTTACATTAAAATATCTGCGACCTCGCCGGGGGGGTGGTGAGTAAGGCACATTTTCACATTCGATTAACATAAACTTTTTAATTTTAAATTAGAAATATAACTTTCTTAGGCTTAAATGGTAGAAAAATGCATGAGGAATTCAGAATCACTTGTCACATTGAACAAAGTTTAATAGAAAAAAAGTTATGAGGTACAATGTTACGAAATTTCCTGTCAGTAAGAGAGTAAGGGAGTAACGTTTCAGCTATAAGAATAAAGAATATCTTTCTAAAATCAATTCTTATTTTCTGTGACGGCGAGCTGGCAGCAACTTTAATGCGCCGGTTGAAATGCTTAACTGTATTTCGTCTGACCCTACGCTTTTCAGCTCAAATTTCTCCGAGGTCGATCTTCATGTAGAGATTAAATCATTAAGATTCTTTTTTTAACTAAACACTTTCAAACTTCCGATACTGACACAATCTATCACATAGAACAGAGTTTACTCTTATCGTTTTTGAAAAAAATTCGTATTTTAGAAGCGGTATTTCGTCTGTCTTTATGTTCTGAGTTCAAATTCCGTCGTGGTCGACTTTGCTTTTCATCCATTTCGGATCTATTCAATTAGACGTACAGATTATTTAATTATTTTTTTTTTTAACTAAACACTTTCAAACTTCTGATACTGGTAGAATGTGTCAATAATGAATTGACACATTATTAATTATCTTATAACAGCAATGCCTGGAAAAATCATGGATTACATGGAAAAATGCGAACATGAAAAGTAATATTCTTAAGACTATAAACCTGGAAAAGTACCTCCTGAATCCGTGTCTCCAAGTTCTCCGGTGTGCGAGGTTTGGTCTTGTACAGCTCCTCTTTTGTGTTACCCCACAGATAAAAATTACATG
>NC_068981.1:138397610-138404388 GCF_001194135.2 Octopus bimaculoides | reverse complement strand
ATACATATGTATATATGTCTATCTACCAAATCCACTCACAAGGCTTTGGTCGGCCCGAAGCTATAGTAGAAGACACTTGCCCAAGGTGCCACGCAGTGGAACTGAACTCGGAACCATGTGGTAGCAAGCTACTTACCACACAGCCACTCCTCCTATATATATATATATATTTGTAATGTTTGTATGTATATATATATATATATATATATATATATATATGTGTGTGTGTGTGTGTGTGTGTGTGTGTGTGTGTTTGTAATGTTTGTGAAATTTCACTCTGTGTTAAATAAAGACATTCCTTCTATACTACTGATGTACGGGGGAAAAACGGAGGGAGTTTTCTGACAGACATTTTATGGTTTTTGACCACTCCCACAAAGAAGACGTGCCCGTCTTCCTTCTCAGCCAGTACTACAGATCAGCTGCTTATAAAGAGCTCATAAATTAGGATAACATTTTAGTGGGTGATATGATTTGCATATTTGTGCTTTTCACAGCTCGTCATTATATTTAACCATATCTATTTACACACGAACCATCGTAAATTAAAACTACTAATATAATATAAAACTTCACTTGCTGGTTTAAATAAGTATAAGAATGTAAGCACTTCCGTTCTGTATTATAGATGTGCAACAACAGGAAGCGGGAGTCTCCTGACGGACCGTTTCATGGTTTTTTGACCGCTCCTCGGAGGTGACGCATCCATTGTCCTCGGAGGGGACGCATCCATTGTCCTCGGAGGGGACGCACTTCAATCAAGAGCATAATTCAACTGCTTATAAAGCAACCATGAACTATACAAGATACACTACTCCACATATATGTATGTACACGTATAGACGCTCAGGAGTGGCTGTGTTGGCGCAGGTGTGGGTGTGTGGTAAATAGCTTGCTTAACAACCACATAGTTCCGGGTTCAGTCCTACTGCGTGGCACCTTGGGCAAATATTTTCTACTATAGAAACAAACTTAATGTGCGGTGTTGTCATACAGTTGTAATGATTATAATGGATGGATGAAGTAAGAAGGTAAGTTTGTGTCTTCTGCAAGAGGAGAGTGGAGGTTGCTGGTAAAAGTGAATGATTGACAAGATGGATTTTGATTTTGATCTTCAGTTTATTACAACTGTTGTTGCTGTTGCTGCAATTTTTGTTGTTATTTCTACTGCTGTTGTTGTTGCTACTAATGTTTGACTCAGGTTAAGCTCTAATCGAGCAAACACATGATCCAAGCTGCGACCATTACAGTTTTAAATTTAGACTCAATGTATCAAAGATTGCATTAACTAATGTGAGCTTCCTTCTTTTTAAGACAATAAAGTGTGATATGAGTAGGAGTTTACAGCTATTGCTACACCTTTGGGCTACGATTAAATATGCATTCGGAATTTTATACCTTATACAGCTGTAATGTTGCTGTAACTGTTAATGCGCACTAATACAAATGAGATTACGCTACTCACAATCTTTGTATTTTCCGTAAGGTGTTATTTATTATTCGATTTCAAAAAGTTGAATGGTAAAGCTAAGAGATTCCTAATAAGTCTTTAAATGAAAAAAACAACTAGCTGGGTTGACTTTCATCTGAAAATCAAACCAGCTTATGGTTTAGCAAGACTAAGCATATATTTGTTAATGAGAAATTATGAGTGAGAGGTTATGCAACCGTCTAAGGGATAAATGTATCCGTAGGCACAACTGGTGCATTACCTATGTATAGGACTTGCCGTAAGGTTAACAGTAGTTGGTAATTTAAGGGTAAACCGCAGTTTAATATATTCAGATAGGAGTAGAAATGAAGCAACATGTATCAATTCGAAGTTAATCATTATTATTGAATAATCATATTTTAATTATGGCTAAGATAATATTTACAGCTGTTTCAGTTTGTATTTTGAGGTAAACTTGTGTTTATCTCATTCTATGTAACAGACATCATCAGAATGATTTGAATTTTGCCAGAGGAATATTGACAGGAGATTGAAGGTTGACAGGAGAAAAAAGGGAAAAAGAAAAAGAAAAGTAAAAGGAAAAGGTTCGTTAGGTTGTTATGCTTACATTTTTGCGTCTTTAAAAGATGGCACATGTGTGTACAGTTGCTTCAAGTAGATGAATGGAGCAGTGAATGGGGGAAATGACCAGTTGATCGGCGGTGTTAGTCGAAAAAGTTATACCTGGTAGTAATATCCAGTATCGTTAATCGTAACAAATAACGCTATTTGAGTCCGTTAGGTAAGTCCCTATGATTACAAATAATTCCCTAGTTAAAAATCAAGGACGCTTTTAAAAGTTTAAGTGCGATATACGGTATAAATCTTGGTTACGTAAATAGGTATAATAAATAATAAATAATAAATAATAAATAATAGGTATAAATAATAGGTATAATAAATAAAGTGTTGCTATGTGTGGGCAGAGTTTACTACACATTGATATAATTAAAACAAGTCAACTCGGCTAGATTAGGGTAAATCGCTCGTTTAATCGTATATATGTTAATGGCAGCACTAGCAATTAATATGTTAGTCAATGACCTAACTTTAATGTGAATATATTAAAGACAATTGTAGCTCCGGGTGTGCATCGTGCATCTAAGATAAATAATTCAGTTAGTCGAAATTGAATATAATTGTGGTATAGGATATTATGTCGTGCTATGTGGTAAGGGAGAGGGTCAAAGTGAGGTAATCAGAGGTTGGACAAGTGAGCTAATAACAGTGATATAAGGTAGGTCTTCGCGGTATTTAGAGTATAAGAAGTTATCTTTATGTAAGCATGCTAAGTTTTTCTCGTCTCGTTAATTAAGCAATTCTGATTTCGCCATTAAAATGAAGAATTTCTCATTTATGCATAAATTGCAGCGTTTATTTTCATAGGGACTTATCTAGTGGACTCAAATAGCCTTATTTATTACGATTAATGATACTGGATATTACTATCAGGTATAACTCTTTCGACTAACACCGCCGGTCAACTGGTCATTTTCCCAACTCACTGCTCTATTCATCTACTTGAAGCAACTGTATACACACGTGCCCTCTTTTAAAGATGTGAAAAAGTAAGCCTAACGACCTAGCGAATCGTTTTCTTTTTCCTTTTCCTTTTTCTTTTCCTTTTTGGTTTCTGTTTTTGTTTTTGTTTTTTTTTCCTTTTTTCTCCTATCAAGAGAGAGAGAGAGAGAGAGAGAGAGGAAGAAAGAGAGTGAGAGAGAGAAGGAGGAGGAGGAGGAGGAACAGGAAATATTAAACATACATACAAACATAATTGGATACTCACGCACCATAAAAAAGAGTGAGAGGAGGGAAATAGAGAGAGGAAGAAGAAAACAAGAACAACATCAAAACATCTAACGTCAAGTAGGTTAGGGTTGAATCAGCAACGCCAAGTAGGCGGCGCCAAAACGGCTTTGAATAATTACAATGAACATACTGTTTGGGATTCTTAATAATCTTTATATTTTCTTTTTTTATTCTTTTTTAATCGTGAAGGAAGTCAGTGTCCATGACTCTTTTCCAATGCCTCCTATACTACTTGTAGGTAGAAGGAAAGTATGTATCCTCGAACTAGAGACCTGATTCGAATGTTTGTAACAGAGAAGGCACCTCTAAAGGCGTGTGAGGTGCTAGGGTGAAGTATTAAACCGAGCAACATATTAAGTCTTCCATATAAGTAGACAACGGTGAGATTTGAATTCAAAACGAAAAGCGAGGTAACAAATGCCGCAAGGTATCCAGTCCATTCTTAGATTTCTACAAATCCACCGGTCTGGATTTGTAAATTTTTTACCGACTCCAAATATCTATTTTTATCATTTTCTTCTTTCAGTCATTGAATAGCTCAGTCGGACAAATCGATCTCATATATTAAGTCTGATATTTATTCTATGGGGCAGAATTGCCTAACCGCTATGTTACGAAGACGTAAACGAACCTACGCCCGTTGACAAGTGGTGAGACATAAGGACAAACTCACATACATACATACATACATACATACATACATACATGCATACGTATACACACATACATAGGTACATACATACGTATACACGCATATATAGGTACATACACACGCATACACGCATACATATCATGGGCTTCCACATATTTTCTAAATTCGCTCACAAATTCGCTCACAAAGCATTGGTTGTTCTGGGTGTTCTATCTGAAGACACTTGGCCAAGATGGTGTGTAGTGAGACTGGAATCGTAATGACGTAGTTGCAAATCAAGCTTCTTAATCGCACAATCTGAAATCACCTGATTCTTTAAAACTCTTTCAAAATTTAAATATAGATTAAACACAATCTTAGTTCTCAGGATCTGATTTTTTTAAAACCAATAACACATCCGTGCTGATCATATGTTGATCATAAACAACACCCATAATAGAACGTCCAACGCGCTATTACTTGAGGTCTCTGGCTGAGACTTGGAACAGTAAAACAAAGCAACAACAGTAACAATAAGAAGAAAAAGAATGACCATACTGTTAAAGCGAGAAGACTAGATATAATTATAGCGTACAAAAAAAAAAAAAAACAAATAGTGTGAAGTCATAGACTTTGCAATACAATATGATATTAGAAATTATACCAAAGAAATTGAAAACAATTGAGAAATATGTGAACCTAGCAAAATAGATAAAGAAATGATAATTATTTCTTTGGTAATTGGTGCACTAGGCACAACATCCAGCCTACTACTTAAGAGGCTGAAGGAAATCGGAGTTGAGACTGCAGAAAAATGCAGTCTGGAATTCTGCAAGTCACTAAAAAATTCTTGGGATTTGAGGTGAACTGCTGTCACAAAACTTCAAAACATCCCTACTAACATGTAACAGTTATGATGATGATGATGATGCTGATGATTTCTTTCATTATATAAATAATAATAGTAACAATAATAATAATAATAATAATAATAATAATAATAATAATAATAATAATAATGATAATAATAATAATAATAATATACAGACAAATGGTTGAAGGAAACTGAAACAGAATGCCCGGTAGAGCTCCTACAAAAAGTTTGTCTCTTAGGGACAGCAAAGATTATCAGAAGAGTTCTAAACTGAAAAACTTGTGGATAAATAAGGTTACAATGTAGTAACCCGCTATCCACATAATTCCTACAAAGAATGAGACCGAACTTGAGACAAACCGAAATAAAAATAACGAGAACTACTACTACTACTACTACTACTACTACTACTACTACTACATCAATGAGAAAGATTCCATTTGGTTGCTCGGCCTGCTAGAAATTTCCTTCAAATCATATCCTACTGTCTTTCAAAACAGAAAGGATATTGGATAATGTAGCCTCTCATCATTGCCCGAACGTGTTTCATGATAGATCTGCCAAATCAGAACAGATGTAGGTTTAATGAACAAAGACAACATTGAATTTGTGTTTGATGTTATTCTAATGGACTTAATTTTCATAAAAATGATTGCGTAAGTTTTACTGAGAACTGGACTATATTTGGAATAAGAACATTTGGAAAGAAAAATATAACAGTTAATTTTGTTTAGGTCTTTAATTTGTCCAAATCATCAGGGCCGAGGCTGTATTATAGCCTCAAGATCAATAATATTTTAGCGTCGATGACGAGAGCCCAAAGTGACCATATAATATTTGAAAGTGATGTATCAGAATATTGCGGAGAAATGTATTTTCATTGTAGAAACATCTTTGGCTCGTAGTTAATTTGAAGAATCCGCATGCGGCTACCAGTGAACACTTGTTGCTGACGAAGCGCAAAGAGATAGAAATAGGTATATAGCAATGCTGCCAGCGCTGCTGTACTACTTTCGTCAGTTGCTGATATATTTCTGTGCTTTTTAACGCCATACGTCTATAAGAGATGCTTTCTAGAAACGAATACCGCAGTTTATAAGGCTTTGAACGATGCGTCTATTTTACGTATGATATACAAATTGCTATTTCATTTATAATTAATTAAATACCTTGCTATGATAAGAGAAGTTTTCATAAGAAACTACAGAGATGTAGATGTGAATCAAGCTAAGCAATTTAATGTTGCAACGATTCTGTCTAGTAAACAGATGTGGGTTATTCTGTTTGTATTGGCTTGTGGTCAATCTTTCACCAATAGAAATTTGTAATGATTCAATGGGACCAAGCTGATAACCCTAAATAGTGGCGAGAATTGAACACAGAATGATTAGATATCTATCTATGTATACCATCAAACTGGCGTGTCAAGAACATGTGCTACCTCTATCCCATACTAACGTCAAGTGGAATTGTATAGAAACCACGCTATTGATCTACCGAAAAATAAATCGAGATTTTCATTCGCGATATGAAAGATGTCAAAAAAGAGCTTAGAAGCCACTGACAGCGAAAATAATTAAGTGTCTTTATGTACGTACGTACATGTGTATGAATGTGCGTATGTATGTACGCGTACACACATGACATACATGCATATAAGAGTAAAGTCAGGAACACATAAACGTAACAATATTAGTAATACTAAAATAAAATATAACAAAATTTACGAACTTCCTCTCTGTAGATAATCCGAAAGTGAAATGACACGAAAGTGGATTGCGGATCGTGAGATGAAGCTCATTAAAACTAAACAACAACATAAACAATAAATGCACAAAATAAAATAAAAATTTACCAAATTATTAAACCAACGATAACGTATTCATTAACTGACAATATCTCATTATCACATATATATATATATATATATATATATATATATACACATATATATATATGTATAATTTTTACT
>NC_068981.1:138395712-138397600 GCF_001194135.2 Octopus bimaculoides | reverse complement strand
CTAATTATTTCATTTTTCAATCTACTTCTTCTTCTTCTTCTTCTTCTTCTTCTTCTTCTTCTTCTTCTTCTTCTTACTTTATTTCTTTTACTTCTAAGTTGTTCATTATTCTCATAACGTAGATTTGCATAATGAAGGAACGCTTCTTGAGATACATTAAGCCTGATGTCTATATGTCAGAAAAATGACATATATGACAGCAAAAAAGTGGGGTTGGGAGTTAAACTGAAAAATAATCTGTCTGTAATAATTATTTAAGTCAAAGGCTACTCGAATGCTGTCTAGTCATTCATTGATCCCACCTCTCTCTCTCTCTACCACCACCACCACCACTCAGCAAACTGTCGGTCTTCCGCCTGCTTTTCCGGGGCAGTCAACAGCAAACATATATCTTCCTTTATCTTCGTCTTTCGTCATTTCATATTCACACTTGTTTCTTGTACAATTTATTTATTCGTCGCATGACATAAAATGTTCCTTGCTGTCGCATTTGTTCGTGTTTCTTTCCAACTTTTATATTAGTTATATGATTAAAGGGGAAAAAAACACAAAGGAGAAAACTGGGCTTTTGCTTCTTGTTCCTTTACCTTTATCTATTTTTTTGTTGTTGTTCTGTAGCTCCTCTAGATTAACCATAATCGTGCAGATCTATGATCAAAGGCATTCCCTGATAGTGACCATCACGTTTTATTCAGAATATGTTGGTCTATATTACCTAATGTGCCCTTCCATTATCGGAATGTAGGGTGATTTGAAGGAAATTTAGCAGCCATTCTACAGGATCGAGTGACAAATAGAAACTTGCTCTTCTTGAAATTGTTGCTACAATAGTTGTTTGCAGTGGTTATTATTGTTGTTGCTGCTCTTATTATCGCCGGAGGCGCAATGGCCCAGTGGTTAGGGCAGTGGACTCGCGGTCGTAGGATCGCGGTTTCGATTCCCAGACCGGGCGTTCTGAGTGTTTATTGAGCGAAAACACCTAAAGCTCCACGAGGCACCGGCAGGGGATGGTGGCGAACCCTGCTGTACTCTTCCACCACAACTTTCTCTCACTCTTACTTCCTGTTTCTGTTGTGCCTGTAATTCAAAAGGGCCGTCTTTGTCACGCTATGTGTCACGCTGAGTCTCCCTGAGAACTACCTTAAGGGAACACGTGTCTGTGGAGTGCTCAGTCATTTGCACGTTAATTTCACGGACAGGCTGTTCCGTCGATCGGATCAATTGGAACCCTGGACGTCGTAAGCGACGGAATGCCAGCAATATTATCGCCATAATCATTGCTGTCATTGTAACTATTGTAGACACCATATTAAGTCATTGATGAGTTCTGATCATAAACTTAATAAAATAATCCTTTCTACTATAGGCATAAGGCCTGAAATTTAGGGGAGGGAGATAGTCGATTACATCGACTCCAGTGCGTAACTAGTACTTAATTTATCGACTCCGAAAGGATGAACGACAAAGTCGACCTCGGTGGAATTTGAACTCAGAACTTAGCGTCAGATTCAATAAGATTAAGACTTGGGAGTACACACACACACACACACATATATAAATGAAAATGTGTAGTTAATGCAGTAACGAATAGTGAAAGACGTATATTGAGTGCACAAACGGACGGAAAACAAAATGAGAAGGTCCCTAATTCTTCATCAGTTATCAGCCAGATATCATACCATTAATAATAAGACTGAGACGCTTCCCATGCTGGCGGTGACCGCGAAAGTTGCGGAGAATATTGGACCAAGAACAAACAATACATGGAATACAGGCGATGCAGAAATAGACATACGAAAGTGAATAAATGTAATTCAAGACGATGGACGAAGGACATATACGAGATAAATAAGAAACGAACAGAATACAGCCTTAGGGCCAAAGGAGC
>NC_068981.1:138392969-138394937 GCF_001194135.2 Octopus bimaculoides | reverse complement strand
GAAAAAAGCAACAGACTAGGACAGGTGGTGTAAAGAACAAATGGATGTATTAGTTTAACGCTCGGGAATAGAGAAAGTCTTTGACGTTTCGAGCCTACGCTCTTCAACTGAAAGGAACAAAGAAAGAAACAAGGAGAAAAAATATAGAGAGAGAAAAAAAAAGGAGAAAAAAATATAAATGTAGTGGTCAGCGATCTATCATGGCGAATGTCGGACAGAAGGATCACACAGGAGAGCTAAGAAAAGGGGGAGATAACAAAGAAGTGGTGAACCCAAGACGAGAAGCTGCGTGTGTGTGAGAGAATGCTGGTGATCTTAACGTATGCATGTGTGTATGTAGGTGTGAAGGTGTGGATCAGTCTTTTTCTTGACTTGTAGATTCAAAAACGAAAGTGACTGCTTCAACGTTATCTTCAGCTTTCACTGTGATTATATCATCATTGCAGGCTGATGCCCATTGACAAGTTGTGATCGTATCTGTAAGTATCAAAGCCCTCTGCACGTAATAATAACGAAAGTCAATTAACATGTTGTGAAGTCATAGATTGTAAAGTTTTTCCTGTTGAACTACTGTTCCATGGCGCTTCTGAAAGCAAATCTTTGACATCCTGAAGAACTATCTTTCAAAGAGAACCTTTTTACATGTCTGTACTCAAACGTTTTCGTTTAGTTTACTAATTCATCTCTTCTAAAGAAATTCAAGGTTCTTTTCTCTGACAGATGACACAGCAATCACTACGAGAGCGAACGTATTAGTGAAAAGTGTATACAATTCTAATGACGCCAACAACATACAATTTTTACTGGTAAAATTAAAGTTTCTGAAATAGAGAAATTCGAATGACTGCTTTGGCCATGTCTACAGGAGATGTGGGTTCGTTATATTGGAATCGATATATTGTATATTGGAATCGATACAATCGGCTACCCCTTCTCTTAGAATTGCTTGACTTGTACCAAAGTTACAAAGAATTGTTTTCTTCTGGCTCTTTACCTTGTGACTTCAAATTCTATTAAAATGACGTTTGCATTTCATCTTTTCGAGGTTGTTAACATAAAGTACCAGTCAAGTACTGGAGTCGTTATAATCTTCTTTCAAAATTGCAGGTCTTGTGCCAAAATTAGAAAGAATTATTGTTTAGTTTTATGCCACGTTTTCTTTTCGTCTGACTATATCCCTTTGGAGCTGTACGTTGCTTGCGTAAACTTTTAGCTTATTCTGACGTATTTACACTTCTTCAACTAACAAGAAGAGACAGCTCATCTTTCTCCCCTCTCTCTCTCTATCGCCCCCTCTGTATGTGTATGTGTATGTGTGTGTATGTGTGTGTGTGTGTGTGTGTGCGTGTATACATACATACATATATATATCGATGCGAGTATTTTAGTATAAAATTAAAATTAGCGTCAATGTGAAAACGTACGCGATAATTTGTTAAACATTACAAAGTATGTTCTTCTTGCTAAGACAGGCAATTATATTACAGACGAGGTGGCCATATTTCTATGTCAAACTTTCATTTACAACACTCCGCATAAATATTGTTGTCTATGTAGATGAACAGTCTATGAGTAATAATATCAACATATCATGGGCAAAAAGAAATCTATCCTACTTGACATTTCTACCGCAACTTTTTTTTTTAACCTGGGTGGAATTGTTTACAATATTTCACTTTCCTAACTATACTGTATACACATTGAGTGAAATTATTCAGCGACATTCTGCCTAGTAGCATTGTTCATATTATTGAAGACAGAAAGACAATAAAACAATTTTTGTATTACCTACAGGCACACATTAACAGACACACACACACATACTCTCATGCATGCAAAGGTATATGCATATGTGTATCTATACATTTATGTATATATATATATATGTATACATGTGTGTGTGTGTGTATGTGTATGTGCGTGCGTATATGTATCTATATGTATGCATATATATATATATATATATAT
>NC_068981.1:138391599-138392731 GCF_001194135.2 Octopus bimaculoides | reverse complement strand
GTGTGTGTGTGTGTGTGTGTGTGTGTGTGTGTGTGTGTGTGTGTGTGTGTGTGTGAGTGTGTGTGTGTGTCTCGGTGCGGAATCCTTGTCAGTTTGTTAAACAAATATATTTCTACATATGAGTTCTGTTGATCTTACCAATAACCACTAAACATTTAAAGTTATTCTAAAATAATGTTGCTACGTAGTTCAGTCATATCTTGCCAAAAAATAAACAACTTCTATGAGTCAATCTTGATTATTTAATTACAATGAAGAGAAATTCATTTAAAACAAAAACCGGCTGACATGTTTTTTCGGTTTATTTTGGTTGATGTGAACACCTTTCTTTCTTAATACACTATCAATCACACCGGATAGATAAAATACGACAAGAGATATACTGTTAAAATATAGTAATGATTGTGACACTAATTCAGAAGATAAACATGAAGTTAGAAGTAACCGCGTTTCGTACATTTTATCGAGAGATGTTGCACAGAAATATGAGCAGTTTATTATGATATCTCTTGTATACCTAAACAGAAACAATCTAGCTAGAGCTATTCTATCGTTATATAAGCGACCTAAACAACGGCTTAAGGAAGGGAATTGATTGAAATGGGTCCTTTTGAAGAGGAGCTCTTACAGTACAGTAATCTGTCACACTTTTTCTCTTTGTTATCGATTTGAAATTAGATACCCAAGTTCTCCCTTTCATTTGATACACTATTTTCACTACAAACAATTAGGTGTGTTTAGGTAGGTATATCTGTAAAATGAACGATAAAGGCAGAACGAGCAACGACATTATTTCACCTCGTTGACATTGGAATCAACATTCCATCTGGCAAATAGTGTATGTATGTGTGTGTAAAGGTAACACAGTCGCGTTAACAAAAGGATGTGCGTTCGAATCCAACACGATAGGAAAGTCTTCTTTTTTTCTGTTGGGGGCTTATATGCCCCTTTATTAGACTATTTTCCTTAGTCATTGCACGGTGATCGCTATAAGATTTAACCTTATATAAAAATACCATTATTATTATTTACAGAATTGTAAAACACGGCACCGTATACAAAAAAAAGACATTCGTACTGAAAGCATATATATATATATATATATATATATATATATATATATATATATATA
>NC_068981.1:138385257-138390098 GCF_001194135.2 Octopus bimaculoides | reverse complement strand
AATTAAACTAACTGTTCTGGAAAAGAGACCTATTGGATAATTACCGGTTTGAAAAATAAATACTCGTGTCGATGTTTTCGACTAAACTCTAACCACTAGCCATGCGACTTTCCACACACACACACACACACACACACACACACATATATATATATATATATATATATATATATACATATATATGTATGTATGTATTCATGTATATACATACATATATACTCGGAGTTTTATCATGGCTACTGAATAATTGTCACATATTATTTACAATATCGATTAACGTTCCCCACTCAGAACTGCTGATTTTGTATCAAAATTAATAAGAATTGTTTCTGCCCACTTTCGTCGCTCTAAAACATTGTTCCTGTGTAGAACTTTGTCCTCTTGAAAACCTGTTTCGCGGAACTCGGATGAAGAAGAAATAGTAATTGCAGTATTTATAATTAATAATTGCTCTCTGCTTCGTTTTTGAATAATTTATATCTTGGCCGAACTTAATTATATGTATATGAGTGAGTTTGTGTATACATTCATGTGTCTGTGCGTGTATGCATATATATATATATACACACACAAACACACACGCACGTACGCGCGCGCACATACACATACACGCACAAAATATCTATTATATATGCATTCAATAATTATAGAAAAATAAAGGAAGTTTCTGAAACAGAAAAAGAACTGTAAAAGATGGTGAAGAAGGCAGCGACACCGACAACGATTTGATGATGATGATGATGAACATGATGATGATGGCGGCGGCGCCGGTGGTATTAGGGATGAAGGTGATGAAAAGGAGGAGGAAGAAGAGAAGAAAAGGAAGGAGGAGGGGTTCATATATATATGTACATACATATGTATGTAGGTATGTACGTGTGTAATTGTGTACATGTAGTGAGAAAGAGAAAGAGAGGGAGAAGAAGAAGAAGAAGAAGAAGAAGAAGAAGAAGAAGAAGAAGAAGAAGAAGAAGAAGAAGAAGAAGTAGAAGCAGAAGAGGAAGAAGTAGAAGAAGAAGATAATGATGATGGCGATGATGGGAAAACTATCCGCTAGGTTTTGGTAGTAGTGATATTAAAGGTGATAGGTAGTTTAGGTAGAGTTAACAACAACACCAGCACCTCCGCCCACCACCAACACCACACCACACCTCAACTCTTTCATATTCTTATCTCTTCCAACATCAACATTTCCCATCTCGATTATATTTATTGACATCACCATAATCATCTATGATGGTCATCGTTGATGTTATTTCTAAACTTTCCTGTTCAATTTCTTTATATAATTACTTGTCGCTGGCAGACACTTTAATCTACACGGATTGATTATACAGTTTGTTGTTGTTGTTGTTGCTGTGTATTTTTTATTGTTTTCTGCTTTTGTCAATTTTGTTGATTTTATTCATTTCTTTCTTTTTTTTTTGTTTCGTATATGTGTTTCTTTAATCCATTTTAGACACCGTTTGCATCTTGTCACCTCAATTGGACCGCTGTAGTGGTATAGCTTGTCAGTTAAAGGTGTAGAAAAGAACATAGAAAAGGAAAGACGGTTGTGGAGAAAATTGGAGGATAATAAATAAATAAACAAATAAATAAACAAGTATATCTCCTTTGTACCCGAAACCTGCAAGGATTTGGGTTTTGTGATGACCATTTAAGTCGTAGGACGGGAATCACGATTTTTACATTCGCCAAACACCTACCGACTTCACACTGATCGTTTTCCGATTTTCTGCTTCATTTCATATATTTTTGTATTTGTATAAGGTACAGGTCAAACGAGAATGGAGGAATATTGGTTTCAAATTTCGGCACAAGGCTAGCATTTTTTAGGGTAGGGTCTAAGTCGATTACATCAACCTCTGTATTCAACTGGCACTTATTTCATCGACTCCGAATGGATAAAAGGCAAAGTCGACCTCGGCGGAATTTGAACCAAGGACGTGAAGACGGACGAAAAGCCACCGGTCCCAGGGCTCTGTCACTTTTTGTATCCGGCCTGGAAGTTGTTTTCCGTAAGCGAGTCAAGGACCTTCTGCGATTCGCTCTGGTAACTATTCTGCCAGCTCACCGCCTTAATAATCTAGGAATATTGGAATATCGGAATCTACTGCTATCTAGAGGGTAAAAAAAAAAACTAACGTTCATTCCACACATGAAACTACTGCGAAGCGCTCAAGGCACGGCACTATATTACCCACCGCTTCACCAGTCAAAGAAGGTGCCTCTGTATGGTCAGTTGATCTGCTAGAAATATCAACCAAATGTCTCTCAAGTAACACTCTAGAATCCTAAAATAAAAATAAAAAGGTGAGGAGATATATATATTAAGATTAATATGATTTTTGATACACTTGTCTATTGCTTAAAAAATACTGGTTATTTCGACTCTTGAACGTCTTTGATAATAGATTAATTTAATCAGAGATGACATCGGGCTAAACAACAATAAGACTACATTACAGCATACTTCGCGATCATGGTGACCATGATCGAGCAAACCTATGCACACTGAAAGGCGTTACTGTCAGGACAAACTTCTCTGAGTGTCCATTATCCTGTGTATCCATTTTTCAAAACGGTTGGATCTGATTTGAGGAAGATTTAGCTGCCGTGTCTATAGAAAGGAAATCTTTTTTAATAAGATACTTGCTTATGGACTTCATCTAGATCTTATCTCCATAGTCAGAAGTCTTCCTTCAAACAGAAAAGCCAAAGAAAAACTTCGACGTGGTCACTTGATACCTCAGAAAAAATAGCCAAATTTCTCTTATACCAGATTATACCGTTTAAAAAACGAAGGTCATGTTGGTTAATGTAGTACTATGTACGTAACATAAGAGAAATAAATGAGATGGTCATGGATTGAAATCCTTTAACCACAGCTTTGCCTCGTCAGGGTTGATTTGGGACAAAAACTACAACTGGTATATTTTTCCAACACAGGCAAAGATGAAAAACGATGAAACAGGCTTCAGTGGGATTGAAACACAATGTGTAAAGGAGTGTAACTAAGTACCGCAAGGTACTTTGATCCAATGCTCTGCTGATTCAGCCATCAGCCGTTCTGATGCTCTTGTCGATTATCCGGAACAGCCCAAAGTAAAGTCATCTGCATGCATGTTTGAATCCAGAAATATACGCTTCAAAACATCTTCATCCATCCATCCATCCATCCATCCATCCATCTATTTTCTCCGCCTGCTATTCCGGGGAGGGTTCTGAGGTTTGAGTCCTCAAGCATCTCCTTCCTTAGGGTCCTATTACAAACAACCATCATTACAATTTCCTTCTGGATTCTCAATCGTGACCAACTGAGACTATGGATATTATCTAACCGTCTCACTTTTGGTCTACCCCAGGAACTCTTGTCGGTTAATTCAGCTTGAAGAATCTGTCATGCAATCCTTTCTTGCGACATTCTGACCAGATGCCCATAGTATCGGAGCTGTGATCCCTCAATGCAGACAAGTAGTGGCTCGACTTGTAGACATTCCCTAATCTCCGAACTACTTATCCTATCGAGTAATGTTACTGCAGAGATCCTTTGGAGAAGCCTATATTTTGACCAGTTGTATTCTCAAGCGTACTCTAGACATATTTCTAAAGCAATATTTTTAAAATGGCCATTTTTCGGAGCGAGAAAGAGATTCATGATAGCCACTTATTAAAACAAGCACTGTTAATACATTTATGAAAGGCATTACCATCACACCGTGTATTTCCCTTCCCTTAAAATATGTCTTTTGTGCTTCAAAATAAAACAATCTTTTTCGTTAGCATCTATATAAAGACAGTTCTCATATGTGTTTATTACCTACTTGGTCACGTGATAAGGCCTCTCTGGAAATGCGTTTTCGTTGTTGGTCTTATTATTGTTGCTGTTTTTTTTTCCTTTCTTTCTTTTAACTAGCAGATACATGTACTTTTTAAAGAGAAAATTGGTAATTCAACGGCCAAGTGTTTCATTGTCAAATAAATAACTGATATGACATACGGTCAACAGAATGATGTGATTCACTAAACTTAGTCACCACATCAAAGGGTAACAGAAGCTGTTTTATCACCGAGCCGTCGACCAAGTGTTTCTTCTGTTAACATACGACCGGTGAAATATTTTCCATGTTCCCCACTGGCCTCTCACCGACTCTCTTGTTTCTTGTCTCTCCTTTTTTTTTTTTTTACCTGACATTAAAAAAAAAAAGAGAAAAAGTAGCTGTTCAAATAGTATGGAAATTGGGTATTATGTAAGTATAGTACGTCTGTTTCTCAATACATAAATACTTATACACATACATTCACATTTGAATTCAAACACACGTACGAATGCAGTTACATACATACATACATACATACATACATACATACATACATACATACATATACACGCCTGAAATTACATGTACAAATATATACACATCGTGTATGCAAATATATACGTGTGTTTGTGTGTGTGTATGTATATCATATTTGTATGTGTATATATATCATATGAACTCAAAACATGCGTGTTTGTGCAGTGTGCGTATTTATGTGTTTGTGTGTGTACTTATTGTGTTAACGCAGAAACACCGCATATTTGTGTGCGTTTGTGCGCGTGCGCGCGCGTAATGTGTGCGTGCGTGCGTGCGTGTGTAATGTGTGTGTGTGCGTCCGTGTGTGATGTGTGTGTGTGTGTGTGTGTGTGTGTGTGTGTGTGTGTGTTTAACTGAAAGCAAATATCAAATATATAAAGTTTCGATTTATTAAAAAGAAAATCAACAGGTTTCAATAAACTGTTTTAAAGATATATTTTACTTGTTTTAGTCAGTAGAGTGCAGCCATACTGAACCATCACC
>NC_068981.1:138381888-138384925 GCF_001194135.2 Octopus bimaculoides | reverse complement strand
TATATATATATATATATATATATATATGACGGGCTTCTTCGACATTCCGTCTACCTAATTCCCTTACAAGGTTTTGGTTGGCCCGAAGTTATAGTAAAAACACTTGCCCAGGCAGTGACCTGAATAATAATAATAATAATAATAATAATAATAATAATAATAATAATAACATTGAAAATTACCTTAAGAATGAGAACCCAGGTTCGAAATGTCCCCAAAACACCTGGTGAAGGCTGGAGGGTATATCAGCCGAAACGTTGTGTTAACAACAAAAAAGATGAAAACAAATATCCATCAAATGTAAATAATGTAAATTATGAAAATAATGTACATAATTCCTCATCACTTAAATATAGAACTGTATTAGTTATCTAAGTTCAAATCTTGTCGATGTTACCTCTGGTTTCCATCATTTCAAAGGTTGATAAAATGTAAGACCAATAAATTATTTTGGGACGATTCAATCGGCTATTCCTCACATCCCAGATTTGTAGCCACATGCCTGTGTAATACATCAATATTACTGAACCGAAAGGCGGCGAGCTGGAAGAATCGTTAGCATGCCGGGCAAATGCTTAGCGGCATTTCGTCCGTCTTTACGTCCTTAGCTCAAATTCCGCCGAAGTCGACTTTGTCTTTTATCATTTCAGGGTCAATAAAATGAGTACCATTTCAGCACTCGGGTCGATAAAATGAGTACCATTTCAGCACTTGGGTCGATGTAATCGACTTACCCCCTCCCTCGAAATTGCTGGCCTTGTGACAAAATTTGAAATTGATGTTCCTGAACCGAAAAGGCCTGCGACCTGGCAGAATCGCTAGCACGCCGGACAAAATGCTTAGCGGCATTTCGTCTGTCTTTACACCCTGAATTCAAATTCCGCGGAGATCGACTATGCCTTTCATCCTTTCGGGGTCAATAAAATAAGTACTAGTTGAGTACTGGGGTCCATGTAATCGAATTACCCTATCCCTCGAAATTGCAAGCTTTGAACTAAAATTTGAAATCAATATTATTGAACCGAAAGATTGCGATGGAATAGCAGAGTCGGTATAGCATCGGACATATAATGTGAAGTGGCATTTAATTGCATCAAATTAAGGTGTGAGCTCAAATAGAGCCAAGATTTAAATTGCATATCATCTTTCTCGAGTTGATAAAACAACGGAGTAGTCAAGTACTGGAGTTGACAAAATTGACAAAAGCTCCCACGTTTCATTCATCTCACCGACAAACCTATGGCCTTGTGCATTCTTAAAATCATTATTAAACTGAAACTTAAGGCAGAAATCTGGTAGAATTGTTGAAGCATTGGACACAATGCTTTGCGGCATTTCTTCCAACTCTTTACGTTAGAAGTTCAAATTGCACCAATATCAAGTTTACCTCTCAGCCCGCAAGAGTCGATAAAATGTACCAGTCAAATACTGGGATTGACGATATGGACATATCTCCTCCTCTAGAAAATGGATGATCTTGTGCCTAGATTAGAAATCGTTATTAAATTGAAACTTAAGGTGGTGATCTGATAGAATCGTTAGAACGCCGGACAAAATCCTTAGCAGCATTTCGCCCATCTTCACCGTTCTGAGTTCAAATGCCACTGAAGTCGATAAAATAAGTACCAGTCAAGTACTGGGGTCAGTGTAAACGACTTAACTCCTCCCCTCAAAAGCCACTAGTTCTGTGCTAAAATTTGAAGCCATTATAAAATTAAAACTTAAGGCGGCGAGCTGGCAGAATCATTAGAATATCGGACAAAATACTAAGCGGTATTTTCTCCGACTCTTTCTGTTCATAGTTTAAATTCCGCTGAGGTCGACTTTACCCTTTCCTGTTCTGGATTTGATAAAATAATATATCAGTCAAGTTCTGGAGCGGATCTCCCATTTTTAAAAGCTGGTGGTCTCGTCCCTAAATAAGAAACCATAGTTAAATTGAAACTTCTAATAAATGGCAGTTAACGTTGTTATATTTACGTTGTTTTTATTCGCAGAATAACAAAGCTACGCTAAATAATAATATGTGTGTATCTATTGTATCTGTTAAAGTCACCTATTGGCTAGATCTTTTGGATAGTGATATTACATATGAGTATGCTTTGTGCTAGGTTTACAAGTTTCCGTTTTGTCTGTCCTCTTGTTCTTGTTTAAGTTTTTCTCCCCATTTCTCTATTTCCCCCTCCCTGTCCCTCTATTGTCACATCTCTCTACTTGTCTTTCTTTGTTGTTTCCTTACCCCTCTGTTACTTTTGCTAAATTTTCTTTCCTTGTTGATGTCTGGTTAGACCAAAAATGAAGGATATATATTTCTTTCAAGTTTAACATAAAAACCGAAAGAATAGACACCCCACTCTTTTTGCCTAACATCAACAAGAAAAGAAACGGAAAAGAAAAAGAGAGTAATAGAAAGGAAGAAACGATAAAGAGAGAAGGTGAGAGATAGAGACAGAAAAATAAGCAGGCGTAGAGAGACAAAATGATAAGAAGGAACGAAAATTTAAGGAAACAAAAATAGAGAAAAATAGTTGAAGAGAGAAAAAAGGCAACTCAAAGAAGCGAACAGCAAAACTTATGAGGTCAACGATTGACTTTGTCAGATACAATAACGCAGATTGTCTGAGGCAGATCTGAAATGGACGAGGAAAGATTTTGATAGCTAGTAATATATGATGTCACTAGAAATATATAATTGCTTCTAATATAGGCACAAGGCCATCAAGTGGGAGGATGCGTGTTAGTCGATTGATTCGACCATAGTAGTTTACTGGGGAACTTTGTGGTTTTCGTCACTGTTTACAATTTTGTTCCAGTTGTTTTCAAATTTATTATGGATTAAATTTTTTATACTAATTATGAAAATGAAATTTATTTTCCCTATAAATCCATAATTAAAAAGTTATTAACCTTTAAAATTTGCAAAATTTGGGTATTTTAGCGAATCAGAAGCGAGTATTTTACATATCACCGTGGCGAAGAACTCTGTTTCCATAGTAACCAAAGATGCTGCGCATGCGCACAATGAGGAGAAGGAAAT
>NC_068981.1:138377757-138381878 GCF_001194135.2 Octopus bimaculoides | reverse complement strand
TCGAGAAAGTTAATCTATTTTATAAAATCCTTGAGTGTATTGCAAACTTTCGTTCTTGAATTTTTAATCTAATAAATGTCTGTTTTAAACAATGCTTTGATTGTTATTTCTAGCAACTCCTGTTGGTTTGTTCGTAGCTTCTAAATATTTAATTTGCTCGCGAATGTTTTTGTGTTAACTTTGCTCGTGTATATTTTAATGTTTTGTGTTGTATTTCTAGCAACTTCTGTTGGTTTGTTCGTAGCTTTTAAATATTTAATTTGCTCGCGAATGTTTCCATGTCTTTCACTGTTTACTGTAGCTAGTTTAATGTTTTTACTGTTTTTTTTGTGTGTAAGTATGTATGCTGGGGCACCGCTTCAAAGCTTTTAGTTGAACAAATCGACTCCAGTGTATATGGTGGCTGTCTACTCGTTAGAGAGCATGACCATCGCTGAGAAATATGTCAGCAATGCCTGTGCAAAGGTTTTAAACCGAGTGTGACTTCAACAACGCCACAACGACTCTCAGTAGCAATGCCAAGAAGCCTAGAAACAAGCAAAATATAAGAAACCCAGATCAGTAGAGCTGCGGGTTTTATATACAAGTTAGCCTTCTACTAGAGGAATGATTTGACAAAGACCAGGGGTCCCTCGTTCCCAGTAGACTTACTGCGCCCCCGGAAACCAATACGAGTATTTCTACGTTCCGGTCCATATCTGCCTGGAATACATATATACGAAGGGGTGCTGAAAAGGTCCTGGCTTTAAAGGTATAGCGAAAAGTCTGGCTGGAGGCTCAACCTTCCGAGTTATTTTACAGGGCTTCGAAAAACCGAAGGAACGCTGCAATAAGTGTGTGAATCTGAGAAGGGAAAATGTTGCATAAAATCATAATTAATAAATCCTCCTGCATTTTCTCTTACCCAAAGCCAGGAAGTTTTCAGCAGCCCTTGTACATATGTAATACATACACATTATTGAATGGCGTTGACTCACCGAGTATATATGCATGTATAAATATATATATATATGTGTATGTATGTATGTATGTATGTATGTATGTATGTATGTATGTATGCATGTATGTATGTATGTTTGTATTATGTATTTGTGTGTCTGTGTTTGTCTCCTCACCATCACTTGACAAACCATAACTTAGCATTTCGGCAAAAGGTCGCGATAGAGTAAGTACTGAGCTTACGAAGAACAAGGCCTGGGGTCGATCTGTTCGACTAAAGGCGGTGCTGCAGAAAGGCCGCAGTCAAATGACTGAAACAAGTAAAAGAATAAAAGAATATATATATATATATATATAAGTATGTATGTACGTATGTATGTATATGTATGTATATGTGTGGTAAGAAGCTTGCTTCCCAACGACACGGTTCCGGGTTCAGTCCCACTGTGTAGCACTTCGGGCAAGTGTCTTCTACGATAGTCTCGGGCCTACTGGATTTGGTAGATGGAAACTGAAAGAAGCCTGTCGGTCACATATATGTATATAGCTATGTTTATATACATGGTGTTTATTTTAGTGTTTATCCCCATCACCGCTTGACAGTCAGTGCTGGTTTGTTTGCGTTCCCGTAATCTAGCGGTTCAGCAAAAGAATTGATTCTGGGGTCGATACGTTCGATTGAACCCTTCAACGTGGAGCCTCAGTGTAGCCGCAGTCCAATGACTGAAACACACACACACACACACACACATACATACACACACACACACGCACACACACATACACACACACACACGCACACACTGACGCACACACGCACACACATACACGCACACGCGCAAACACTTACATGTTTGTCGTATATTGTATATAAACATCTGTAGTATATGATGTGTGTTGTATACGTATAATATAATGTAATACAAAAATATAAAATGCACAATGGACTAAGAAAGAATTGCGCTTCAGTAAGTATGCCTTCTGAACAGATTAGACTAAGCAGGTGGTCCGAGTTCGT
Organism: Octopus bimaculoides; assembly: GCF_001194135.2. NCBI lineage: Eukaryota > Metazoa > Mollusca > Cephalopoda > Octopoda > Octopodidae > Octopus > Octopus bimaculoides. The sequence goes on along the minus strand of NC_068981.1, from coordinate 138,379,921 downwards.
GGTTTGTTTTCTTTGGGCCATATTTGGCGACAGCAAACTAATCACTTGTCGACTTACTCTGTTTAATGAACAAGATGACAATTTCTCGGATTTCCTTACCCTTTGACCTAACCAATTGCTTCTATGTTAGTAATACGCAAATACCAATTACTTTATCTAAAGTAGTCACTTGACCTTTTTGTTGTTTCGTTTATTGTTTCATTGGATAAGAGGATCTACCGTGGCGTGTGTAACATTTGATTTATTCACTCGAAAAACATTTTTATTTTTTACTTATACTTACTTATATATCGTCCATTTCTTTAGAAAACGTGCTTCTTTTAAGTTAGTTTTCCCTTGTGAGTGGAGCGAGGGAGCTTCGAAATTGGAAGATCAGCCTGCTAGAAATATCAGCAAAAATTTCTCTCATATGATAACTCTCCAATGTCTTAAGAAAGGGAAGGACACACAATAAATACGTCAATGCTTACAGTATAACTGAGATGAACCACTACTACTACTACTACTACTACTAATAATAATAATAATAATAATAATAATAATAATACCAGTGGTGATCGGAGCGTTGGGCTGAATCTCATTGAAACTTCAAAACTTCTTAAGGTAACTGGAAATCCCATGCAAGATTGATGTCTTGCAAAAAGCAGCCTTATTGGGCACAGCGCACATCTTAAGGAAAGTATTATCTGCCTGAGGTCCTTGTTGTGACTTGACAGATGACTAAAGACTCCGGTGCACTTTTACCAACATTGTGTTACGAAGGAGGAGGAATAATGATAATAATAATAATAATAATAATAATAATAATAATAATAATAATAATAATAATAATAATAATAATAACAACAACAACAACAATAATAATTTCAAATTTAGTCACATGAGCAGCAATTTTGGCGTAGAGGTTAAGTCGATTACATAGACCCCAGTGTTCAACTGGTACTTATTTTATCGACCCCGAAAGGATTAAAGGCAAAGTCGACCTCGGCATTTCGTCCAGCACGCTAAGGGATGATTTGAAACTGTATGGCAAAGATGAGACACAAGTAAGTTCCTTGGTGAACACGGTCCACTGTTTTAGTACTGATATTAGAATAGAATTTGGACTCAAGAAGTGCGGAGTAATCTACCTAAAAAGAAGCAAGGTACGGTCCCTAGCAAGGACAGAATTACCGAATAGAAACTTGATTTAGCAAATTGAAACGGAAAAGATACAAATACATTGGTGTCCCTGTGTCTCTTTCATGGTATGCACCAGGAGTGCAACGAGATAATGGAAAACGAAATGAAAGAGCAACTGAGGATAGAGTATTTCCGAAGATTGAGGTTGATGCTGTGCGCTCAAAATTGACTGGATGGAATAAATTCCAAGCAGTTAATACGAGGGCGATAGCATCACTTCGTTATGGAGTGGGGATTATAAAATGGCAAAAGAGAGAAATGAAGAAAATGGATACCAAGACCAGAAAAATGTTGACAGTACACGGAGCCTACCACCTTAAGAGTGACACCAATAAGCTGAACTTGTCCAGATGAAAGGGTGAAAGAGGTTTGATTAGTTGCGAGGACTGTATCGAAGTAGAGGAAAACGGCCTAGAGTGGTATATAAAAAAAATACCGTGGAGTCACTGAAAATTGTGACTAAAGAAAAATTTAACAAGAAAATGCATGGAAGAGAAAAATGTACGGTCAGTTTACAAGAGATGTGAACGCCAAGACAGATACAGAGGACCGGTGGCTATGGATGAGGAGGAGTGACCTGAAGATAGAGACAAGTACTCATATGCGCAGCTCAAGAACAATCGTTAATGACCAATTATATGAAGTGGAGAATTGACAACACTATCGATAGCGACAAATGCAGAATGTGTGATGAGAGGGGTAAAACTGTATGACACTCTCTCACTCAATAATAATAATGATGATGATGATGATGATGATAACCCCTTCTACTACAGGCACAAGGCCTGAAATTTAGTGGGAGGGGGCAAGTCGATTACATAGACCTCAGTACACAACTGCTACTTAAGTTATCGACCCCGAAACGATGAAAGGCAAAGTCAACCTCGGCAAAATTTGAACTCAGAGCATAAAGACAGACGAAATGCCGCTAAGCATTTTGTCCGGCGTGCTTATTATTCTGCCAGCTCTCTGCCTTAATAAC
>NC_068981.1:138368767-138370492 GCF_001194135.2 Octopus bimaculoides | reverse complement strand
TATATATATATATATATATATATATATATATATATACATAAATGTGTGTGTGTGTGTGTGTAGATATATATATCTGCCTGTCTATCTATCTATCTATCTATCTATCCTAACATCGGGCTACAGCAAATAACCTTAGATACTAAGAACCCTCCTAAGTATTCTAGCTGTCCCTTATAATAGTTTTATGCCTATTTCCTCTATCCATCTGTTCAAATCTACAGGAATACATTTTACCCGAGCTTTCCTTAGTGTCTGTAATTCAATGGCTAGGTCCTTGTACTTTGCTATTTTCTCTCTACCTCTCATATTAATTTTTTCATTATTTGGGACTGTAAAGTCATTATCTGGCACTTTCTATTCTCTTTGTCTACTGCTACTAAATCAGGCTTTCTAGCTTCTATTACTCTGTTAGTCTGAATGCTATGGTCCTATATCTTATATTCCTATCTTTCTCGTACTTTACTAGGTTCATGCTCTTACCATTTATCATTATGGTCAAATCCTAGCTTTCTACATAACTCTCAGTGGATAACTCTCCCTAGGTTGCCATGTCTTTTCTTGTATTCTTTCTGTGCCAGCATCCTACATTCACTTACTATATGAGTAACTTTCTTCTTTTGATTTATTTAACCTACACTGGAAATCCGCCTGGTTTTTGTCTATCTTGATTTAAGGCGGCGAGCTGGCAGAATCGTTAGGACGTCGGGAAAAATGCTTAGCGTCTGAGTTAAAAATCTGCTGAGGCCGACTTTGCCTTTCATCCTTTCTGGGTTGATAAAATCGACTTACTCCCTCCCATAATTTTCAGGCCTTGTGCCTATAGCAGAAAGTATTGTTATTATCATTGATCTGACTCAAGTTCGGTCTTATTTCTAGTAGGTCTTATGTGGGTAATCTTAGGTATCCACTAGATTTCAATAACCTTTCAAGTGCTTAGAATCCTCCTGATAATCTTTCCTGCTCATAGGAGGCAAACTTTCTGTAGAAGCTCTACGTGAAATTCTATTCCAATCTCCTTCAACCATTTGTCTATATTTTTGCTTACAGTTCCCAATGTACCAACTATTATAATTATTATAACCTTCACATTTTTCATATTCCAAATTGCTGCAAGTTCAAATTCTAAGGGATTGTAATTTTTTTGTTTTTCTTTGTTTTCAATTCTGGAATCAAATGGATATAATATCTCAATTAGTAAGCAACTTCGCATTTCCTTGTCTATTATTGTTATGTCTGATCTATAGTTTTCTATCTTATTGTCCGTTTAAATTGGAAAGACGCACATTCTGCAGCATTGTGTGCCACTGTCTCGTTCCAAGTTCCACAAACTATACATTTTTCTAACACATTGTCCCCATATACATTTTCCCTCAAGTTGTTTGGTTTTATCGCTTGATTCCTTGATTCTGTGTTCCGCTGAGGTCGACATTGCCTTTCATCCTTTCGGGAGTCGATAAAAAAGTACCAGTTAAACACTGGGCGCGATGGTAATTGACTTACTCCCTCCCACGAAATTTCTGGCCTTGTGCAATAATAATAATAATAATAATAATAATAATAATAATAATAATAATAATAATAATAATAAATACACAGAGAAAAATCCCAGCAATGATTGAGAAGCTCAGGACTCAAAGCAGAGACTGAAGGATTTTTAATTGCTGCACAAAATCAAAGCCTCCCCACCAGAAATTACCAAAAACATATAATGAAAGGAAATATAAC
>NC_068981.1:138367070-138367401 GCF_001194135.2 Octopus bimaculoides | reverse complement strand
CTCCTCCTCCTCATCATCATCATCATCACCACCACCACCAACATCATTAATATCATTATTCGATATCGTCTACAATTGTTTTGTTCTCGTATTGCGCTGGTTAAAATAATGGGGATATCCGTTTCAGGTGCTAATGCTCCTGGTGTGGTTGCATGCACAACAACCACAACAACCACAACAACAACAACAACAACAACAACAACAACAACCACAACAACAACAACAACAACAACAACAACAACAAAAACAACAACAACAACAACAACGACAACAACTACTACTACTACTACTACTACTACTACTACTACTACTACTACTACTACTACTACTA
>NC_068981.1:138364936-138366653 GCF_001194135.2 Octopus bimaculoides | reverse complement strand
TATATATACATACATATATACATACATACATACATATATATATATATATATATATTGTTCAAGTGTGGTGCATATTCAATTCTCTTTTTGCCAAACTGCTAACTTAAGGGGAAGTAAACAAACCAATATCGGTTGTCAAGCAGTCCGAGATAGACACAAAGACCCACCCACCCACACACACACACAACACACTGACAACGAACTTAAGCAAAATTTCCATCAGCTAAATACAGACTCAAGTCATTGTTTTTTCTGGGGCTATAGTGAAAGACACTCGCCACAGGTGCCAGGAAGTGTAATTGAAACTGAAACCATCTGCTTCCGAAGCGAACACCTTCACGACGCTGCTATGACTACGACTTGCTCTTTCTTTTCTTTTTTTTTGTAAAATTTTATGTAAATTTCATCCTGTTTCCCCCTGTAACTGATCTAAATGTATAAGCTGTTGTTATTCTTTATTGTGAACGCAGCTATGACACAGTAGACCTAACATCAAAGACGTTCTGAGTCATCATCGTCACTTTTATTTCATCGTATATTACATAATACTTGAGGCTTTATATTTCTTATATTCATTCATTTTTGCTTTTCCTGGATCTGGAGGACCATCCAGTGTCCATGGCATTCTCGGTAAGTCTCCGGGGATCGTTAATGTTCATACCGTCAATGCTCCACTGAATATTGTTTGGCTATTTTGTTATTTTGTTAGGTCTGGCGTATATCTAGATGAAAAATATCTAATGACACTTGCTCTGATTTGTTGATATACAGCCATCTTGGGAAGTGTTAATGCGTACATCTTTGCTTAAGTTTAATATTTGTGGATCTATATTAGGTAAGCTACCATTACTAACCTTTTATGTATTTCTATTAAAAACTTTTTCGTTACACACACACATACGCACGCTCGCCGCGCACGCACACACACGCATGCACACGCACATACACAAGCACACGTATACAAACACACACACACACACATACACACTTGTACACGCATATACAAACACGAGCACACACATATACATATATTCATTTTGGCCTTTGCTCCCTTATAATAAGGAAATACATAAGCGTTACCGATATCGCATACTTAATGTATATGTGTTGTTACACGCTTATCGCTGCGGTATTTCTTCTAAGGGAGGTCCCTATAATGTCAAATACACAATATACTTCAACGATAGACGTAACGTAACCGTCCTGGAAGTAAACGAGAATGATATAGATCGATATTTTGCAGTATTTTCTGCCCCCTCACTTACATATACTCGCCTCACGACCGAATTGAATTCGAATTTCTAGTCAGAATTATGTATAAATAGCGTAAAAATCTATCTGCTGATGTGAAAGAGCGCCGCACAATCTGAACAAAATTCAAATTTTATGTTACAAGCAGCTCAATAGTGTAAACATTATATGTATTAAATACTTGACGTACGTACGTTGTTAAACGCTTGTAGCTGTAGTATTTCGTCTAAGTGAGGTTCTTTTAAAGAGGTATATTATTTTTAAAAAACAAAACACATAGTATATTTTAAAACTAGTCGGGAAGTGCTGCAAAATTTCGATATGTTATTATTGTTGTCTTCTCGGTCAGTTTCGTTCTCCCAGCTTTGAAATATACGATGTTTTTTTGTTTTTTTAAAAACTTTATACGTATTTACAGGAAGCACCGTCAAACGAAATACCACAGTTACAAGCGTTTAATAACATA
>NC_068981.1:138363139-138364108 GCF_001194135.2 Octopus bimaculoides | reverse complement strand
AGAATTATGTGGATAAACAAATTTATAACATCTTGGTTTGATATGTGTGGTAAGAAGCTTGTTTGCCAGCCACATGTTTCCGGGTTCAGTCCCTCTGCGTAGCATCATGGGCAAGTATTTTCTATTCTAGCTTCGGGCCGATCAAAGTCTTGTGAGTGGTTTTGGTTGACGGAAACTGAAAGAAGCCCGTCGTATATATGTGGTCTTATCAATAAGGTTCCGGAGTGTTGCAACAGATTGGCACAGATTGACCTTAAACTCTGCTTTGCATGTGCACTAACTTTTAACGTTTTAGCTCACTTCCGTTGTTTACAGCAGTGCTTGAAAGAAAGATGTGTAAGGTGTGGTCGTCACATTAACCATGACAGAGAAAGTTGAGCAGAGAATCTGCGATATCTGCTCAGAGGCCTACGCAAAGTTTTCAAAAAGTTTTAATCGTTCTTGACACATTCAAGATCTTGTGCAACTGAAACCCGAGTGTCTTTTTGGTCAGCTGAAAGCAGCTTTGGCACAAACTTGGCAGACACGCGTCTCATACCCAAATCTTCATTGATAACGGACTGAACTGAAATATAAATAATCTACACATCCTCTGATAACTCATGGATGACGATTCGACGATTTCCCCACACAGCTGCATGCACGTCTGCGATATTTTTCTCAGTTTTGCTGGTTGAGGGTCTCCGAGAACGTTCTTCAATATCGATAAATTTTCGATCTTGGAAATGTCTGAACCACCCGTACACTTTCGTGCGGCTCATACACTCCTCTTCATGCATTTTCTGCAAATTTGCTTAGGCTTCTGAGCAGGTATCGCCATGACAACTTTCTGTCATGGTCAATGCGACGGAAACTGAAAGAAGTACGTTGTGTGTGTATATATATATATATATATATATATATATATACACACATGTGGTCTAATCAATAAGTATCCGGTGTGCTGCCACAGTAACGAAGCTAAAGCAC
>NC_068981.1:138361782-138362505 GCF_001194135.2 Octopus bimaculoides | reverse complement strand
GAATATCGCAATCTGTTGGAGACTTAATTGTAGTAGAATTTGTAGTTTTTTAACTGCTGTTTCTAAATTTTCAGTATGTTGGTGAAGCAACTTTTGCTGATCCCTATATTATGTTTATATATATATATATATATATATATATATACAGCGCTGGATTAAACATTAAACGAATGAATACTTTGGAATTCCTGATTTACATACAGTATCAAGAGCATTCTCACTATATGATGACAAACAGTAACAAGAGCATTCTCATTGTATGATGACATCGGTTAGCCGATAACTGTAGACGAGCTTTGCATAGCATACTACAAAGCTTTTATCCAAGTCTTACTCAACGATAGTGTCGCTTTTCTCGGGTGCAATTTATGAATTTCCGGCTGTTTTTTTTTGTTTTTCGCTTCATCCTTCAAGGTAAGTCCGCGTTAGTACCCTTCCGAGTGCGTGTGTGCTATACATGCGGACTCACGTATTATATTGATGGTCTCACAGTCATATGACTGCAGTTACATGAAGGGCACTACCGTAAAATACTTATTTCTGTATGATACTTATTTATCGATCTCTACTTGTCGGAAGAGCTAGGTTGCGGTACATAATGGGTCAGAAACATAATGAACTTCAGTTTTCAGAGTGTAAACATAGGTAGGAGACACGGCCACACGCCTGCTGTTCACACACACACACACACACACACACACACACACACACACACACACACAC
>NC_068981.1:138359754-138360710 GCF_001194135.2 Octopus bimaculoides | reverse complement strand
GAGTGAGGGAGAGGGAGAGAGAGGGAGAGAGAGGGAGAGAGAGAGAGATTGTATGTGCATGCAGTAGTTGTAGTAGTGGTAGTAGTAGTAGTAGTAGTAGTAGTAGTAGTGGTAGTGGTAGTTGTAGTTGTATATAGTGGTAAAAGTAGTATTAGAAGTAGTTGAGTTGGTGGTGTTGATGATAGGTGATAGTATTAGTGATGCTCGTAATAGTAGTAGTGGTGAAGAAGAAGGAGAGGGAGGAGAAGGAGGCGGAGGAAGAGGAGGAGGAGAAAAAAAAAGAGAAAAAGTGTATGGAGGAGGTGGGGGAAGAGAAGGAGGAGGAGAAGGAGAAAAGAAAAAAAGGAAAAGAAGGAGATGGAGGAGGTGGAGGCAGGGCAGGTGAAGAAAGGAGACGAGGAAGAAGTAGGAGGAGAAGAAGAAAAAGAAAAGAGAAAAGATGGAAAGGGGGGGGAAGGATAAGAAGGAGAAGAAAAAGTTAGAGGAGTAGAAGGAAAAGGAAAAGATGAAAACGGTGGAAAAGAAGGTAGAGAAGAAGAAGAAGAAGAAGAAGAAGAAGAAGAAAAAGAAGAAGAAATGGGCTAAGAGGAGGGAGGAAGGGGAAACAGCTAAAAAAGAGAGGAGCCTCTAACTACTACTACCACTACCGCCAACACTACTGCCATCGCCACAATCAACATTACCACTATCACCTCAACAACCGTCGACACCACCACCACGATATAAACCAATAATACCACAAAATCTTTCACTACCATCACCACCACCATCACCACCACCACCATGTACGCAACGACAACTAGCACCGCCACTACAGAAGCCATTTTCCTCACCATAACCACTCAAACCACTCCTGCAACCACTATACCTTACCAGAATCACTACACCATCACAACCTTTACCACCACCACCACCACCACCTTTACCACTGCCACCACCACCACCACCACCTTTAC
>NC_068981.1:138355405-138359724 GCF_001194135.2 Octopus bimaculoides | reverse complement strand
ACATTGCTATATTATTGTGACCAGAAATAGACAAAAAATATAATTATCAAATAAATTAAGGATTTTTAGAAATCGTAAAACATAACCACTTTTTTCCTGGCATTGTCTTTGTTATTTTTAAAAAAATGCTAAATAATTGTTGTTGTTGTTGTTGTTGTTGTTGTTGTTGTGGTGGTGGTGGTGGTGGTTGTTTTCGTTGCTGATGTTGCTGCTAATGGTCTAGATAACATTGTTCTTGATGTCAATGTTTATGTTTTCTGTTTATGGCATGGCACGCTAGGGAACAGAATGAAGTTGATTTGATTTGTTGATGTTGAAGGTGTACTGTTCTTAAGAGTGTTGTTATTGTAAATCCATATTGTTGTTGTTGTTGTTGCTGCTGTTGTTGTTGTTGTTGTTGCTATTCTAAAAGATCCATGTTGTTGTTGTTGTTGTTGTCGCTGTCCGTAGCTGTTCTTTGATTCAATATCACCACCACAACGAAAAATAAAATAAAATAGAAAAAAAAAACGACACAAAAAAAAAACTTGTCAGGAGTTGATAGCTTTAGACTTACCGCAACGTCAATCAACTAAGTGTTAGAAACTATTGCTTTATCGACCGTCTGTCTGTTTGTCGTGTGAGAAAAGACCCGGACGATCCGAGACAATTATCTGATGTATCCTGACCAATCCAACTGGCAAAACCCCCCTACTGGCTCTTTAATTATTAAAGAATTAAGTAAGAAGAAAACAATACGTAAAATAAAGATAAAAATGAAAAAAAAAAAATGAATGATTAAATTAAAAACTGTAAGAAAAGTTCTTTCTTTTTTTTTCTATTTCATCTGTGTGATTCCCTGGCATTGTCTTTCCCTTATGTCTCCGTATGAGGGCTGAGCCAGGAGTAACTGTATCAATTTCACGTCTTTTCTCTCAGATGTCCTTTACTTTCTCAATATATCCTCCTATTTAAAGCATTTTCAGCACCGCTCACTGAGTGACCATATTTATTTACTAGACAAGAATTATCCTGGGGATATTCTTTATTAAACGCCATGCGCCCATTTCCTCCCCGCTAGAGACACTGACATGATGCGCTTGCTATTTCGTTGGCGATTAGCTAAACATCAGTTAACTCACTATCGGTCCTTATATACATTTAGCTTTGCTGGACATTGAATAGAAATGTCATTACTCTTTATCATTTTCTATCACTCATTCTTCAATTAAATACATAGTATATAGCAGCTACCGCAAAAACTGACCGTTCTTAAATGAATTCACACTGTTGCCAGATCGGAGTTTACTTGTTAAACCTTGTTCATTGATATAACTTGACTGACAGAGACTAGTTATTAGAAACCTGGCAGGACTTGTAATTATAGATCTAGCTGTCGACAATCATATTTGTGTTGTCAGTTTATCTAACAGGAATAAATCTGGCGTTGTAGGGAAACACGGGATGTCATTGGATTTTTTAATGCTCTCGTTGGATGAAATATTCTTCCGTACAAATTTGCTTGTGTTAAAACGAATTTGCTCTTAAGTGATGAAAAAGAGAATCTATATTGTTGGATCAAATTGCTTTCTGGGCAAAAATTTAGTCGACTATACTCTAAAAGAATAAGTAACAAAATAGGTGTTAATATACAGGTAGCGAAAAAGGCGGTGAGCCGGCAGAGTCGTTAACACAACGGGAAAAATGCTTAGCGGCATTTCGCCTGCCTTTATCTTCTGAGTTCAAATGCTGTCGAGGTCGACTTTGTTTTTTCATTCTTTCGGGGTCGATAAAATAAGTACCAGTTGAGCACTGGAGTCGATGTAATCGACTTGCTCCCTCTCTGAAATTGCTGGCTTTATGCCAAAATTTGGAACCGATAATGCATATAACAACGAGTTCGTATTCCACCGAGGTCGACTTTACTTTTCGTCCTTTCGAGGTCGATAAAATAATTAACAGTTGGGTACTGGGATCAATGCAATCAGCTAGCCCTTTCCTCTGAATGTCAGTCCTTGTGCTTTCTAGAAAGAAAGAAAAATACGCATAACAATGAAAGGCGGCGAACATTCTGGATTGTAAGCGCGTCGGACAAAATGCTTAGCAGTAGTACTTCTTCCGGTTCTTTATGTTCTATATTCAAATCCCTCCGCAAACAATTTTGGCTTTCCTCCTTTCAGAGGTCAATAAAATAAAGTACCAGCCAAGTACTGGGGGTGATGCAATCGATTTAGCCCCTCTACATACAATCGTTGGCCTTGTGCTAAAATTTGAAACAAATATACGTATAATAGTACTTCCGACCAAATATTTAGATTATAATCCTTTCTATCCTTTCTACTATAGGCAGAAGGTCTGAAATTTTGGAGGGAGGGGGCTAATTGATAATTTTGACTATAACAGAAAGTCGTCCTCATCGTCATTATTTATCGCTTAAATCTTGCATTTGCGTAGGGCGCCATGACGGACGCGTAACATGTTCTGTGTTTTTTTTTTTATATTATCAGCGTCCAAAGTTCACCAGCAGTCATCCCTATGGTTCTGAAAGGATACCCACTTTCATATCCTTGTAGGTCGATTTCCTTATGTCTTGGTTGGCAGATTACTGAGAGTGCCATAAAACAGTGCCTGGAAAACTATAGTCACATTCCTGCTATTTTATTTTGGTCAACCGTTGGAGGTCACCATAGCGTTAGCAATAGTCTTTGTAAATGTTATCAATCTTTTATTTTAAATTCGATCATTTTTCTATATTCATAAATCGATAATCAATACATGTGAAAATACAACATAACTTCAATATCCTCAAAGCAAATTCCCACAAAATCCTTTCATTTTCAGGTCGATCATCTCAGTCGCTCCTCACAATAAAAAAATCTAACGTTATAGATTTTTCGAAAATGCGTCAGTTCTCCAAAAGTTTATCTGAATTCAAATTGATGAAAGCTGTAAGACTGACCAAACTGCAGTGATTTTCAACCATTTTACAAATGGACCCCTTTTATTACTATTTTACTCGGGGGGACCCTACCCTGTGATCATTCGATATTTAAAAGCTAGTTTTATAGATACTTTCAAATTTCCTATTTTGTTTTTCACACATTGACTTGTGTAGGTTGAACTATGTAACACGTTAGAGAAAGAAATCTAGTTGTTGCAATGGTTGACACTCCGTCGGTTACGACGACGAGGGTTCCAGTTGATCCAATCAGCGGAACAGCCTGCTCGTGAAATTAACGTGCAAGTGGCTGAGCACTCCACAGACACGTGTACCCTTAACGTAGTTCTCGGGGAGACTCAGCGTGTGACAAGGCTGACCCTTTGAAATACAGGTACAATAGAAACAGGAAGAAAGAGTGAGAGAAAGTCGTGGTGAAAGAGTACAGCAGGGTTCGCCACCATCCCCTGCTGGAGCCTCGTGGAGCTTTAGGTGTTTTCGCTCAATAAACACTCAGAACGCCCGGTCTGGGAATCGAAACCGCGATCCTACGACCGCGAATCCGCTGCCCTAACCACTGGGCCATTGCGCCTCCACTAGTTGTTGCAATAAATACATATAAAGCAACATTTTTTTCACGGACCCTTAATATACTACTACGGTCCCCAATTTGCTATTTTGTTTGCGTGGGCTCATATCGACCCCAATTGAGAATAACTGCCTTTAGAGCAACAGTTCTTTCTGTTAGACACAATTTCCAGTGAAGATTTAGAACTGCAATGTTTATATCTCGGATCTTGTTAAATTCCTCCAACCATATGAAGTTTTTCAAATTTTCACCAAATTATTTTTTCAAAATATAGATCTGATGTAGTTTTTGCTTGCTGATGACGAAACTCGCATTCATTTTCTCTAGAAATTGATAATAAAGAAGTTATAAGCATGTAAAATTATGTAATTTTAACCAGTTGGTCATCTCCAACGCTAGAGAGGTCGGAACTGCTTACACGAAACATTTGCATAGTCTCGCGGTCTGCTAGAAATAACAGCCAAATCTTTCTGAAATTACATCACAATGTCTAGAATGCAAATAAGACGAAACTTGTGTCACAGCACCGTTTATTTCCACGCTTCAGGAGGGGCCAACAAGTGTTATTGATAACATTTATTGGGGTTCGGCGGATGTTTTAAGAGTCACCAGTTCGATAAAAGTTTACCACATGATTCCGGGTTCATTCCCACAGCGTGGCACCTTGGGCAAGTGTCTTCTACTATAGCCTCGGGCCGACCAAAGCCTTGTGAGTGGATTTGGTAGACGGAAACTGAAAGAAGCCCGTCGTATGTATATGTATATATATATATATATATGTGTGTGTGTGTGTGTGTGTGTGTGTGTGTGTGT
>NC_068981.1:138352099-138354817 GCF_001194135.2 Octopus bimaculoides | reverse complement strand
TGCTACGCAGTGGGACTGAACCCGCCGGAACCATAAGATTGGGAAGCTAGCTTTCTACCACAGCGCCCCCCCACCAAAAAAAACAAACCCAATGCGATTCTTGTCATCCGCGTGCAAAACTAGATCAAAAGCACGTTTAAAAAAAAATAGTCTGATGAAAATTTGAAAATCTTCAAGTGGTTGGAAGAAATCTAAACTTCCTTATCTCTTTAGATTTACAGCTATTAGGATGATCAGTGAAATGAAGTGTTATCAAACCAGAATTTAATCTACGAACCATCCATCACTGTTGGACTGTTTACAATTATGACACTTCAAGCAAGCCAAGCTGGAGTTTTTACTTGGTCGCTTGACATGCAAGAAATAATAGCCAAATCTTCTTCAAATCACACCCTACTGTGTGCTTGTTTTGCAGTTTCTTTTCCCTAGTGAAACTCTTTATATCTTTAAGGGTTGAGCAAGTGCTAAGGCGTGCGTTTTAATGGCTTTGCCAATGGCATTAGAAGCATCAATAATGTTAAATTTCTTCAAGCGGTTATGTAAGGAGCTAGACACACAATATTCACATTATTTACTTCAGACGTCTGTGTGACATTTACAAAAATTTAGCGCATGTCTATCAACTTAAAAACAGGTGGTTGTATCCACATATCGAGTTGTAACTATTTCTTCGATTGTATAAATTGTAAATTAAATTCAATACACTTTGAAAAACAAGAACAATAAAAAGAAGTAAACAATAAATAAATAAATAAATAAATAAATCTCACAGTGGTGTACGTGAGCACGTTTGTATGTGAATGTGTCATTCTTTTGCTATGTGAATGTATGCTGTGTGTAGAATATGTAATATCACGGTTTAATAAACAAAGGAAGTAAAATCGCTGTCAGGTGAGGAATGTAATTAATCGTTTTGCTGTATGTCGTAGATAATTTAGGCTGATGAGTGTGGATTGGCTTTCAACGAGAGGTACGGTTGAGTGCTAACAGTGGTATGAAAATGGCTACAGGCAATATTAAATAACTTAATAGTGTAAACTAGTTAAATGCCAAATGTAATTTTATTGATAATAGTGACTTATCGATAACAGCACAGTCTGGGCCTCAAACCATTAGATTTTTTAGTGAAGGAATCAGATATGATGTTAATTAATACAAGGGAGACGTAGAATTAGTGGCTAAGAATAACCAAACTCAGTTCATTATCGAATTTAGTTTTATCTCTTTTGGTACCAAATTCAAATTGTGAGTGAGGTCACTCTATTTTTCAAAGTACTGGGACTCGGTAAGATAAATATTCATAATATATAATCTTCTATATGTTTGCTGTAATCGTTTAGTATTCAGATAACTGTCAAATGTTGTTGGCACTCCGTCGCTTACGACGACGAGGGTTCCAGTTGATCCAGTCAACGGAACAGCCTGCTCGAGAAATTAACGTGCAAGTGGCTGAGTACGCCACAGAAATGTGTACCCTTAACGTAGTTCTCGGGGATATTCAGCGTGACACATTGTGACAAGGCTGACTCTTTGAATTACAGGCACAACAGAAACAGGAAGTAAGAGTGAGAGAAAGTTGTGGTGAAAGAGTATAGCAGGGTTCGCCACCATCCCCTGCTGGAGCCTCAAGGAACTTTAGGTGTTTTCGCTCAATAAACACTCACAACGCCCGGTCTGGGAATCGAAACCGCGATCCTATGACCGTGAGTCCGCTGCCCTAACCACTGGGCCATTGCGCCTCCAATCTGTCAAATGTAATGCTTATTTAAACACATTGTTTTGAATTAAACATGCATTATCTCGTGGCTTCAAAATTTCAATGACGAGATTGTTTATTTTCTACAATGACATTGTAGGATAGGAGTGAAATGCTGGATCTGGTCAATTTGAGCATAAAAGAAGCAAAACTATTTTGGCCGGTTTAAATGCTAAAGGGTTAAATAAATAGCATTCTTTGGTATTAAGAAACTGATATTAATTTGTTGCGGAACTTTAAAGCGGCGAGCTGGTAGAATCGTTAGCACGCTGGACAAAATACAAAGCGGCATTTCGTCCGTCTTCGAGTTCTGAGTTTAAATTACGTTGACTTTGCCATTCATTCTTTCGGCATAGATGTAATCGACTTACCCCACCGACTGAACTTACTGGCCTTGTGCCAAATTTTGAAAGCAATTTATAGCTGAACTTTATCGGGTCTTTGTATATATAAAGAAATGCATGTTGTATATGCTATCATTTACCAGTTTCAGTCATTGGACTGCGGCTGTGCTGGGGCAACACCTTTAAGGATTTTAGTCGAACAAGTCGACCCCAGTAATTATTTTTAAAGCCTGTTACTCTTTTGCCGAACCACTAAGTTACGGGAGCGTAAACACGGCATCACCGGTTGTCAACCGGAGGTGAGTCGAGACAAACACAGAGAATAAGACACACACATAAATATACATCCTAACGATTCTACAAGCTCGCCACCATATGCGCAGTATATTAAAATAATTAAAATAAACAATTCCTTTTTCTTGATGCTTTCCCCCCTAATTTCCTGATCGGAAGGAATGTAAATGTCGACAAATTGCTTTGTCAAAATCCGCTCGCGCACGCTTAGAATTATATTCAAGCGATTCATTGTAAATGAAAAATTATTTGTAGACTTCAGATTTTAAAGTCGTAGCTTTTGAGTAACGAGTAACATAAAATTCATTCACTCATTTCTTTTGT
>NC_068981.1:138350221-138351256 GCF_001194135.2 Octopus bimaculoides | reverse complement strand
TAAAACCAGCATATACTCGAAAGGGTCGATAAATGCCTTTAATCTTTTTAGTGCCTTTCAGACTGCAAAGATTAAGCTTTTTCTCTTTGACTTGCTTCAGCTATTTGACTGCGGCCATTTTACTGCGGATATACTGGGCAACAGCCTTGAAGGATTTTAGCCGAACGAATCGACCCAGTACCTATTTTTAATGCCTGGTACTTATTCAATCGGTTTCTTATACCGTTCTGTTAGGTTACGAACGAGCACATAAACAAACCAACACTGGTTGTCAAGCTGTGATGGAAAGCAAAGGCAAAGACATACATACATACATACATACATACATACATACATACATACATACATATTTACATACACGACGGGCTTCTTTCGGGTTCCGTCCACTAAATCACTCACAAGGTTTTGATTGACTCGAAACTATAATAGAAGACACTCGCCCAAGGTGTCTGACAGTAGGATTGAACCCGGAACTAAGCTAAGCGCATTAGATTCATTGGAAGAAAGCAGCGAATGTATACGAAAACAAGGACGGAAAAAAACGGAAAATGTTACGCAAATACAAATAGCAGGACATAACAACAGGTATCTTTCGACTAAGGACGAATTAATATAAGCTGGCGTGTGTGGAAATAAAGCCTTACGGCAGGGATACAAGGTTTCACAGGCACAGGGAGGAATATAGATGTTGCACGAATGACGGCCGAACCAAGAAAGAAACATCAGGCTTGGCCGAACAACGGTCACGTGTGGGAGAGAAATGAGAGAGGTGGTAGAGGAACAGAAGAATTAACGAGGGGCGAGAAAAAATGACAGAGACACAGAGAAATGAAAAGAGGAGGGAAAGTGAACAAGAAGAGAAGGCATGGAAATGTGAGAGAGGGGAAACGAAAGAACGAAGAGAGGAATGAACGAATAAGCGTGAAAGGGCTGATTGAAAGAAAGAATAGAGTCGTACAAGATTTAGATAAATATATACTTACATATAAGAGACCAAAGTGCACGTACGCCACTATATATATATATATGTATATA
>NC_068981.1:138340169-138349899 GCF_001194135.2 Octopus bimaculoides | reverse complement strand
CATTTATATATTATTATATTTATATACTTATATATTATTATATTTACATAATGTTTATATTATTATATGATCGAACGCCACGCATCCTTTTCCAAGTAAGTTTTATCTATCTATCTATCTATCTATCTATCTATCTATCTATCTATCTATCTATCTATCTATCTATCTATATGTAGAGACAAGAACGCAAAACATCCAGACAGTTAGGTGATATAAAAAAGGGACGGGGATGACCACTAAGTGGACATCCAATATGCTAGATGTAACAATATAAATAGTATATATTGTTATATATATATAGACATATGGGTGGTGGACGCCACGAACGGTGCAAATAACATGAGATACATAAACAGAAGAGAGAAAAACGAGTGAAATACGTAAACAATGAGAAATATAAAATGGAAAACAGGACAAGTAAACACAAAGAAAGCACCTTCATCAGATGTCGGCTGTCTATCTACTCCTCATTTCGAGCATTCAGCGACAATTTGAGTCTTCAAAGACAGTTGCTGCCTAAAATTCCAAAATAAAATTTAGGATTTTTGGAGGGTCAGAGTTGGGAACAAAACAATGACAGTGGGGACATACAAGGAAACCGAACGAAAACAAACATGGAGGGTCCTTAGACCAAAACGAGAGGGAAATAATGAACGCTGGGAGAAACACATTTTTTGAAAAGGGAAAAGATAGAAGAGATGTATGTATAGGTATGTATGTATTTGTATACAAACACACACATACACATATATATCAGGTATAGATTTTAGTGCTCAAGAGAGACCATACAATTTGAAAATAATTATCAAAACCTTATAAAAGAAGTCGAGATGTTATATGTGTTTTCCTTTATTTTAAGCAGTGTCTCATGAAATTGAAAGATTATATTGAAATCGGAATTGTTGTTTGTATTTATCTATTTACCTTAATTACGCAGTCGTACATAAATATATACATAAGTCCGAGCTTGTATACGAACGTACATAGATAGATAGATAGATAGATAGATAGATAGATAGATAGATAGATAGATAGATAAATAGATAGATAGATAGATACATACATACATACATATATACATACATACATACATACATACGTGCATACATACACAGATGAATACATGCATATACACACATACTTACATTCATACATACATACACACGCGCACATACGTATGTATGTATACTTAGCAAAACATTTCGCAAGTTGGACGATCCATCTGTAGGAGTTAGCTGAACTTGATGTAATTGATCTCAACGAACTTGGGTGGTATTGAAACTGCAAGTAATATGAACCAGAATTTACTCTCCTTTCAAACACGCACACACACACACACACACACACACACACACACACACACACACACACACACACACACACACACACACACACACACACACACACACACACACACATACACGCACACACACACACGCACGCACGCGCGCGCAGAAGCACACATGTATGTATGTATGCATGCAGATGAATATATATATTTATATACGTGTGTGTGTGTGTGTGTGTGTGTGTGTGTGTGTGTGTGTACATACAAACATATACACACATACATACAAACATACACACGCGTATACATATGTTTGTGTGTATATGTGTGCGTGCATGTGTGCGTGCGTGAGTGTATGGTCTGGTGATTAGGGTGTTGTACTTACGATCGCAATTTTGTGGTTTCGATTCCTGGGCCGGGCTTCACGCTGCTCAAATCCACTCGGCTGTAAATGAGCAACCTTGCCCGTTTCGGGAGCCTGTAATGATCTCGATCACTTATAAGCCATATTAACCTGAACGGTTCTGTAAGTCGCAGGACTCGAGACAGTACTTACCGTGTATGTATATGGTAAAGGTAAAGTTATCTTCTCAAGTAATGCTGACTCATAAGGGCCAGTTTCCCGGTTTCAGTGGCGTATTTACAGGGTGCGAGGGATAATTCAGGACATTTCGTTTTTAGTTCATTATACCTTGAAATTATTTAGTGTATCATTTTTTTATTGTTCAGATAACCCTTTCAAGATGTCATACTAACTCAAGAAATGAAAAGACATGCAGTCATATTTGCTATATATGCAAACCAGTGATTTAGGAATTAGCAGCTTTCTAAATATTGTAAGATCATTTGTACACAAAGTTCGGTTGGAATTGGAGGCATGTGACGGTAATATTTCACCTGTATCAGAGAGAAAAATAGAAAACATTTACAACGCTCAGACACTAAGATGACACCGGAATTTATACAACATGTTCAAAACATTATCGATGTAAACTCCAGAAGATCATTGTGGTCCATTCCTAAAGAACTTCAGGTATCAGAGTGGACTATCAGAACTGTGGTAAATCGTGACATTTGATACAAGTCCTATGTAATGAAGAAAGGCTAATTCGTGTCTGCAAAGACACAGGAAACTGTCTCTTCTGTTGAAAATGGTTACTTAACAAAGTGAAAAACCCTCATGAACAAGGCATGCTTTGGTTTTTCTCTGACGAAAAAACCTAGACCTGGATCAAATGTCTAACAGAAGAAATGACAGATGGTTATGTGCAGATCCTTCTAAAGTACTCAGAGTGATGCACATGAAATTTCCAGCAACTGTGATGGTTTTAGGAGTGGTGAGTAGGAAGGGTCATATGATGCCTCGCCACTTTTTTCCCACAGAGTCTTAGAATTAATGCTGCTGGATACACTGAGCTACTGGAAACTGTTATCAAGCCCTGGATTAATGAAGTATGCGTTGAAAGACAATACGTGTTTCAACAAGACTCAGCACCTTCTCACAAGGCCCTAGTCACCCAAGAATAGTTGTCATACAATCTTTACGATTATGTAACACCCAATATGTGGCCTCCAAACTCACCAGATTTGAACCCTGTGGACTCCTACGTGTGGAGTACGGTTGGAAGGGAGACTAATCGTCATCCTCATAATACCATAGCTTCACTGAAGGCTGCCATTGTCCAGGTGATGTCCGAAATGAATAAGGACCATAGAGTGACAGCATGCCAGCGATTTCGGCCCTGCATTGAAGGAGTCATCGGAGCCGAAGGCGGTTTTATAGAATAATTTGCTTGAAAAATCATTATCAAAACTAATTGCGTAAATGTTTATTCAAATACATATTTATTTACTTTGAAATATGGTTGTTTTGCTGTATACCAAAACTGTCCTCAAATGCCCTTCACACCCTATATTCCACACCTGGACGGAAACGCCTTAGCTCGGCGGTCGCCATTCGCTCGTTGCCGGCGGAATTGCCATTCTAGGACGCCGGCCTTGTCGTCGAAGTCCCGCCCGCGAAATGTTTTTCCTACGTTGAGTTCTGGAACCGAGCAATGAACTCATTTGCATACAGCCAATCAGAGCTCACTTTGATCTTGCTGTCAAGTTAAAAACACTCTCTACCAAGAACAGTGCTGTAAGTCGACCGATCGCCAAGTTACGCCTCATTTTAGAAGGAGACAAATAATTAGATAGATTTGCATCTATGCCTATTATCGGATTTTGTTAAGGCCCCATATGGAAAAGATGTGGATGGGGAAAATGTGGGTAGAGGGTGATATGCTAAGAGAAAAGAGGCATGGTCATTCCTTACCCAAGTGACATTATTTTATCGCCCATCACTTGTTATGCGCTCATAAATTAGTTTGATAGTTGAGCTCTTATTGGCTATATGCAAATAAGTTCATAACTAGGGTCCGGAACTCTCGTAGCAAAAAAATTTCGTGTCCCGCTCGACTTGTTCGAAGAGATCAAGACGAAAAGGGCCGCTTGCATACGACTCGACTTGCCATTCGGGTTGACGTGCTTAGTACAACAGCAACCAACACTGCGATCTATTTGAAATGAGTGTTTTGCTCAAGAACGTATCCCGTCCATGAATCGAAACCACAGTCTTACGATGACGAGTTCAACACTCTAACCACTAAGCCACGCACCTCCACCTGTGTTCGTATGAATATATATGTAGATATATATATACGTACATACGTACATACGTACACACACAGTGTGTGCGCGCGAGCGCGCGTACGTGTATCTTTGTCTTTGTATTTGTGTTTGACTCTCACCGCCGCTTGATAACCGGTGTTGGTGTGTTTATGTCCCCGTTTTCAAGCGGTTCGGCGATAGAGACTGATAGAATAGGTACCAGGCTTAAAAGGAAAAATAATATATATACATACATACATACATACACGATGGGCTTCCACACAGTTTCCGCCTACCAAATCTACTCGCAAGGCATTAGTCGGCTCGGAGCTGTAGTGGCAGACATCTAATGTGTCACGCAGTGAGACTGAACCCAAGACTACATGATTGCGAAGAGAGCTTCTTAACCACACAGACATACCTACACTCGTGTTTGTGCAGCCGCACAATATTTATGAAGAAGACTGACCACTGCCCACGCATGCAAACCTCAACCCCATCCCTCTCCTAACAAAGGAAAAAAGCTGCTGATTCTGTGCCGATAAACCTCGTTGAGGTGAAGACGCAATGACCGAAATACATGAAGTCGAACTTCTTCCTCGATCCTCTGACGCAGTTACGGGCAGCTTGTGGCTCACGGGCCGCATGACTTATTGCAGTCACTTTTTAAAAAGTGCGGTCTGTCTGATGATGAGCCATGTCTCATGCGGCCCGCTTTACCAGAAAGTTTGCCGTGACAGAACCGTTTGAGTCTAACGATCCCGCAAAACCACTACCGTGAGTTGTTTCTGCTTATATCGACCCCTGAAAATTTGAAAGGCAGCGTTGATCACGGAGGGATTTGAACTCAGAGTATAGAGGATCGGAACAAATATTCGTAAATCATTCTATCTAACGCTCTAATGATTCTGCTAATTAGCCAACACTATTAGTGTCGTTAAGGTGATCTGTACTCTTATTGTTGTCTTGAGATTTGTTGTTATTGCCATTGTTAACGTTGTGTTTATTCCTATTTTTATCATACTTGTTGTTGGAGGTGGCAGTGGCGCTGGCGGTGGCGGCGGCGGCGGTGTTGGCGGTGATGCTGTTGTTGTTGTTCTTTCCATTATCCGCGATAATCAAGGTGGTTGCATTCATTAGAGGAACCATCTATCACCACTGTCACCGCCGCCGCCGACGCCGACGACGCTACCGCCATCGCCACCACTGTCGCAGCCGCTGCCGCTGCCGCCGCCACCTCTACCGCCAGCACTACGTCTAGCACTGCTACCACGACGACCACTACAAACATCACCAGCGTCCGTTGTGCTACTACTACTACTACTACTACTACTACTACTACTACTACTACTACTACTACTACTAGCAGCAGCAGCAGCGGCAACAGTAGTAGCAGTAGCCGCAATTGTTTTTGTTGTGGCCGCGGGAAGAAAAGCAGCATCATAAGCTACTGCAGTGGTGGTGGTGGTGGTGGTGCTAGTGATGGTGGTAGTGGCTGTAGTAGTAGTAGTAGTAGTAGTAGTAGTAGTAGTAGTAGTAGTAGTAGTAGTAAACATCAGTTTTTACGTAAAGTGCTTAAACAATTAGATCTCTTAGCTCTTATTGTTTTGCCTAACGCCATCTTATCACCCCTAGACGAAAACAGGTGACACTTTATAAACAATCATGATTATCCCATTTATTTTTATTAACAAATTTTGCAAGAGAAACATAAATTTCTCCTATGAGAATAAATTGCAAATAATGAAATGCTTATTTTACATAGTGGGTGGGGGCGCAATGGCCCAGTGGTTAGGGCAGCGGACTTGCGGTCATCGATTCCCAGACCGGGCGTTCTGAGTGTTTATTGAGCGAAAACACCTAAAGTTCCACGAGGCTCCGGCAGGGAATGGCGGCGAACCCTGCTGTACTCTTTCACCACAACTTTCTCTCACTCTTACTTCCTGTTTCTGTTGTGCCTGTAATTCAAAGGGTCAGCCTTGTCACACTGTGTCACGCTGAATATCCCCGAGAACTACGTTAAGGGTACACGTGTCTGTGGAGTGCTCAGCCACTTGCACGTTAATTTCACGAGCAGCCTGTTCTGTTGATCGGATCAACTGGAACCCTCGACGTCGTAAGCGACGGAGTGCCAACAACAACAATCTTACATATTATAATTTTCTCCCTCTCCTCTCTTTCTCTTTCTTTTTGTCATATTTTCTCTCACTCTCCCTCTAAAAATCCGTGTTATTTTATAATCTTACCCAGCAAAAACAAAAATGAAAGGTGTAAAGGAAGACTACTCCCTATTAATCACCAATTGAATTACTCCCCCTGCAAAATTTAAATCTAAGTGATGAGAGAATGCGTTACAATAACCTAGTTATGTCCCTTTGCACTGTTAGTCAATTTCTTTCCTGATTGCATTTCTCCATTTCTAGAGACGTAATGTGAGTTGTCAATACAAGGTGCAAAGATAATATTTTATGTCGGAGGGGAAGAGTGTGGTATTTTTATTTAATTATTAATACTATTTTATTTATTTTAACAATTGCAGCGTGGAAGGTGTTTATAAGCCATTTAAAAACGCACAAAAACCGTTAGATTCAATTCAACATTTAAAGATTCAATTCAACATTTAAATTTTAATTTGTCAAAATATTTTCATCGCTTTGAAATCACGACCTGTTCACTGATAAAACTCCGTGCTTTCCCTCATGATTTTACACTGAGGCAATCGCCCCCTGTGACATCGCCCAGGATGCGCTACTGCTTTTTCCACAAATTCCACGGTCGAAGAGAAAGGTTACAAGGGACATTTTAACACACACACACACACACACACACACACACACACACACACACACACACACACACACACACACACACACATTCGCTGAAATATATTGCTTGGATTGTACAGCTTGTTTACTTACTTCTAGAGTGGATCACTCGGATTCTCCGTCGATGGAGAGAGCGCAGCTAAATAAGTGAACTGACGCAAATTGCATGTGAAGACGCATGACCTTGTGGTTAGGGTATTCGGCTCACGATCAGAATGTTGTGGGTTCGATTTCTGGACCGGGTGGTGGGTCGAGTCCTTGAGTAAGGCATTTCATTTTATGTTGTTCTTGTCTATTCTGCTGAAATGAGTAACAGCCAAGTGATGGTGTACCTTTCTTTCCGCCCAGCTGTCAGATCCTAGATGTGCCGCTGGATCAGGGTGGGAGAAACGAGAGGATATTTACACCTACTCATGACTATGTAGGCAGCTAAAACAATTAGCGAAAGCATGGTACATATCAGTGAAGGCAGATGGTTTAGTGGTTAAGGTATTCAGCTCATGATCGTACGAGTTCGAAAACAGGTGACGCGTTGTGTCCTTGAGCAAGACACTTTATTTCACGTAGCTCCAGTCCACTCAGCTGGTAAAAACGTGTAGTACTTGTATTTCAAAGAGCCAACCTTGTCACATTCTCCCTGAGAACTACGTTAAAGGTACGCATGTATGTGGAATGCTCAGCCACTTGCACGCTAATTTCATGAGCAGGCTGTTCTGTTGATCGGATCAATTAAAACCGTCGTCATCGTAACCGACGGTACATGTTACCAAGCTACACAGTTTCGCAGGTGAGAGCTGACTTTTGTACTCACTTCATTCCTTAAAATGCGTTGCTTTTAAACACCATTCTTTGAAAAGTTCAGTTTGTATATACCATTAGTTGAAAGAAGTAGATTAGTTTATAAACCCATCCATCAATTCATTCATTTTCTACGCCGTCTATTTCTAGGAGGATCGTTGGGAGAATCCCTGAGGCACATGCTCTATAGGGTCCTATCAAAAGCAACTGTCATTATGCTTTCCAGCTGAACACCCAAGCGTAACCGATTGAGACAATGGATGATATCCAATCATCTGGTTCTTGGTTCACTGTTAGGTTTCTTGCCAGTTGACTCGGCCTGAAAAGCCTGTCTTGCGAATTTTTCCTGCGATATTCTAATCACTTGTCCATAGTAGCGGAGCTGTGACTTCTCAATGGCAGAAGCAAAGGCTCGATAGGGAGAGACTCATTGATATCGGACAACTTCTAACAACAACTTTCAACCATTATCGAATTTGTCATTTATCTTTAAAGTATCGATATATTATAAAGTAACGGGACTACTTCAGTCGATCAACCACATCCGAATTTGTGACCTGGTACAAATATAACAATATGCTGATGCCTAGTACGAACCCAGCTCTAATCAAAGAAACCGAAGATCAAATGTTCAGTATATTATTATACCATCATAATGCAAGCCAATATATCTATGAATATATTGTTCAATGATGGGTCTTTCCTTTCACAACATGATATTGTGTGATTTAAAGGAATTTTGGTTGAGTAATATTGTAGAGGCACCTTCGTTAGTTCGTGAAAAATCTTCATATCAAAGTATTGTCATTTGGCACAGTTAAAAGAATGCAGTGTTTAAATACTTTGTGCCTTGCAGTAGCTGTGAGTCTCGATAATGGCCGTTCATTTTGTAAGACTGGGTTATTTTATTCAAGATTGTTGACCGTGTTCTTCGCTTGAACTGCAACAGGACAAGTATGAGTAATTCTTTTGGAGGATTTCGAAATATCTTTTGGTTAAATGGAGCATGAAAAGAGACATGTCTAAGAGGGTAGCATTTGTCAATGTCACAATGGAGTACTGACGATATTATGCTCAGAGTTAAGGCGGTGAGCTGGCAGAATAGGTAACACGCCGCACAAAATGTTTAGCGGCATTTCGTCCGTCTTTACGCTCTGAGTTCAAATTCCACCGAGGTCGACTTAAAATAAGTACTAGTTGAGTACTGGAGATCGACATTGATTTATCCTTTCCCAGGAATTGTTGGCCTTGGGCCAAAATTTGAAAACAATATTATGCGCAGAGTTAAATGATCAAGTGGTAAATCGATGACAGCTGTAGCTCTCGAAAATATTCAGCTTACACACAACAACAGTGCACTCAGTAAACAGATGCAATGTTTTGAATCTTTATGATCTAATTTGTCTATCAATAGGCCAGCAATTCCATTGAATTATATTCGACATTTAGATGGATTTAAGCATACCGAATTAAATGTTAAGCATAGAGACATCTGCATCGAATATGAACCCATAATCGATAAAGTGGTAATCTACTTTATCTATTCATTCAATATGGTTAAATGTAATAAGTCTACCACACTTTTGTCAATTTGATTAACTCTTCTTCACTGATAAATGGCTTGGCTCGAAATGCTTGGATTCGTTTCCTCATAGTACAAGAAACTTTTGTTACCTTAGACTGGATTGACTATGTTCAGTCCACTGCAGAACAAAGGCCTCAGCATCTTCTCACTAACCAAACCACGGTTTGATGTGAAGGCTATGAATTTGAGCCTGAGATCATACGGGTTTGATGAGCCTATGGCTTGGCAGAGGGATGCCGTTTTTATACTCATTCTAAGGAGTAACTAAGGCGATTAAATCGACCCCAGTGTTCAACTGGTATCTATTTTATCGATTCCAAAAGGATGAATGGCAAAGTCAGCTTCGGCGGAAATTGAAGTCAGAATGTAAGGACGGACCAAATATCGCCAAACACTTCGCTTGGCGAACTACCAATTCTGCCTTAAAATCAATATTATCAGATAAGAACGAATCTAATATTTAAAGAGGTTTATATAAATGATTTCCAAATATTTATATTTTACTTCTCGTTATTTGAGATGGCTCACGCATCTCAAATTGTGTGTGTGTGTGTGTGTGTGTATACACACACATAATATATA
>NC_068981.1:138338388-138339056 GCF_001194135.2 Octopus bimaculoides | reverse complement strand
CAATAGACTATATATATATTATTCATTAAAATACAGAGATGCCTATAATAGGACATCTAACCCGCTAGAAAGAGCAGCAAAAAACTCTATACCACAAAATAGGGATAATTTCGAAAGAGAATGAAAAATAAAAAAATTTACCAGTCTATACTCTGGTAAGAGTGAGAGAACGTTGTGGTGAAAGAGTACAGCAAGGTTCATCACCATCCCCTGCCGGAGCTTTAGGTGTTTTTGCCACCATCCCTCGTGGAGCTTTAGGTGTTTTCGCCCAATAAACACTCACAACGCCCGGTCTGAGAATCGAAACCGCGATCCAATGACCGCGAGTCCGCTGTCCTAACCACTGGGCCATTGCACCTCCACCATATATTATATACGTAATAAGGAAAATAAGGGAGTCAGAAAATCTTCTTTTTCTTTATATATAAAAGATAACCAGAAATGGCTTTGACGAAAGTAGCATTAATTTTTTTTAGATCATTCCATTTTTCTCAACTGATCAATAGACTAATTGACTAAACCTATCAGTAACGTACCTATAATGACTACTGGAAACAGCTGTAAGCCAAATTTACTCTAATAAAAGAAAAATATATAATGGCCATTATTTATACCTTGTCTTATACATACATATATAGATACATACATACCTATATATATATATATAT
>NC_068981.1:138328292-138336900 GCF_001194135.2 Octopus bimaculoides | reverse complement strand
TCCCTGTCTCCCTCTCCCTTCCGAATCCATCCAGCAGTTCTTGAGATATCTTGTCCAAGGACAAACAAACAACCAAACAACCAAACAAACAAACAACCAAACAAACGCGACTGAAAACAATAATAATAGTAGTAGTAGTAGTAGTAGTTGTAGTAGTTATTGTTGCCGTTATTGTTGCTTCCTGTGTTGTTGATGTTGTAGGAGTTGTATTTGTGTGAGTCAGAGCAACTTTCTGTCACCGTTGTCAAGTAATAGCTTAATATCTGATTGAAAAGGAATATATACCACACAAGTTCAACGAAAGAATATGGTAGAAAGACGGTCGAAAGTGAGACTCACATCGTTAATGCTTGTGAAAGTCATGAAAGAATACAAGTGCAGACACGACAAGGTAGCCCAAAACTTTCACTGGCTGCAATGCCGGAGGTACGGAGGTAACGGGTGCTTGGTATCAACATACACCGGAAAAGGTAATGGACGAAAGCGAGAAGGTAAGGATCCTCTGGAACTTTGTCTTCCAGACAGCCAAGGTGTCAGATTACCGATGGCTGCTTCTCCGACTCTCTACACGACGTGCCCACCCGGCAAAGTTAATACCTTCTCTCCCCACCGCACGAAGTTTAGCGCTGATTCTACACCCTTCGCGTTTGGCTTTGAGGTGATAGAAAAAAAAACCGCTTTCGCCGCCATCACTTTGGATGCAGAACCAGACTCCATGGCCTCATCTAATTCCTTAATTAAGACCCTTTCTATTCTAGTTTTATCTAGACTTAACTGTTTACTAAATCTAGTAGACTCAGAACGAATGGCTCGCTTGAGGGCACACCACCACCTATTATTAATAAAGGCGCCGGTCAATGCCCTCTGCACTAACTCCTTAACCCGGGCACGAAAGGTTTTACAAGTCAAAATAGACTTACTCATCTTCCAGTACCCTGGTCCCTGCCTTTGACGGAAGAAGAATATTCAATCAAACAGTTTTGTATAAATTTGATGATATTCTGCTGTCATCTTATTCATTCCTCCAGGGCGTGATGTTAATAACCCGCAAACATATTTCTCCTCATACATTCTGAGAAGTGAAAGTGGGACAGATCCAGAATATTTTCTGAGAATATGCACTTTCAAGTCTTCTTCAAAATTGCAGCCACTTGAAACGAAATGTTTAGCAAGTTCTGTCGAACTACTGTTATTGTACCTGACGTTGAATCTGTGCCCATTAAACCTTTTGTTTAATCGTTCTGTTGCACAACTAACATAAATTAAGTTGTGTTTCGTGCATTCTGCAGCGTACACCAAATGGGAATCTTTACATGTTCCACCTTCTATATAAATCATAACATTTCTGCTATGATTTCTGATGGAATTCACTTCACTCATGTTGTTGCACAATGAACAGGGCTTACCTCTCTTGCGGCTATTCTTTAAGGTACAGCGTGTAGATACTCCAATGTTCGTTTTCTTGGAGTCAGATATAGAGGTCAATAATTCTTTTATGTTCTTATTCCGTCGAAAGGCTACAATGGGCGGCTGAGGAAATATCTGTTTGAAACGAGGATATTTTTTCGTCACATGCTGGTAACTTTCATGCAACACTTTTGAAATGCCAGCGAAATGTCGGTGCCAGCTAATCACTAAAGGAATTCTATCATCTATTGTATTGTTTGTTAAAATTATGCGTGTAGGTTTGACTATCTTTGCTAATCTTAGCTATTTCATTTGCTATTTCCTTTAATCGTGATTCACTGTAGCCTCGTTTGACATTATGACATACAAAAGCATTTGCCTGTTTCTATTTTTTCTGTATTTTTCTTTTCGCCTGTTATAAAATTGTAACTTAAAAACTGATAATGTCATTCCATCAACGTGTGGATGCTGGTTGCTCTCGTTCATACTTTACATTTAAATTTCTGTAATTTTGAATTTTTATCATTTCTTATTTTGAACTTGACAAAGACAGACGTACTGATAAAATATCTTACAATCGAATCGCGCTCTTCGTCTTGACTGTTTACATTTGCGAAATGTTACGTCAATCCTTTTTAAAATATAATAATAATAATAGAAAGATTAATTTCATTCAACGCATAGATACTGAACAGTATAGATATAAAGGATAAAATCCTTTAAGCTAAAGGCGGTTTAGCTTAAATGGTAAAGCATTCTAACCGGATATTAGAGGGATGTGAGTTCAATCCTCATGGCTGGCTGCCGACAAATTTTTCTGCTTTTAAAAAGGAAAATGGATTTTATCCTTTATATCTATACTGTTCAGTATCTATGCGTTGAATAAAATTTATCTTTCTACTTGTTCTACCATAGATTTCAGCGCTTCGAAAAATAAACTTGTTTGTTTACATACGGCGTAATAATGATAATAATAATAATAATAATAATAAATACTAATACAACCCAGCAGAACAACTGTAAGATAACCCTAAAAAAAACTGGAATATCTACAATTACCTGTGAGTATTGTAAATTACCTTCAAATTAAGTTTTAAAACTTGCATATCTACAGTTTTCTCTGGTCGAACACGCAAACGATCATTTTAAAAAACTTTAAAACTTCAATATCTACAACTTTCTGTGAATATCTATCCTTTCCTTTTTCCCTGGGTATTCGGAAATGTAAATGTCCCTTCTATTGCAAGAACTCTTACAGTTTTCTCTGGTCTGACACACAAACGATCAACTTCAGAAAATTTTAAAAACTTTGATACCTGCAATTTTCTGTGAATATTTTACGTTTCTTTTCTCCCTCACTATTCAAATATATAAACTCTACTAAACGTACGATAAACACGAAGGAGATAACTTCCAATATATATACAAGCTGCACAATTACAAAAGCTGTGGATCTTTCTGAATTGACGGGCAACACTTTTCATTTATGTTTTATGTAGTGTTTTTGGTATCGAAGCACTTTCAAACTTCGCATACTTGTATATTTTATGTTATAGAACAGATAAAAATTTTTGTATTCGGAGTTATTTCATGTTAAAAATTGTCTTATTTCGATAATTTCAACCAATCACTGACGTCTATTCAGTTGAATACAGTTACTGCTGTGGCGGTGTATAATGTATTAATCCCTGTTAGTTCTGACATTTCCTATGAGCTAGACTGTTCGTAAACACGTGTGTTGCTTAATTTATTATATAAACAATATATGCGTATAAATTACCATTTTTCTGTAATTTTGTCTGCTTCAAAGAAAACAAAACAAAAAACCGGATGAAATATGTCAATTACTAGGGAATAACATTTTTCTCACTGGCAAAAATTATTGTTTACAAAAACAGCAGTAACTGTATTCAGCTGAATAGACGTCAGTGATTGGTTGAAATTACAGAAATACGACAACTTTAACATGAAATAACTTGCGATGTACAATTTTTTGTTAAGAAGGCTAAGAGAAAAAGTTGTTTTATATGACACATTCTACCAGTATCCCAAGGTTGAAAGTGTTTCGTTAAGAAAACAAGTGGTGACCGTCAAATCAGAAAGATCCAAAGCTGTAAACCACAGCAAAATCTATAAAAAGAAAAGAAAAATTCAACGATTTAAATATCAGTATACATGTATATTATTATTTCATTTCGTTTTTGGATTTGGTTTGCAAGATTCTTTATGTGAGTTCGTGTGTTGAAGCATATTCTGTTGTGTCTGGGGAGAATCATAGAAAAGGCTGCAAGACACAACGAAAATCTTAGAAAAATAAAAAAGAAGTAGAAATTTTACCGGTGAGTGTGTTAAATTATAAGGCACCAAAAGAGAATGACTCTCCCCAGACACAACTGAATATTATTATTTTTCCTATCAGTAATTCAAACAGAACAAAAGGAGTAAGTTCTATTCAAGGTCAAGGTCAGTGTTCTCATTTATCGCTGTGATAGTAAACACATTTGACCTCTGCTGACCGCAAGGGTGTGACGCTACTTTTGTTTCTTAATCGCACAGGAATGCGAAGCCTCATTGTTGATCTCCTTCTCACCATCTGCCGAACCTATTTACAGACTTGTGTAATTTGACTGTCTATTCACCAAGCTGCCTCTCGTCCTCCTACTATCCCCTCCAACCCTCACGTATTTATGATTATCTCAAGTGCAAGACAAAAGTCGAAACTAAACACAGTAGTAGGAGCAAAAATGGCAGACTTAACTAAATAACGGTTATACTGTCGCCCTGGCTACAAGGGTTAGTTGCAACGATACAGATCAAGGCACTATGGTGGTAACAAACTATGGAACAATGGTGTAATGGCTAGGTTAAAGCAACTGCAATGGTATTAACAGCGGAGTTGACAGAGACAACAACCGTCTCTACATCTGCTACACAGGACTCAATACTAATATTTTTAATGTAGCACAAATATGTCTTTCGAAACAAAAAGGAAAGCTACAACAGAACACCAAATGGTTAATCTGGTAACGCGTCCCCTTGGAGAGAGCCAGCCTGGAGTAGAAAAGCCATCTACTGGCTCAAACTCTTCTTTCAATACGAACTTGGATGGACACTTGAACGGGAACCCTCTAAGTCCACCACCACACCCACCGCAGAAAGAAAATGTAAGAAGATCAAACGAGCCCGAGAAGAGTATACAGAAGTAATATACGCCCATTACTATGCATTAAGTTAGCTGTCTGAAGAGAAACACACCGCACGCTCTTATCAAATATGGAGAACACGAAATCGAGACAGCTGACTATATTTGGATGAAAACAAGTTAGCAAATGTTAGGAGGGATATCTTCAGAAATAAAAGACTCACAGATAGTGAAATAACCACGATCAATCATGCAGCGGAAAATTACCTAAATATAAGACAGAAAGGAAGTGAAGAACCAGACGAAGAGAGCAACTCCCCACAAGTCCCAAATGAAAGACTGATATGTGACCAGAACACGCAAACGTCTGAAGAAATAAATTGTAATGAACCTGAAAAAGATAGCTAGGAAAGTGGTAAAGAAACAATACTTGAAGACCACACATTTAAGAACATAGAGAATCTATGATAGAAATGAAGCAGAAAGTCCTGAATATGCTTGCAATTGTAAGACACGCCAATATGCATAATACAAAAACCACTTCATAGACTCTCAAATACAATCCAAAATAGAAAACAAATTGAAATTGGCAACTATGTAACAAGAGAAATCATACAAGAACTAAAACCAGATCTCACTGAGTTAAACGAAATTATTTACGCAACTGCAAAGACAACTGAAACCAGTTGCATGTCTTTGAAAAAAAACACAGAAAAAACAAAGAAATACAAACCTAAGAATTCCAAACAGGAAAAGTAAAATTGAAAAAGGGATTGAAATAATAACAAGTGAAATATCAATATTAAATGAACTAATCTATGGAAACAATGTAAAATCCAGAAAAGAAGAAAGAAGAAGAGAAAATGTAAATTCTTAAGAGAACTGCTTTCAACAAAAGAAACACTGCAACAAAAAGTCCAAGCAAAAGATCAAGGAGTAACAAGATTTGAGAAGAGAAACAAGCTTTACAAGCAAAATAAGCGAAAACATCCTACACAGAAATAAGGAAGGAGAAAATAACCATTGAAGAGCTCCTTCACATGGAAGTTGAAAACTTTTCGGAAAATATTTGAAGTGATGAAAAGACACACAATGAAAATGCAGACTAGATTAGACGCACAGAAGGATCCTACCAAAATTTACCAGACCAAGCATGGGAAGACATCACAGTAGCAGACCTAAGGATGACACTCACGAAGGCTCATAAATGGAAATCCCCATGTAATGATATGGTGCCAGATATCTGACACGCATAGCTCCTGTGCGTACACAAAGAGTTAGTTCAGCTAATCAACGAAATTATGAGTGATCCTAAGAAAACACCTGATTAGTTACCTACTCCCGAAGAATAATGAAACCAAATTTTCCCGAAACTATCAGCCCATAAAATATCTATCTACCACGTATAAAATTTTAACATCCATCCTCGTAGAGAAAACATACAAATTTATGGAACAGAACGATATTTTCCCCACTGAACCAAAAAGGTGCCGATGAGGCTCATGCAAAGACCTACTCTTAATCAATCGCATGATCCTTGAGAACTGTCATTACAAACGCAGAAATCTCAGTTCCGCATGGATTGATTATAAAAAGGCCTTTGACAGCATGATTGTAAGAGCACTTGGAATGATTAAAAAAGGGACTAAAATATTTGAAAATGATCCCTGGCTTATCATCCATGCAGGAAGTGCAAAAGATTGTCTCAATTGGAACGTCACACGTACTGAGAAGAACATTGTCGCTGTGAATTTTCTTTCTGTTCTCACCCCTTATGTTCTTTCTTTCTTTATTTTTTCTTTTCAGCTTTTCTCTGTCTTACTTCTTTCTTTTCTCTATCACATGACTTTGTAACTGAACAATCTGGTGTGTTTATTCTAATGGTCTACCGATGTATACAGTAAGTTTCTATGCCCTAGGCGTCAGGAAGACACTCGGCAAGAAATGGACACAAAATTGAAAGAGGATGATAATGATAATAATGATAATAATAATTATAATAACAGTAGTAGTAGTAGTAGTAGTAGTAGTAGTAGTAGTAGTAGTAGTAGTAGTAGTAGTAGTAGTTATCGTTGCCGTTATTGTTGCTTCCTGTGTTGTTGATGTTATAGAAGTTGTTGTATTTGTATGAGACAGAGTAGCCTGCTATCGATGTTGTCAAGTGATATGATGGCTTTATATCTCAGTGAAAAGGGATATATATATACCACACAAGTTCAACGAACAAATGTGTGGAAAGAAGGTCGAAAGTGTGACTCACATTGTTAGTGAAAATATTGTGAAAAAGTCTTGCACAGAAAGGGTACAATTGACGTGGCAGTGTCAGGAGATCAACATATTATCTTGAGAGAAACAGAGAAGGTCGACAAATAAGGAAACCTGAGAATTGAGATCACCAAGATGTGGTAGCTGCGAGAGTCAAACATGAAAATTCTTCCTGTTGTCATCGGAGCACTGGGTTCAATACCACCCAACCTAAAGAAACATCTAGATACTTTAGAAATACCCTACAATCTTGGTGTCTTGCAAAAAACCGGCTTTACTTGGAACTGCAAGCATACTGTGTAAATTACTGTCTGTCCGAGATCCTTGTTGTGACTTGACGGACTGCGAAAACACTCGGTACAATATTTTCAATCCACAACGTCAAAATATTGGATACTGTGAGACGTCTTCAATAATAAAAATAATCCTTTCTACTATAGGCACGAAGCCTGACATTTTAGGAGATGAGTTAAGTCGATTACATTGACACTAGTACTCCACTGGTACTTAATTTATCGATCACGAAAAGATGAAAGGTAAAGTCGACCTCGGCGGAACTCGAACACAGAACGTAAGAACGGACGAAATGCTGATTTCCATTTCGCCCGGCGCGCTAATGATTCTGCCAGCCCAATAATAATAATAATAATGGTTTTTAATTTAAGCGCAAAGCCAGTAGTTTTGCGGAAAGAAAGTTAGTCGATACTAGCGGCTCTATTGTTTGACTGGTACTTTATTTTATCGAATCCAAAAGGCTGCATGGTAAAGTTGACAGTGGCCTGATTTG
This sequence comes from Octopus bimaculoides, assembly GCF_001194135.2. NCBI lineage: Eukaryota > Metazoa > Mollusca > Cephalopoda > Octopoda > Octopodidae > Octopus > Octopus bimaculoides. The sequence continues at coordinate 138,329,299 of NC_068981.1, read as the reverse complement.
GGCTTGAAACTATATATATTTCCGACGCTCTAATAATTCTGTCAACTCGCCTCCACTCCATGAGTTTTTATTTAGACACAAGTGGAGTAATTTTGGGAGGAGAAGCGATTACATCAGCACCAATACTTGAATAGCATTTAATTCTATTGGTTTCAAATTTTGAGCAGTAATTTGGGAGGAGAGGCGGCCAACTCGATTATATCGAAACCAGTGGTTAACTGATACTTTTTTTATCGATCCCGAGAGGATGAAAGGCAAAGTCGACCCCGGCGATATGTGAACTCTGAATGTTAAGTCGGAAGAAATACCGCTAAACATTTTGTCCGATGCAGTAACAATTCTACCAGCTCGCCGTCTTGGCACCTTACGTTATTGAAAGGACGAAAGACAAAATTGACCGCGGTTGATTTTGAACTCAGAACGTAAAGAGCTCTAGTACAAGGAATTTTGTCCGACGTTCGAACGAATTTACCAATTTTCCACCTTATAACTGTTTCTCCTGGAGGCATAAAAACTGAAATTTTGCGAAGGGGTGGGACTAGTTGATTACGTCGGTCTCAGTACTTACTTTGTACTTTATTATATAGCCCCTGAAAAGACGAAAGACGGAGTTTACTTCAGCAGTACTTGAACTCAGAATGGCAATAACCGGAACAAATTTTGTGTTGCATTTCCAATAAGTCCAGAAATCACTGATTCTGCCAACACACGTCCAAAAGCTCTTATTTTCAGGTTGTTATATTTGACATCAGAATTATATAAAAACGTCTACTATAAAAATCTTACCGGAAACTTAAACAAGGAACAGGAATGGGTGTGTGGTTAAGTAATTAGCTTTGTAACCACGTAGTTTCGAGTTCAGTTCCAATGCACAGCATCTTGAGTAAGTGTCTTCTATAGACCCGGACCGACCAATGTCTTGTGAGAGGATTTGGGGGTCGGAAACTGCATGGATGCCCGTCCTGTGTATATATACACAATACATACATACATACACACATAATCCC
>NC_068981.1:138323317-138327881 GCF_001194135.2 Octopus bimaculoides | reverse complement strand
ATATATATATATATATATATACGAACAAAATAACATGTATATACGAACAAAGATAAATCTGTCAAACCTATCAATCTTGAAATTCTTCGCTCAGCAGTTTTCCCATCAAACTAAATATTATTGATCTCTCTAGTATAACATGACACTCAGAAGGAATGGGTACCATTTCTTCTCCTCTATAATATATTTTTAAATAATCTTCGAAAATATGTCAACGTGAGCCTTTGAAGCAAGCAGAAATTTCTCACACGACCGAGATATCGATTTAGATTCATGGCAAACAAATCACATGCGCTCAACGTATGCTTATGTTATATTGTAAACACGAATGCAAACACCAATAATCGATTGCAAGAGAAATGTCAACATAGAAATGCACGAAAGAAAACAGAAACAGACAAACAGTAAAGTAGTTATGTATATTTACCCAAATGCAGATCTAATATCCTTGGAGGAAAATGGCAATATAGAGAAAATTAAATAGATCCTTTAAATCTAAACGTAACTCTAATCCTACATTACAAAAAAAAAAAAACTTTAAAATTTGTTTTCTATCTTTTAGTTGTTTCATTCATTGGACTGCGACCATGATGAGGCATCACCTTGAAGGGTTCAAGTCTGGTACTTATTTTATCGGTCCCTTTTGCCGAACCACTAATGTTACAGGGACTTAGACGAATTAACACCAGTTGTCAAATGGCATGGGAGGCAAGCACAAACACAAACACACATATACACGCACAAACACACAAGCACAACACATACACACATATGACAGGTTTCAACACAGTTTCTGTCTATGGCTTGAGATTATTGTAGAAGGCACCTGCCCCAAGGTTCTATTCTGTATGACTGAATGGAAACCACGAAACCACGTGGTTACGAAGAGAGCTTTGTTGGAAAAACATTCGTAGAATTTTCGCAATACCAAACTTCACGATAGCTTGCCTTCATAACGACCACATACTTATAACAATGTCATTGATGCATCCTAAAGGCCACACTTTTCCTTCAGAGCCAGTATAAACTTCAAATCTGAACAGGCTCTGAGTACAAGACAATCAGTTTTCAACGTAAATGTACATTTCAAAGTTCTCATACCTAAAGAAGTGAAGGCGTGCGGCTTAGTAGGTAGGGATATTTGGCTCGCAATCGTTAGGTCAGGAGTTCGATTCTCGGCAGCGCGTTGTGTCCTTGAGCAACACACTTTATTTCACGTTGTTCCATTCCATTCAGCAGGAAAAAATGGCTAGTAATTCAAGGGACAGACTTGTTATATTCTGTCTCATGCTGAATCTCCTTCAGGGTACCCATGTCTGTGGAGTGCTCAGCGAATTAAAAGTTAATTTCACGAGCAGGCTGTTCCGCAGAACGAATCAACTGGAATCCTTGTCGTCGCAACCGATGAAATGCCAGTGCTACCTGAAGTAGTACAGTTATTATACATATATTTACCTCATAGTTTCACAAACTTTTATTTACCAATAAAACATTCTCACCCATGTGCTACGCATTACATCTGCATCAGCATCTATTACTAAAAAACCAACCGTGGTCAACAATATATCACCTATTGGACACTCCATATGCTAGAAATAGCAGCTAATTTTTTTTTGAAATCATACATTACTGTCTAATTGCGACGTGGTTTATAGTGCCAATCATTGATTATAGCTCTGCTCGGTCAGGGCTAATCTGAGATTAAATAATTAACTAAATAACCGTCTAAATGGACAAGGTAATTAATTTCTAGAAAGTTCTGTCTGTAAATCACAATTACAGGCACTTCAGTTGAATTCTGGGAAACTTTTGTTGTAACTTCCGCTTAAATAATTATGGGTAAGTTGTCGGTTCTTAATACCGACTTGTGTTTGCATAAAGCTTTAAAAGATGCAGCTTAAAATATACATATATAAATTCGTAAATGTCAAACGATGAAAATGAGTGCTCAACACCACATAGGTGGATATAATTTCTTTATTTCTGGATTAAGGCTACCATTGGTTTCATGTTAAGAAAAGTAGGAATATATCCTAGTGTATTAACAATTTTTCAAGCCGATCACATTGAGAAAGGTGTACCTGACAGGCACATTATTTTATGGACCCCGAAAGGCTGAAAGGCAAAGTTTATGTTGATATGATTTGAACTCGGAATGTAAACAGCCGGAAGAAATGCCGCTGAACATTCGGTTCATCGTACTTACGATTCCGTCAGCTCTCCGCCTTGATAAAATAATACCAAACTCAAAAATAAGTTTTGGAGTGGATTTGCTCGACTGAACCCTTTAAGGCGGTGCCCCAGCATGACCACAGTCCAGTGACTGAAACAAATAAAGATAAACAATATGTATTTTTTATTTTTTGTCATTTCTCTTTCTTTTCGAACCTCACTTACTGCAACGCTTTTTCGTTTATAATTTTGGATCTTTAGTATCTTTAACTTTTATCACTTCGTAAGCTTTGTTTTCACTCTCATGTTACTTAGTAACACTGTTATTTAGATTAGATAATTTTAGTTTATGGTTTCTGCGGCTATGACAGTCATTTGGCTAGATGAAGTGTCTTAGTATGGTTCAAATGCGCTTAATTTTGACAAGTTCAATCGGAGTCATCAGATTGAATTTGTAACTATTTAATCCGCCGTTTGAAAATACGGTTAAATAAGTTCAAAAATGATTAAGATTTCAAAACGAAAAGAAAACAAGCTCTGCAAGACACCAAACATTAGTTGTTACTGGGAAAAAATGTACACTAATTTAATCCGTCGTTTGAAATTGCAAATATCTAAATGAGTTGAAAATAATAATCTAAGGATTAATGTCAACAAATGATTAAGATTCAAAAATTAAACGAAAACAGATTCTACAGAGGTTGACAAAGACAGTAGTTCAATAAAATAAAGATAAAAAGTGATAGATTTAAAAACGCCGGAGTAGGTTTAAGTAATAATGTGAATATTGCTTACGCATGAAAAATTAGAACCCATCCACCCATGGAATTGTGTCCACTATTCTTGAGAGGATTTTGGACGTAGAATCCCCAGGTACCTCCTCTGCAGGATCCTATCAGAAGCAACCGGAATTACACTTTCCATTCCCAATTACTAACAGTTGTCCTCCCTTGGGCCTACTTCAGGGTCCCGGGACAGGCATTCTTTGTATTCTCATCCCATGACACCCAGAATAAGACGGAAGCTAGTTGTACCGGCTTTGGGTGGAGACTGCACTATATTTTTCAAACGGACCCCTCTACTTAAATTCAGAATGCGCCCCTCGTTAACCCGCGAGCGGACGATGCGCTATGGTTATTTTTCCAAGCTCTTTTCATATTGCAGGTTTTCGTGGTCTTATTCATACCAGGCACCAAGCTAGTGTTTGTATTGAACCCGCGAAAATTGAAAACAAATTTATAATTTAGAATTAGCGATAAGCAAGAGCACTCAGTCACGAGGCCAACATCCTTGAAAGTTTCATCCGAATTCATCCAGCGGTTCTTGAGATATCTTGTCCACGGATAAACAAATAAACAAACGCGACTGAAAACAATACATCCGCCTTAGCGAAGGCGGAGGTTATAATGTTGATTTGGTCCCCAGCTATTGTTCACTTTGATTGATAATACGAACACAATGTCTATTACTTTTGCATTTCGAACATCTAAATTTGACCGATATGTTACAGTTCGCATAGTGTGAACGAATGCGTATATGTCGTTTTTACTGTGTAACCCTCAGCCAACATTGATCAGGCAGACATGTGATCAAAAGCATTCCAACTTTGATCACACGTTCTTTTAGGCCTACATGGCAGAGTCATTACAACATCGAAGAAAAATTCTTTGTGGCATATGTTTCAGGTTTTCATACTCTGAGTTCGAACAAACCATGATTAACTTAAACCTTTCTTCCTCCTTTCGGGGCCAGTGAAATAAAGCCTCAGTCAAGTAGTGGGTTCAATGATATCGACCAAACCCTCCCCTCAAAATTTCTGGCCTTGTGCCTAAATTAGAAGCCATTATTAGATGTTTCGTCTCTATATTAAAGATGACAGGATGCAATTTGAGGAAGATTTGGTTGCCATTTCAGGTAGGTTGAATTATAATGTGTAGGATCCTTCAGATATGTCTGTGGGTGTATGTGTGTGTGTGTGTGTGAGTGTGTGTGTGTGTGTTTGTGTGTGTTTGTGGGTATGCATACGTGCGCGTGTGCATTACGAAAGGATAGAATGTAATGTATACGTACATGTAAACTTTTCAGTTGATTCTAACAAAATCAAACAATATCAAACAATTTGCTGATTAAATTCTGACAAAAGAACTTATTGGATTCTATCGTTCACAGCATAAATTGACTAAAGCTCAACAGAAACAACGATTTATTATACATACATACACACACTTATACATTATATGTATGTATATATATATATATATATATATGTATATATAAATATATGCATGCAGATACATATATATATTTATATACACACATACATACATAAACACATATATATATGTATACATAAAAACATATATATACATATATATATATATATATATATATA
>NC_068981.1:138322246-138322988 GCF_001194135.2 Octopus bimaculoides | reverse complement strand
GAGAGAGAGAGAGAGAGAGAGAGAGAGAGAGAGAGAGAGAGAGAGAGAGAGTTGTTGATAGATAGGTACATACATAAAATTGATAGGCAGATATGTAGATAAAATACATACATACATACATACATACATACATATCGGAAAATCAGCTCCGATAGTTTCTTTCCAACAGGATAAATAAATAGATAAATAAATAACTGCATAAATAAAATATAAAAATAAAACAAACTTATAAAACAAACGATCTTTAAAAATAAAAATAAGAAAAACACTTACCAGATGTTTAAAGTCACGTTTCAGATTTAAAATCAATGCTTCCTATTTCATTTTAAAATATTATGAAACAAGTGCTAAAAGTACTTAACACCGTGGTGTGTTGAAAAACAACTAAAGAAACTATAACGTCATCCTATCTTTTGTCTATATTGAATCAAGCGAAATACGTTTGAAATCCATAAGCTAAAATAAAAGAACTGTGCTAAATTAGTTCCTGCACAGATTAGTTCTGTGCTAATTAGTAGCTGCGTTAATTAGTTCCGGTGTTAATTACTTTTCCAAAAAGATTACTGGCTCCAAAATGACGGGGTTTCAGGGTTTAGCTTTGTTGTCAAAATAGGTTAAATATCAGTAATATAATGGTACAAAATCAGAATTAGGAGAGAACCTAGTGTTAAATGGTTCCACGTATATATGTATATATATACACACACACACACACACACACACACACACACACACACACACA
>NC_068981.1:138314789-138320939 GCF_001194135.2 Octopus bimaculoides | reverse complement strand
ATGTATATAATATCAGGTATGTTGAATTTATGGAATGACGTTCCATAAATCCCATCAAATTCGTTAAAAATGGAGGAAACAAGTTGTTGAAATTTATAAGAAGTTTAATTCTTGCAGACGATCGTTTCATACAAAGATATAATAATATAAATTCATGATTGAATTAAATTAAATAGATATCATCGTACTCTTCAGGGCAGGAGGGAAAGAAACCATAGTACAAGGAACTTAAAAAAGAATAGAGCAGTTCTCTCCAAGATTCAATTTTTTCTGCTCTATTCTTTTTTAAGTTCCTTGTATTATGGTTTCTTTCCCTCCTGCACTGAAGAGTACGATGATATTTATTTTTATAAATTTTAACAACTTGCTTCCTCCATTTTTAACGAATGTGATGGGATTTATGGAACGTCTTTCCATAAATTCATCATACATTATATAAAAGTACTACTTTCATATCTTCGCAAATTTACGCCAGTAAACTCCGAGCAAAGTATAAAGAATCAACATTAGAAATCTTTTTTAGAAACCTCCAATTAAAGGACGAATCCACATTCAACCTTTATATACCTATATTACTACACACACACACACACACACACATAAATAGCAATATCTATCTGATTGTGGCTGTGTGTGTGAATTTGCTACTTTAGCTCCTCCGAGACTATCCAACCGATCTTAATGAAACTTGACATGTGTGTGTGTGTGTGTGTGGGGGTTATACCTTTGCGGTTACTTACGGACTTGAAATTTCAAAACAAAAAATCAATAATTTTTAAACACCATCGATTTTTCAAAAATCAGTAGGACAATGCAAATTCTCACATGTATGTTATTTTCTGCCATAACTTTTAAAGTTTTTAACCTATTTTCTTGAAATTTTATACACAGATGGAATATGCGCTAAGAATGGGTTGAGACAAATAAATTGTTTACGCATATGCACAAAAATGACGACGACACGGGTTCACTACCAGACTCTGGCCATTTTTTTCATCAAATTGGTCCTACCCATTAATATAGATTTCAATTTGACGAAAAATGCCGAAATTCGACGAAAAATGTTTGATGGGTATAAGCAGACATCTTATTAATCTCATTAGCATTTGCTAATTCTGCATTTCAATACGAATCGTTGTCATTTGCTAAAACTTATTATTTCAATTCGTTATTTGATTCCTCAGCGTTTCAAATTTTAAATAGGTAAGTGCATTTTATTTCTCAAGCATTTTCTATTCAGTATTTCATGCACAACCATAGATATACTGACAATCAAACTGCATTTATACTAACTACTACTTATATGCAAGGTTTAACTTATCAGTACACGCCCTCTTAACTTGCGAATACTTTTGGAGTTCAGATTTGCGTTAAGTTACTTCATGAACCTTAACTCTTATAGAAGGTTCAGGATCTTATATCAGTCTTTTAAAACAAGGGATACTCTCATGTGGGCCTCAACTTATTTAAGAAAGTCAGGACTTCTTGTCCATCATTGTGCGCGCGCGCGCGTGTTTTTGAATTTGTTACTTTAACTCCTCCAAAACTATCCTACTGATCTTGATGAAACTTGACACGTGTGAGGCTTATGCCCATGCGGTCACTTACGCACTTGGAATTTCAAAAAATCGATAATTTTTAATCAGCATCGAATTTCACGAATCAATAGGACATTTTAATGCAAATTCTCATATGAATGTTATTTTCTACCCCAAAACCATACTATCCACGCCAGTTATGAAGAAAAGAGAGAATGAAACCAATAAGCTGTCCACAGTCTGTCTACCCTATGTGAAAGGCCTCTCCTAAAAGATACAAAAGATATGCGGCCCGTATGACATCAGGACAGTATTCAAGAATAATACATTTCACAAATATCTCCGTCGAGTAAAACCACCAATAGAAGAGAATATTACCCAAAACTGCGTGTACTCTATCCCATGCAGCTGTGGTATGTTATACAAAGACGAAACATGTCGCCCCCTCAAAATAAGAGTAGAGGAACATCACAAGGCTGAGATACGTGGAGATATTGATAAATCGAGTATAGCTGATCATGTATGGAAAAATGGAGACCACCTCCTCCTGCGGGATGAAGTTAGAATAATAGACAGAGAACACCACTGGAAAATGCGAAAACTAAAACAAGCAGTACATATGCTAGGACACAACAATCTCCTAAGCAGACCGAGTGCATATGGAAACTCGCTATTAAAGAAGGATAGGAAAATATTAGATTTATAAGCTCTAAACTTCATTCCATAATTGCCCACAAGCATATGGCGTAGTGATTAAAAGCGCGGGCTACTAACCCCAAGATTCCGAGTTCGATTCCAGGCAGTGACCTGAATAATAATGATAATAATAGATGTCGAAAAAGGGGATCATCATTAACTTCCAAGAGGACTTGCTTTGTCTGGTTTTGGGACTGGAATAGCCAGGATGCTTCCATGCGGCACACTACCTTTCTGGATTACAAAAGTAAATTCAGCTTTTGTCATCAGAGACTTAAGTACTCTTGGATAGGAGGTAATGAGCTCAACCAGCTCCCAGCTGCTATTAACTCGTCTTTCCTTTTGTTCGTCATTGACTAACCCTCAGAACAAACTTTTCACAAATTTTGCGCATATTCAGATCTTCATGAGTAATTTTGTGTATAGTTGTTGCACTAACTTCAATCTATGCGCATATTCATTATTTACATTATTTACATTTGCCCATGGCATATGGCTTGGTGGTTAAGAGCGCGGGATACTAACCCCAAGATACCGAGTTCGATTCCAGGCAGTGACCTAAATAATAATAATAAGAAGAAGAAGAAGAACAACAACAACAACAACAACATCGAAAAATTCCTTAAAAATGAGAACTCAGGTTCGAAATTTCCCCAAGATACCTGATGAAGGCTGGGGGGTATGTCAGCCGAAACGTTGATTTAACAACAAACAAAATGAGGACAAATATCCGTCAAATGTAAATAATGTAAATGATGTACATAATTCCTCATCTCTTAAATGTAGAATTATGTGCATATTGTCTTTACAGACACACGACGGTCTTCATTCAGAGAATAGACTTGCAAATTTTCTCAACCAGCTCTGATGTTCTGAAAATGTTATCACATGACTATTTATTTATGGAACATAATGTAATGGCCAAAAACACTATACAATGCAATATTTAGGAGGGGGAATCTTGAAGAACAAAATATAAGAAATTATAGCGATGTAGGAGACAATCTCAAATATAATATGAAAGTAATTGATTGATTCTTTCAAAACCTTTGTAATCTATACATTCAACAGTTAGGGCATACTGACCTAAGATAGAGAAAAGAAAAATAAGCACAGTTGTGGAAATCTATTTTCAAAGTTAAAAGAAAGAAACGTCAGCATTATGTAAAATATAATGATTAAACAATCATCTGGCCTTATGCTAAAGATAATAAATGTTAACATAATGTTAATGACAAAGAGAAAGAAAAAAATCTATTCTCCATTAATGGAACATCTGCAAATATTACCATAGAGCTATCACTTCAAATCTATGCCTGCTATAACTGAGGCTTCAATATAAATTTGTAGTTGTGCTTCAGATAATAAGAAAGGTCCCAGCTAATTAGGAAATTATAGTTTCCATTAATAGAATTGTGAAAATAGAAGTTTACTTTATACTATGTATACAAAAGGGTGCTGAAAAGTGCCTGGCTTTGGGTAAAAGAAAATACAGGAGAATCAGTTAATTATGATTTCAGATCCATACACTTATTGCAGCGGTCCTGCAGCTTTTCTAAGACCTGTAAAAGAACTCGGTAGTTTGGACATCCAGTCAGGCCTTTCGTGTTACAACTTAAAGCCAGGAACTTTACAGTACCACTTCTTACATATGCACACTCATATGTACAGATATGTACATGCACATAAAGTTTAAAACACCCAAATAAATATGTAATGATTTGCATGCCTGCACACACACACACACACACACACACATACACACACACACACACATTGGGTTGAATAAAAAGTCCGTTCAGTTTTTTAATCGAAAGTTTTAAACACAAAGTGATTTATTCAATCACTAATATAGTTACCGTTTAGGTCCAGTATCTTCTGCCATCTTGTGGTCAAATCCATTATTCCCTATTCAAAGAATTTCCTATCTTTTCTGGCTAAAGACTCTTTCAGCTGAATTTTTTACATCCTTTTCAGAGATGAAGGTCTGCCATTCACTGAATTTTGAAGAGAGCATAATAGGTGGAAATATGAAGGCTCAAAATCAGGCGAATATAGAGGATGCGGCAAAACTTCCCAACCAAGACTCAGTAACTTCTGTCGCGTCTGCAAACAAGTGCGGTGTCTGCAATGTCGTGATAAAAGACAATATCCTTACGATTAGCAAATGCTGGATGCTTCTGGTGGATCGCTGAGTTTAATTTATTGGTCATAGTACACATCCGAATTGATGGTCTTGTCTGCGGGAAGAAGCTCGTAGAATATAATACCCTTCCAATCCAACCAAATTGAAAACATAACCTTCTTCTAGTGAAAATTTCCTTTGGATGTTTGGATGTTGTTTGTGGTGGTTCGCCGCGTTTCTCCCATGATCGTTTGCACTTATAAACGATCCATTTTTCGTCCCCTCTCACTACACTTTTTAGAAAAGGATCGTTTTCCTCACGTTTCTGCAACGACTCACAGATGTAAATTCGTTGGACGAGATTAGTCTCATTCAATTGCTGTGGGTCCCAGTCATCGAGCCCACTGACAAACCAAACTGATGCACTTAGTTTTTCAACACTCGATTTGGACATCTGGAGAATATCTGCGACCATCCTGGTCGTATGACGGGGTCTGGTGTCAACTACCTCCTTCATTTTGTCGTTGCTAATCTCAGTTACCAGCCAGAGTGAGATGCATCTTAAATCGAAGAATTTCTCAATCGAAATCTTGAAAACAGGTCTGGCACACACGTTCCGCAACAGCAACCTCCCTGTACATATTGCATATGTTACTCCAGGTTTCCACCGTTTTCTTGCCTGTTTTAAAATATATAAAAAAAACAGTATAAGATGTCGATTCTGTTCTCTTTGACTCTCCATTTTCGAGTGATCCCAGGTTTGCGCCGAACTATATTGAAGTACTAAATATCTAACGAGTGCACATGCTCGAGAGATAGACTGAAGTCAGCTTCCTAAATGTAGTGCTTGACGTTTAGTGATTACAAAAATCGAACATACTTTTTGGCTAACCACACATACACACATATATATACATACATATATATATACTTGTACATATGTATATACATATGTATAAATGTATATATATATATATAGAAATAATACATTTCTAAATCTCTCAGAGAGATTTATGCAGTAGTGATACGATAAAGTAGTTGTATGCTGTCAACTTAATGTGACAGTCCCATGAAGGGAATAATATTACTGCTATTCAGCCTTAGGAATCAGCACCGCTTCCTGTCGGCCTTGACACATTTCCTGTGTCCTTATGTTTACAAGGGGGAGACAAGCACCTCCACTTAACTAAGCCTGCATCGAGAGACATGTTTCTGAGTCACTGCTCGTCATCAGTCTGGAGTAGCAATGGCCTGCTAGTTGGAGATGCCTGTCAAGCTCTCGTAAACATATAATAATTCTAGTGGAATAATTCTAGTAAACATAAGGATACAGGAAATGTGTCAAGGCCGACAGGAAGCGGTGCTGTTTCCTAGAGTTAAATAGCAGTAGTATTATTCCCTTCACGGGACTGTCACATTAAGTTGACAGCATACAACTACTTTATCGCTTCACTACTGCATAAATCTCTCTGAGAGATTTAGAAATGTATTATTTCTATTTTTGAAATCAGTGAATGTGTTTCACTAGAATTATTATATGTTTACGAGAGCTTGACAAGCATCTCCAGCTAGCAGGCCATTGCTACTCCAGACTGATGATGAGCAAAGACTCAGAAACATTCCTCTGGATGCAGGCTTAGCTAAGTGGAGGTGCTTAGCTCCCTCTTGTAAACATAAGGACACAGGAAATGTGTCAAGGCCGACAGGAAGAGGTGCTGCTTCCTAGGGCTAAATAGCAGTAGTATTATTCCCTTCATGGGACTGTCACATTAAGTTGACAGCATACAAGTA
>NC_068981.1:138311605-138314772 GCF_001194135.2 Octopus bimaculoides | reverse complement strand
GAGAAATAAAAATGAAAATACCACTTTAAAAAAAATATTTTTTTGGGTGTTTTAATTTATTTACTTTACATGTTTCGGTTTTTTGAAAAACCTTATCAAAAATGAGTATAAAATATGTGAGAAAAGAAGAGGGCTATTAATAAAATAAAATTGGAATTAAAATTAAGAATGACATTCACAGTTTACTGTTACTTCTTGCATGCGCACGTGGTCCTTTCGTTCCCTTTTGAAAGCATGGTAATTCCAACTCACTGTGATAGTAGATTACTACTATCTGTTTTTGTATATTAAATAGTGGTCAAGACTTTTTTGTAGGAGAGGTTGTAGCCGTCGAATAACCAGCAGCAGTAATGATAATAACAATAGTAGTAGTAGTAGTAGTAGTAGTAGTAGTAGTAGTAGTAGTAGTAGTAATAGGAGTCGTCGTGGTGAAGTTGTTTCCCCTATGGTTTTAATAGAAATCGGGTTCTTCGATCCCCTTTGTTTATTTCTTATGAATAACTTGCAAATCTACATATAAATATATAAAATATATATGAAAGTCTCAGTGTTGCTAGTTTAGAGAATTTAGACTTGGTCGGTATTTTCTTACAAAAAATATTTCCTTGCTAATGCGTTCATTTTGGCTAGCATTGTCTTTGAATTTGTATAGTGGAAACGTTGTGAATTTGGGAAATTTGTTGTAAGCACATACGTCGATGTGCTGGCTGAGAGGTATTTTCCTGTTTTCCGGGATCCTAACGTGGGGTTTGTGTACCGCCATCCTCTGACGTAGGCTGTTTTTAGTGTATCCAATATATTGCCGTTTGCATCCAGAGCATGTAATTAGGTAGATCAAGTTCTCCGATGCGCATGTAAAATTAGTTTTTATTGACACTGTTGTTGACCAATCAGAAATAGTAAATTATCCAGTTAAAATTTTTAATTCACTGGGATCACCAGGTTCACCTAGCACCTATAATGCTTCCAAGAAATTTAGATTCTGCAATGAAGTAAGACTTATTGTAAAGAAAATGATGCCACATGTTATAGAAGCAACCGTACTCTCTGGACGTGGAGCAGGTGATAATGTATTCACTAGAATTCACTAGAATTCCATTAATACCTATTGATTTACCAATACAATTTTAAAGAGTACAATTTCCAGGTAGACTAAGTTTTGCAATGTCCATCAACAAATCGCAAGGACAGACATTATCAGTAACTGGTGTGCGATTAAAGGAGGCCTGTTTCTCATGGACAATTGCATGTTGGATTCTCACGTGTTAGAAGTTAAAAAATCTTTTGATTTATATGAAGAAATCCTATACAAATAAATTATATAAATAGGCATAGCTGTGTAGTTAAGTTTGCTTCCCAACCACAGTTTCAGGCTCAGTCACATTGTATGGCACCTTGGGCAAGTGTCTTTTATTATACATCTGAGCCAAAACAAAGCCATGTGAGTGGATTTGGTAGACAAAAACTGAAAGCGGACTGTTGTCTATGTGTATTTATATAATATACAGGGGTTGGACAAAATAATGGAAACACACATCATAATTTTGAAATATCTGTAAAACCGTCAAAAGTTTGTTTAATTTTATGTTTTTTGGTTTATTATTAGTGTTGCTTAATATGTTTTGCTAAAATTGCTGTTTCTTTTCAGATATCATCAGAAAAAGGTAATTAAAATTCATTAAAATGACAGATCTATCGGACTTTCAAACAGGTCAAATTGTTGGTGCTTGTACGGCAGGTGCTAGCGTAACGAAAACAGCCAAAATGTTTGGTGTATCAAGAAGTAGTCTCGAAAGTAATGACAGCCTTTGAGAAAGAGGGAAAAACCTCCTCGTCGAAATAAAACTCCAGAAGAAAACCAAACGCCTAAGCGAATTGTTAGAAAGGATCACAAAAGTACAGCTCCTAAAATTACTGCAGAGCTTAATGACAACCTCGGGAACCCAGTTTCCACAAAAACTGTTCGCCAGGAGCTGTACAAAGCCAGATTTCACGGGAGGACTGCAATCAGAAAACCACTACTTCCACCCACTGTATATGTGTGTGTGTTTGTACCTCTTTGTCTTAACATTACGTAATGTTATAAATGAATGCTTTTCCTTTCCAGTATTCTGTTAGAACATGTTTTGCCATTGGGAAATATTACCTTGCTTGGAAACAAGAAAGGCTTGGTGGCAGAAAACCATACAAAATCTGCCTCAATAATCTCTCTCCAACCAACCCAGGCAAGCAAGGGAAAGTGGACACTAAAATGGCAATAATGCTGATAGCTATAATTCTCCTTAGACCACAGTCAATACTATCGCTATTTATATTAATGTCTCCTTGTCTTTCTACTAATAAATAGATTTCCAGTGAATTTTACGCATACGCACCCTAAACATGAAATACCAATCTACCATGTGCTCTCTGAATATCGTACATTTTCCATCTTGAATCTCTCAGTTAACTCACTGAGAAGACCTAAGAGGTACTGTTGATAATTTTTTTCCACTTAATATTAAATTCGCATACAAAATAGCACCTAAAATTACAGAACCCTTAAAAAATTTTTTATGAATTCTTCGCGTATGTATGAATGTATGTATGTATGTATGTATGTATGTATGTATGTATGTGTATGTGTGTGTGCGTGTGTATATTATTTGCATGTGTATACATTTATGTTTGTTAACACGAAAGCCTGTATGTGTTTGCATGTTCATATATGTGTGTATGCGTGCGCTCGCTCGCGTGTATACATACATACATACATACATACATACATACATACATACATACATACATACATACATACACACACACACAAACACATACGTACATACATTCAAACTTTCGTGCCTGCAAACACTCAAGGCTAGCATCTGTATTACAAGCGGTCGATACTCCTTTTTCAATAAACACGTGGAGTGATAGGCTACGTACCATCTGAATCCACATTAAACCTAAGTCAATAGGAGAAGATAAAAAAACAGAAACATACTGAGCTTTTTGCATAACATTTATGTTCCTTTGCACTTATGTACGTATGTTTTCTATTACTGTTTGTACTTAAATTCTGCATTACGTATGTATTCAAACATGTATCATTACATATGTGTATAAATATATATGTATTAATATGTATGTATCAGCAAATAATTATATATATATATATATATATATAT
>NC_068981.1:138308230-138308972 GCF_001194135.2 Octopus bimaculoides | reverse complement strand
TATATATATATATATATATATATGTCTGTATGTATATATACACACCCACATATATAAGTTGAATAACCACTAAGGTGGATTCCTAATATGCTACAAAGAAGACGCCAAATCGTCTTACCACAAAGAATGTGTTCTCAAGAAATTTGAGCAAACGACAGAATGCAAAACGAGCAAGGCAAATGAAAAGATACAAAATTTGGCAAAAAGCTACATACCTAGATTTCGCTATTAACATTCACAAATGGAAATGTCCGTCGTTCATCAGTGCAGCCGTTGCAGGGAAAACATAATTCACACAACTAGACACAAGACGTCCTCTCGAAAGAGAACGTGTATAAAGTTCTGGTTTAAATTGATATTGATTAATTAATATTAATTTCCACTCTCATTATTTCAACGACCTGAACATTAGTTTCAAGGTTCATCCAAGCCTGGGACCACGGACCATATGTCCCCTGCCCAATTCAGGATCACAACATATAGGTACACTACAACATAATTTCTTTTCCTCAACAAGCCCTGCCCTGTTTAACATTCTCCCAAAACTGATTAAAGAGGAAAATGATCCCATCACCTTTAAACGGAGTCTCGACAGATTTCTTCAACGAATACCAGATAAGCCACCCATACCTGGATACAACTCACTCAACAAGAACTCACTACTTGAATGGACCATAAACAAAACTTGACTTAAAAAGGATTTAGATAATCCTATCAGGTGGTGCTATTAAGCTAGATATGG
>NC_068981.1:138306373-138307791 GCF_001194135.2 Octopus bimaculoides | reverse complement strand
AGTATCTGTACCTCGTGGTAGTTTCATTCTACAGGCTTGTTGTAATAAAAATCGTCAGAGAAAGGCAGCAAAATAGAAAAGATAAGTTTCCTTTGAATATTTTGCTTATAATAATTCTTTTTGTTATAAGCCCAAGGCCTGAAATTTGGAGGAGGGGGTTTAGTTGAAATCGACCTCAGTGCACAACTGGTACTTATTTTATCGACCCCCCCCCCAAAAAAAAAAATGGAGAAAGGCAAAGTCGAGCTCTGCGGAATTTGATCTCAGAACGTAAAGGCGTAACAAATGCTTCGCAGAATTTTGTCCGGCACTGTAAGAATTCTGCCATCCCACCGCTTTTCGTAATAATAATAAAAAGAAGTACCAGTTGAGCGCTGGGGTCGATTTCAACTAAACCCCTCCTCCAAATTTCAGGCCCTGTGCCTATAACAAAATGAATTATTATAAGCAAAAAATATTCATAGGAAATTCATTATCCTTTCCCCTTTTCGGCCGTTCGTATACAGGGCTGATTTTAAACAATCTTTCTCCACCGATTTTTTTCTTCAATGTTATACCAGTTTTTTTGCTTTATGATTATAAGACTGACTCGGAGGCGATATAACTATTCTATTTATGTAGAGTGACTCCAATGTGTATGAATCTAGAATACCGAGGTTTGTTTCCTTCTGTATACAATCTTCTATAAGCGGCTAGATTTATTAGTGGTTGCTTTTCACAGCCATACATATTTTAACAGCATCCGTCTTATTCATCTGGTCAAACTCGGTTTTCCAGGTGTGCAAATAACTGGCTGCACATAATCGACGCTGTATATGTTTTTTTATTCTTTTATTATTTTACTTGTTTCAGTCAGTTGACTGCGGGCATGCTAGAGTACCACCTTAAAGGGTTTCAGTCAACGAAATTGACCCCAGGACTTATTCTTTGTAAGCCTAGTACTTATTGTATCTTACTCTTTTGCCGAACCGCTAAGTTACAGGGATATAAACACACCAGCATCGGTTGTCAAGTGATGGCGGGGGACAAACACAGACACATACACACATAAATATAAACATATATGCATGCATACATACATACATACATACATACATAAGTACACACACACACACACACACACACACACACACATACATACATATATATACGACGGGCATCTTTCTGTTTTTGTCGACCAAATCCACTCACAAATCTTTGGTTGGCCCAAGGCTATATTAGAAGACACTTGCCCAAAGTGTCACGCAGTGGGAATGAACCTGGAACCATGTGGTTGGGAAGCAAGCTTCTTACAACACAGTTGTCTGTAGGTATGTTATAGGCATATAATTTTGAGGAGTACGGTGTTTTTGTTTTTGTACTTTAGAATGGTTTGCACAGCTTCTAACGCTGGAGATGTACTACAGTGTCAGCTGTTC
>NC_068981.1:138299768-138304473 GCF_001194135.2 Octopus bimaculoides | reverse complement strand
TTAGATGTTTTTGTCATTTTTCTTTTGATAAAGTTAGCTTTTGCACATTTATCAAGGCCAAATTGCATCCTGATGTCATCACTGAATTGTTTAGCAATCGCTAGTAGGCCTTTGAGTTGTTGGTCATTCTTTGCAAATAGCTTCAAATCATCCATGTAAATGAGATGATTTATATTTTTATCAAATATTTTATAACCATACTGTGCATCATTGAGCAATTTTGAGAGAGGCATTAAGGCTAGACAGAAGAGGAGTGGTGATAGTGAGTCACCCTGGAAAATGCCACATGAAATTCTTTATTATTATTATTATTATTATTATTATTATTATTATTATTATTATTATTATTATTGCGTTAGAAAAAATATAAAAATCTTATAATGTTTGAGGGTTATTCCTATTCGTCTATGCTGCATGTAAAATAAAGGCAAATTTCTCCATCGCAACTCTTGTTAAATTACTGTTATAATTATTTTTTGTAGTTAAACTATTATTAAATATATTAGACACTATTCTTTCCCCCCTAACGAAAGAAAACAGGTGAACCGATCCCAAATATACAATGTAGATCTAATTGTTCGTCCTGTATGTAATGCTGGGTATTGTTTGCTTATAATAAGAATATGCTTCATATATACGTATTAATGAATATTTTTATATCTCTTTTGGAACAATGGATATCGAAGTACACAAAGAAGCTATAAATAATCCTTTCTCCTATAGGTACAAGGGGGTGGGATGAGGGGTAGTTGATTACATAGACTCTAGTACTTAATTCATCGACCCAGAAAGGATGAAAGGCAAATTCAACCTCGGCGGAATTTGAACTCAGAACGTAGCGACGGGCGAAATACCACTAAGCATTTCGCCTGGTATGCTAATGATTACTGCTAGGTCACCGCCTTCGAAAAAGCTACAACTAATAGTATGTAAATATTGGATTGAAAAACTCTTTTAAATAGAAAAAGCTGAAGGTTACTCGTGCATTCAACTTTTTCTGTCCCAAAGGGTTTTACAACCCAGTATTTACATGCTACTATTTATAAGTTCATGTATGCTTCGACACCTATTATTCCAAAAAAAGAACTATTTTGCGTTCTCTCAAATGTTTATAAGTTCTTATGTCATCAAAAAATATATTTATGGCCAAGCGGATAGGGTGTTGTACTCACTATCGCGAGATTGTGGTTTCAATTCCTAGACCGGGTGGTACGCTGTGTTCTTGAGCAAAAGACTTCATTTCATGTTGCTCTGCGCTCGCTTCGACACTGCGTGGTACACAGTGCACATGTTGAAACCAATGTCGTTTGGATGGAGAGATTGAGATAATGAGCGGCACGAACATTTGATCATTATAAACAAATCATTTGTGCAGGTCGTTCGGCAAAAGCTGAATGCTCACACGTCGTCTTCCACACACACACACACACACACACACACACACACCATACAGACATACATTTTCCCAACTTATTTTCAATATTTATGTTAATACATATATTTACAGAATATGAACAATCTAATCTTCAAACTGATGCTGATATCTTTGGTTCTCTTCGTTGGATCTGAAGCAGTTCCACCGAATTGCACCTCGAGATGTATTGTGACAAAGTGCTCGGAAAATTTTAGCCAAGCTTGCAAAAATAATTGCAAATGTGAATGCTTGAGGTCAAAGGTAAGTAGCGAAGCTTCAAACGTATTACATTAACATAATTGTCAAGTCTATTAAACAATGACTATATAATTGTCCGTGTGACTGAATAAAAGCCATCAAAACTGCTGACAAGAACAAAACTTTGAAGAGAATGTCCTTCCACAGAAAAAGGATTCTGTGCAACCCGGTACTTTTTGTAGAAAGTAGCATGTTACCTTATTTCCTCAAAGTATGCTTTCTCAATAGTGGGAGTTGTGGCAACGAAATTATTGAAGAAAGCAGAGGTATGGGCTTTTCCTCTTCGATTATACTCTTCTCAGTGTTGAATTATATGTGGTTATTGACGATTTAAAGTCTATTTCTCGGCATAGGAATTTTTCTCTTTTACCCTTATTTATGAGTTATATATATGTATATATTTCCAAGACACATCACGCGAATGTTCTGAGGCACATCATCAGTAATATTCGTTATTCCTGGGAAAGAGTCATAAGAGATTTTGAGTCTTTCAGCATCAGACCTCACACTCGCCCGGTTGACCCAGTCGTAGATGAACAAATCTCAGCTTGCATCCCCACCTTCTGAATCTAAAACCACTTAGTGACATCCTCTGCAGCTTCCGCGGTGGAATTTATGGCTCACCTTTTTGTTGCATCAAAATATATCGGTATATAATCTATTTTGGTGAATTAAACAAATTATTGATCTTCTACTAGTTAAATTACTGTTTTGACATATTTTGTGTTATAATGCATGTATGTGTATGTATGTGTGTGTTTGGGTGTGTGCGTATGTGCTTGTTAATATTCATATATGAATGTATATGCGCGCTGATGTTTTTTGATTATTTACATAACATGTATGTGTTTATATATTGCTGCCATGTTAATGTTGTTGAAATAGCACCGCCGTCCTTAAAATAACACCTTATAAAATGCCCACGTCTGAAACAATAGAAGAAATATTTATTAACACACAGTCCACAAATCCAGCCTCTATAAAACACAAGGGCTAGAATCTCTCTATATTAACCCATTACCTACCAGTGATCTCATATGAGCTCACTTAAAAATTACAAATTTCGTAATTATCTGTCAATATTTACACATATCTAACCCTTTTGCTATATCTACTAGGTATATTTCTCTGATATTCAAATGAGGTTCGCTAATTTTTCACCTAATATCTCGCTTATTTCTATTTAAAATGTTATTTTGAAATGTTATTTTGATCATTCCAACGTGTTTCTAAGGCTGTTTTATGCTAGAAATCAGTTTCATAAAAAAAATTCCAGTTAATAGAATTATGGGAGGTAATGGGTTAATGAAATTGTTTACAGAACAATAAAGACTTAAGGAGAAACATGCAGATCAACAAACTCTTCACCTAACTAAATCCTTATGTGAACCCCAAAGCAGGAGAGAAACAATTTTCTATACTAACAACATCGCGACATGCCCAAGTAATGACCCCCACCTTGCAAATAAAAATAGCAAATACTCTAAATAATAGCAACAACAGGTTATAAAATTAACCCGCTAAAACATACCACCTACTTACTTTCTTTCGTGAACCTCTAAAAACATTCATTACAACAAAGTTGACATACCGCAGGAGTGGCTGTGGCGTAAGAAGCTTGCTGTCCAAGCACATGGTTCAGAGTTCAGTCCCACCGCGTGACACCTTGGGCAAATGTTTTCTGCTATAGTCTCGGGCCGACCAAAGAAAGCCTCGTGAGTAGATTTGGAAGAATCCCGTCGTGTGTATACATACATACATACACACACACACACACACACACACACACACACATACATATATATATATATATATATATATATATATATATATATATATATGTGTGTGTGTGTGTGTGTGTGTGTGTGTGTGTATGTATGTATTTGTGTGTCTGTGTTTGTCCTCCCACCATCGCTTGACAACTGATGTTGGTGCGTTTACGTCCCCGTATCTTAGCGGTTCGGCGAAAGAGACCAATAGAATAAGTACTAGGCTTACAAAGAATAAGTCCTGGATTTGATTTGTTCGACTAAAGCCGGTGCTTCAGTATGGCCGCAGTCAAATTACTGAAACAAGTAAAAGAACAAAAGAATCCCAAGTTATTAAGGTCCCAAACAGTGGACTTTCTGCCTTTCATTTTAAATTGCCAAACAAAGAATTAAATCTAATAAAACCAAAAATAACTAAACTGCTAACACATCCAGTGCCTACCGAACAAAGCGACATATCTAAACATACGCACTTGCTGTCAGAGCTCTATATACATAAATAAATTCTAAACAATAACCCCAAATCTAATCGATAAAAAATTCTCACAAACACCTCTCCATAACAACTCACCCTGAAACCTAATTACCACCCCACTCAAACCCACAGACATAAGGAGGGCTTTAACTCAACATAGGCAATATAAACCCAAGATTAACTCTAATGCATCGCTGTCCGATGATGGCGTAAATGGCCGAAACCTCGAAGTCACTCTCAACAACATTCTTGTTTAAAAATAAACTTGCGCTCTAGAAAATTATAGAGTAACCCCCTAATATATAACTTCTTTTTTTTTTTTCAGAACATCAAATTCAACGAAAAGTTATACTGTTCTGATGTCTCAAAGCAGACAACCGCCAGTTCAACATGATTTTACAAGTGCTCTGAGAAATTGTTTTCTGATTTTATTGATAATGACAAAATGAAAAGCATTTCGCTCTTTGTTTCTCCTTTAAATTCGGAATAAAATATAACCACGTGGTTATCAGCTTTTTTGAGTCACAGCCTTTACTTCAATAAAACGTTTTACCTGTGTCATCATATTAGCATTTAAACATTACAAGTTGGAGAGTGATTAGCTGAGATTTTTAGAATAAGGTTAAATTTGGCTATAGTTGATGCGAACTGTTATTTTTGGATTTTGGTTAAATTCTAACTTTTCTTCTACTTCCTTATATTTCATTCATGTTATATCGTCTATATACAACTTCTTGTTCAACATCGTGTTTATATATATATATATAAATACATACATGCATATATATA
>NC_068981.1:138295073-138299688 GCF_001194135.2 Octopus bimaculoides | reverse complement strand
TATATATATATATATATATATATCCATGAATTTTTCCATATATTTTTCTACATTCATCTGTTTGTATTCAGTTCACGTTACGTTATGTTATTAGGGTGTTTTATCGATGTACTCTTAAGAGAGAAAAATCCAATATAGAAGTATCTGCAATAAATCATTGTAGCATGCACAAAGAGGAAGATAACAATAGTTATTTCTAATGATAAATTGTTATAAAATAGATAAAGATATATTTATGAGGGAGATTTCAAAAGCATAGCGCTAAAATGATATTATATATTGCTGAATTTCTACTTATAAGCCTGGAAAAATAAATTGTAAGTATATATATATATATATATATATATGAAAGCTAACAAGAGCACAAAGTTATAGACTAAATGTTGGAACAGAAAATTAGATTTTAACTGCAGAGAGATCAATGGCTGACCAGTGATACAATTAAATGTAGACTACGCAATCAAAATAAAGTAATCAATCACATCATTTACAGCGGTCAGTCTTGACAATTACAGAAAAACGCCAGACATCATGTAATACATACCTATATCAATTCAGTGATATGTATATATTTGCACATGAAAACTGGGTTTAAGTTGTGCAACTGCGCAATAAATTCAGTCCAATTAATGTTTAAAAATTCAATAAAGAAATATTAAGGTAATCCATTGCTATTCAAAACTATCTCTTACACGACAGATGTAGCGAATGAAATATATCGCAAACAAACCACAAAGCTCAATTAATTCGTATATTATATATTTAACGCAATTGCAAACACTAATAATCGATTGCAAGAAGAAAAGACAACATAGAAATACGTTAAATAAAACAGAAAACACAAATATTAAAGTATTTCTGTATATGAACGCCAAATAGTGATATAATATTCTTGGCGACAAAGAAACAATATACAGGAAATTAAATAATACTTCAATTCTAATCATAATTCTAATTATACATTTATCAAAGTACAAACTATAAAAAGGCAAGAAAAACATTCACAAATTTTACCAACTCAGTATATCCCCCACACTTTGACGATAACTTCATGGCGATCAGAAATCTGTAATATTTTTATGGGTACAACCTAAAATCTAACCAATGTCTTCGGGGCCCGTACACACCTCAGATCTGAGCAGAGTCTGAGTATTTACAAGCTACAAGTATAACTCATTAAAATTCTGCGTATAATACCTAAAATGGTATTATACACATAATAATTTCAAATCGCATGTAAACATGGCTACCTCAAGGTACATAAGCACTCACAAGCTCTTAATACTTGCTTACTTATGTTCTGTTTCGTTTCTGCCTCTCCTACCACTACTACGCAGGATATCTGTAAATAATATATGTAAGAAGAAATTAATTATTAGTTTGATCAATGGAATCACATTATAAAGATATTTCATACATATTTCGATTTCATGCTTTGAGAACAGATGTTGTATTCCTAGGGATTTGTGCTGTAAATTATACTTTAGTAATTATTATAGTTATAAGTTGTTCATACTCTATCGATAAAGAACAGTTCTTACTATTGATCTTTAGTAAAGATGAAAGATAGGCAGAATTGTTAGAGCGTTGGAGAAAAATATCTTTCAATATTTCTTCTAACATCTTGGGTTTAATGCCCTGCACCGAGTCAACATTGACTTTCTCCTTTCGTGGTCGATGAAACAAAGTACCATTCAAATACCGGAGTTGATATAATCTACCATTCCTCCTCCTTTCAAATTTCAGACCAGTACTAGAAGAACCAATTACTGACTTACGGTTAAATAATACTTTATATATATATTGTTAGATTTGTATAAGGGTGAAATATGAATTGTCAATGTGTTAAATAATAGCATAAGACTGATTGGCACAGGTAGCATATTCATTTATATAAATGGATAAAGCGATACTTTCCACCAAAATTATTCTTTTCTACTCTAGGCACAAGGCCCGAAATTTTTGGGGAGGGGGCCAGTCGATTAGATCGATCCCAGTACGCAACTGGTACTTAATTTATCGACCCCGAAAGGATGACAGGCAAAGTCGGGGTAAACCTAAAAAAAAAAAGGTTTAAGGACGGCATAAGGACTACTATGAAGTCACTTGGAATGGTTCCAGAAGATATAAAAACCCTTGCTTCGGATCGAGTTAGATGGCGAACAAAGGTGCGGAGTGGAGTGAAAGCATTTAAAGAGGCCAGGATAACGCAAGTAAGACCCAAAAGAGATCTAAGGAAGAATGTTACGATTGACAAGGTGAATGACAATAACCTTTTTGTGCGCACTGTCTGTGACAGACCATGCCTTTCTTTTGCTGGGCTCAAATTTCATTTGCGAACGCATGGAAAACGAACCTCCACCAACTATTCTGCCTTTATGTCTGTGCACACCTTTGAATGCAATGTATGCCAGAAGGTTTGCAAATCCAACGGAGGCTTCAAAAAACATTTTACGATCCATAAATCTGCAGCTCTTGGTGGTCCAAATCGGAGGTGCAATCTATGTGGATGTCCTTTCAGAACATTGTCTGGTTTAAAAAGCCACATCAGATGCCATGATGGTGCTAAGGTGTAGACACAGGAGGTGGTCAAACTCTGCATAAGGTGTAGACAACCAGCATATATGTATGAGCTTTGAGTTTTATTTAAGTTCTTGAGAGAGTTCAAGCCGTCGCTAACAAAGTGACTAGACCTTTTAGGTTAAGAGAGTTCCAGGTGTTTGTAAATATGTGGTTGAGTTCGTTAGTTGGTTGAACTGTCGATGCATACACCCAAGTGTGTGTATATATTCACATAATCTGGCATGGAAAAGTTTTGGAATGTCTTACAAATCCTCAAAGAGCCATTAATAGGTTGGATTTGGAGAATTTCGTGTCAGTTTCTTTCGCTCTTCTCTGTCATACCGAGTATTTCTAAGTGTTTGTGTAAATTTGTTGGTACTTAATGTACCTATGACGATAGGTACAAATGGGAATTCATAGTCAGGGTACCAAAGCTGTAAGTTCCGCATTAATTCGCCATCAATGTTCTCTTTTCCCAGGACTTATGCATATTCACATCTGCTGAGCACCTGCCCTCTACAACAGTGCATGACTTTTGTTCCCAGTCCCATAGAACTATATCAGGTCCGTTATGTTTGCACCGAATTGATGTTTTTATTTAGGTGTTCTACAGTATTCTTTGTTTTTAAAGGTGTGAATACCTGCCGGTTCTGACAAGCCTTTGATGTATACGTCAGCGCAGTCCTTCCTGCGGATAGCATTGTAAATGATCTTTGCAATATATCATGCCTCAGGGGCAGGTAGTACCCTACAGACATTTTGTGGCACTAGTATAGCAGAGCTGACATTTTTTTTATTACATTTTGCAAGATAAGTGGTATCTTTGTCCCTCTTATTTATCAGGTATATAGCAGCTGTTTGCTGTTCCTGGATAGCGAAGGCATATCCTTTTAGGTGAGATGTAATCTATCTATTAGAGGTCCAGGAAAGGCTACTCTTCCTGTCAATGCTGTTGTTACCCTATAGCATACGAGATATGCATCCATGCATTGCTTTTTGTTGATATGATACCTGCTTCTCCCCAAGCTTCTATTTAGGTAGGCCAGTCCAGCCCCTTTTGGGTTGCATGAGACAATTGTATTCTCAAAGTACCTGCACAGTAGTTCTTCTCCAACTCTGCAGATGTTGTCTCACTTTAGAGTATGCATGGAATGTACTCATTTCTTTCTTTACTGTTCAGCAGGTAGTAGTTGAGTGATACAATGCGACATTTAAAGGCTATTTGAACTGACCTTATGCATCTACCGCCATCACTTCATCTCACATAAATCCTATCGGTGTCGCTGTTAACGTGGAAGTTGCCAGCGGTGGTCAGTACGTTTCTGGCTTTGATATCCAGGCTGCATATCTCATCGAGTGTTCAGTTCAATATCTCAAATGTTGGCACTAGTACTGGTGCTACAAAAGTATTGTGAGATATGGTCTTGTTAAATATAGACAGCCCTGAATTCCGTATCTTCCGGAGTCTAGAGAAATACTCTTTTGTTATTCTGGCTTTAGTCACAGCACCAACGTATGCAACATTCTCATCGATTCCAAGGTACTTCTAGCTTTCAACTAGATAAGAGAGATAAACAAGCCATCTCTGGTCGATAATCTTTCATCGGTTGACTATCGTGTACGTGAGTTTATCTTGCCCAAATTCCATTCCTATATCTTGTGAGAATGTTGTGAGTAGTTCTAATTGTCTCTTGTTGTTGATCATATTACCAGAATATAATTTTAGGTCCTCAACGATAAATGTGTGGGTGACATTAATTCTGTTCTTTTATGTATGTAGTATGTATGTATGTATGTAAGTATGTATGTATGTATGTATGTACGTACGTATGTATGTATGCATGTACGTACGTATGTATGTATGTATGTATGTATGTATGTATGTATGTATGTATGTATGTATGTATGTATGCTAAGTTTGTTTTTCAAACAGGATAACTATGACAATGCGTACAGCAGAGTATATTCAATGTTTTGTTAATTATTCAAAGATCTAGGATTCATACTTGGAAACGGAACTTTAGACGCTCGAGAAACATCGGTTGTATGTTTT
>NC_068981.1:138293442-138294863 GCF_001194135.2 Octopus bimaculoides | reverse complement strand
TATATATATATATATGAAAATACTAGTTTTTCAGCTGAAAACACAACAGGTGTTACTCGAGAGTTTAAAGTTTCGATCTAAAGTATCATGATATTCTAGGTCTTTGAATAATTAGCAAAACATTTAAAATACTCCGTTTTACGCATTGTGCTATAGAACAGACTTAATATACATCAATGCATGCACACAATTACAAGAACTTTCTGGAATCCAGAGTCAACAACAGTTGAACTACGCCCGTAAAGTTTTCGTAACCTATTACAGACAATGTCTGCAAGATTGAAAGTCAGGACGCAAGAATTGTGTAAATATTAGCTAAGAAAACATGCATACAAATCATTATTTTTCGAATAATATTTGCTCTCTTTTACTTTCTTTTACTTGCTTCAGGCATTTGACTGTGGTCATGCTGAAGCATCGCCTTTAGTCGAGCAAATCGACCCCAGGACTTATTCTTTGTAAACCTAGTACTTATTCTATCTGTCACTTTTGCCGAACTGCTAAGTTACGGGGACGTAAATACACCAGCATCGGTTGTCAAGCGATGTTGGGGGGACAAACACAGACACACAAAAATACACACACACAGACACACAAAAATACACACACACAGACACACACACACATATATATATACATATATACGACGGGCTTCTTTCAGTTTCCGTCTACCAAATCCACTCACAAGGCTTTGGTCGGCCCGAGGCTATAGTAGAAGACATTTGCCCAAGGTGCCACGCAGTGGGACTGAACCCGGAACTATGTGGTTGGTAAGCAAGCTACTTACCACACAGCCACTCCTAAAACTAGGCACAGGATCAGCAATTATTGGAAAGGAAAGATGCGATGATATTGATACCCAGTACTTCACTGGTCGTATATTTTATTGACTACAGAATCAAGAAAGTCAAAGTGACGTTGGTGGGAGTTGAACATGAAAACATAAAGAACCCGAACAACTAACTAATGCATGGCAATACCGTTACTGTCAATCTATATACTGCCAAACGCACTACCGATACCGCCAATTTAATACACGTATTTTTCAGTATAATGATAAAATACTCTAACGTCACGTGTAAATATAAATAAAATCTCACCTTCATATGTATTAATTATTTAGGCAAATTTCCTTATAAGGCAATCACGAAGAAAATCATCTCAGTATTTGGCAAGGCATCAATAGGTATCGTGTTTTACTTTTAAAATAATAATTATGTTTGTTTACAATGAACAATTAAAGGCAGCTGTTATTAAGGACGATTCAGATTGTTTGATTGATTTCTGTGATTAAACAATTTCACAAATTCTTTGATGAGACAGAATGAATGTGTGTGAGTGTATGTGCCAGTGTGTTTAAGTATGTAGGCACACACACACACACACACACACACACACACACACACACGTATATATATATA
>NC_068981.1:138291298-138293258 GCF_001194135.2 Octopus bimaculoides | reverse complement strand
ATATATACATATATATATACTATGAAGCTTTGTGTAGAATACATTGTATAAAGTATCGTGGATAAGGAAAGAACAATATGAAGCAAATGCAAGGCAAATCAAAAGAAAACAAATATACGAATTAATGTAGATTGTGTTCAGTATTTCGCAATTATGATTCTATTTTCAAGAAATTAACGAATGTTGCCGATTTGCGCGTATGTGAGCGTGTGTGGAGTGGACATGCACAGAAAGGTGTTGCTATAGCAACCAGCTAACTTCCTGTAACTCTCTTCTGTTGTTCATCTTAGGTTTCTTTTGGTGTATGAGGATGGCTTCAAGGATTCTAAGGTTGCCCCTGTTCCGCTGTGTTGCCTTGATGAGCACTGTGAATTCCCGGGTCTGGCATTTCCGTAGATGTTTCTTCACAGAAGTGTCTGCCTGCATGTGTCCCTTAATGCGTATATGGAGTTTTCTTGTTGTGCTTCCTATGTAGGATGGGCCACATTTGCCACAGATGATCTCGTATACAACATAGGTCCTCTGGTACAATTTATAGTCAATTGATGGGGCAGTTTGATAATGTGCACTCCTCGGAGTAGTGAGCGGTGTTGTTTTTGGACAGTGCTTTTCTCAGGGAAGAGCTGGTGTGCACTATCTGTATGTCGAGTCCTTCCCTGCGGACTGCGTGTTGTATCGCTGCAGTAGTTCTGTCGTCAAAATGTGGTAGCTTTAGGAAACATGTGCCGGAATTTGGAGTATGATGATTCTTCCGGGGTTTGTTGATCCTGATGTTCTTCAGGCACCGTTTTTTAGCTAAAGATTGTGTGTAGCCATTCAGGATTAGGTCTCTGAGGAACTGCTTGGTGTTGACAGCTTTGTCTGTCACATCGCAGCAATTGTTGTTTATACGTGCAGTCTCGTTTCTCACCTATGTGGGTAAGGCTGACGGGTAAGGCTGACTAGTAGTGGGCGAAAAGTTTTCTACCAGCGGCTTTTCTGTAGAAGTTGGTAAATATGGAGCCTTCTTCTATGACCCTGAGTTGAAAGTCGAGTAGAGAGAGGGTTCCGGATTCATCTGGATGTTCAATTTCGAATTTGATGTTTATGTTGGTGTTATTGAAGGTCCGGTGTATGTTAATGGCCTCATCCCTGGAGGACGTAATGATAAAGATGTCATCAATGTACCTGCCGCTCATGTATCTTCTTCTCAAGGTAGAAAGAGAGCCAGAAAGAGAGGAAGCAAAAGAGGTTGGGAAGTTTTTTAGAAACATGTTCGAGTGTATGTGTCGATGTGTACAAGCGCTGGGTTTTCAGGAAAACAACATTTTATGGTAAGGCTACTTCAAATAGGAGGAAAAAACAGCGTTATTTGTTTGGATGTTTCTGACCTTTGACTAAAATCTATTCCCGGTTATGAAAACAAGAGAAGAAAATTTAGCTTTCAGAGTTCGGGAAGAGCCCTGGCTGGAAAGAATTTTTCATGATAATCTATTTTTTTAATGCTTAACAAACTTTACACTTACTGGCGTTGAATTATGATTTGCACTTTTCGAGTATGATATTACGCAATATTTTCTTTCAATAATCTCGATGCATGTTATCATAGCTGCAAAGGCGGCGAAGGTGGTGAAGGTGGTGGGAGAAGGCGAAGGCGAAGGCGTAAAAATTGTGAAAGGAAAACGGTGAGGCAAAATTTAGAGTAGTTGGAGTTGCAACAGGTGAAATTGAGGTAAGAGTGGGAGTCTGTTGGCTTAATTGAAAACGTCCCTAGAAAGAGTTTTAGTTAGTCAATGGTTAAAAAGACGCTAGAGGAGGAGGAGGAGGAGGAGGAGGAAATAGTGGAAGTAAACTCAAAGGATAAATAAAAGGAGTCGAAGAAGTTGATGAGGATGGTAAGTTAAGTGGGGGGAGGTGTAAGTTGGGGAGATGCAATCCTTGATGTACCTACCACATGGTTCCGATGGGGGGGGGGGAATTT
>NC_068981.1:138283571-138289120 GCF_001194135.2 Octopus bimaculoides | reverse complement strand
TTATCATCGCATTGTCTCTCTACTACCTCTGTCAAATGAATCACCAAAATTGGCCTTTCATTATTTATAATCTGTACCTGTTTGTTTCGTTACGAAATAAAATACACAAAACGTGTTTCTGAATTACGTGTATTTACTTTATATACATATGAGTTGAAAACTTTCTTCTAGCATTCCACTTAATGTCTATGTTCCATGCTGGCATGGATTGGAGAGTTATTAATGTAGAAATATGGTATCGTAGCTACTAACAGTTGAGGGTTGCGTAGTCTAGACGGCGTTTTTAGATTTCATTATTCTCTTTAACCCGGGCAACGCCGGGTATTTCTGCTAGTCTACAATAAAGTTAGTGCAGCCAGGGTCCATCCTAGTTTTCATGTCCACTCCATACAAAGAGAAACAATTCATAGAAAGGACATGCTCAGTATAATGGAGGAGAATAGGTGCGCTGTACTTGAGGGTTGTACAGCGGTCAAAAAAGTACTTGAGGCTGAGAGGACCATCATCAGATGAAATGATAGTGTATAAGTATTAAATATCTAGTGTGAAAAGGAATATCGAAGAGCTAAGGCGATGGAAGAGCTGAAGAGGTGAAGAGAGTGTTTAGTATCATGACTGCATAGTATCATGATTTAGTAACACGAGAGTGTGCAGTATAATGACTGTAAGAGAGAAAGGCACTATGTGATGGAGAATATTAACAAGGCATTTAGAAATGGGACAATTGCAAGTGGAGACAACTGTTGATTTATTAAATTTGGTGAGAAAACAGATGGTCAGAATGCACGTGTGTGAACAATGAGGTTGGTAGCAGAAGGGGAGGTAGGACGAAGTGATGAGATCTTTTACAGTGGTAACCACCAGGATATGGTGGTTAGGAGCGAGGACAAATAGAAGTGATTGGCTTAATGCTTCTCCATAGATGTCATTTCACTATACAACCACCACACTACCCTTGTCAGCCGGCTTAATCACAATATTCTTTTCTGCTCTCGGCACAAGGCCCGACATTTTGGGGGAGGGGGACAGTCGATTAGATCGGCTCCAGTACACAACTGGTGCTTTATTTATCGACCCCGAAAGGATGAAGGGCAAAGTCGACCTCGGCGGAATTTGAACTCAAAACGTAACGGCAGACGAAAAACCGCTAAGCATTTCGGCCGGCGCGCTAACGTTTCTGCCAGCTCACCGCCTTTAAATATTCTTTTCTACTCTAGACACAAGGGCTGAAATTTGGGGGGAAGGGGCCAGTCGATTAGATCGACTCCAGTATGCAACTGGTACTGACTTTATCGACCCAAAAAGGATAAAAGGCAAAGTCGACCTCGGCAGAATTTGAACTCAGAATGTAAAGACAGACGAAATAGCGCAAAGCATTTCGCCTGGTGTGCTAACGTTTCTGCCAGCTCGCCACCTTGGTTTAATCACAATATTGCCTCGGATTTGGAGTTGGCGAAGTGCGGAGCGTTCAGTTTTTGTGACGCAGAGACTATGAGATCGCTTACGGAGGAAGTCAACACGATCCACCAAGAGACGGCACAGATCAATAACAGTGTCCAGAGTTGCGAATTGGAAGACGGACATTTAACTTATTGATGGCCATGATCAATAAAACTGAGTTGTAGAACTCAGGCAAACAGTCGCGTTAAAAGGCATACAGTTTGGCTCATCGCAGGAATCATTCAATCTCATTATGGTCTGAAAATTTTGAGGGTATTGAACAAGAGAACTCAAGAGAGAAGTAGGGGATCGAATTCAGAAAAAAGATGTCAGGATGTATGATGATTACAACTATAAAGAAGGTAAGCTGTTTAGGAATAGAGAAACTGGGAGATGTGGTGCCTGTGGATGAAGTAGAATTAGAAGGCGTAGGAACAGAAGATTGAGTGGCAACAGATGAGGCGAGGAAGAGTAGAGGTTGAGTGTCCTCATACGAGAAAGGACTTGAAAGCGGCTAAGCTTGTGGATGAAACAGGTTATGGTGTGTGCGGGTGGCGAGGAGTAGGCGGCTGAACATGAGAAGCAAATGTGGTGGAAAGAGCGGTTTAGGATGTGGAGTTGGGATTGGGTAGAACGGAGGGTAGCTGCATGAGACGTTGGGAACATTAAATGAATAAATGCTGAATAGCAGGTGACGTGAAGCAAGGTGGAAACGAAGACGGAAAACTTTGGAAATGAAAGTCTGTATTGTAGACAATGGCTAAGGAAGACGAAGTATTAAGAAAACAGTCTTAGTGTAGATAAGCGCGGCAAGGTGGAAGAAAACGGAACCGTAAAAGGGTTGACAGCTTCTTCAAGATGAAGGTGAAAAAGATGAGGACAGGATATGAAATTATAGATAAACAAAGACGATGTCTGCTGAAGCGCTTTTAGAGCAAAAGAAAAACCAACTTAGTGATTCCACTCCTGCCTTCCCTCCATGCGTACATACGAACACACTCATAGAGTGACATACAGACAGACACACACACACGCGCACGCTCGCACGCGCGCACACACATCATCGTCTTTCTATTCCAACTTTTGAAAATCAGAGAAATCTGCGAAGCCGGTTGTCCTTAAATTTTTTTGATAAAACATCTAAACGAATCCCAGCGCATTTTCTTCTTCTTCTTCTTCTTCTTCTTCTTCTTCTTCTTCTTCTTCTTCTTCTTCTTCTTCTTCTTATTCTTCTTCTTCTTCTTCTTCTTCTTCTTCTTCTTCTTCTTCTTCTTCTTCTTCTTCTTCTTCTTCTTCTTCTTCTTCTTCAACGGCCATCTTGCAACACGGGCCTTCAAAAGATTTGGTTATTATCCGGCGTGCTGGAAGACCCTTAGCTTTTGTTTAAACATATCTCTAGGAGAAGGCCAGCCATCATCTTTATGTATGCATGTAAAATTCTTATGGAGCATAACGACAGCAGTTGTTATTGTCAGAAGAAAATTTTATAAATTCGTTTGTTAGTTTCTGATAGTTACTTCGTTTATTAAAGGCCAGATGTACTTCAAGAAACTTTACACCAGCTCCACATGGGAATGTATGTATGTATGTATGTATGTATGTATGTATGTATACGCATGTATATGTATATATACTTGCGTACGCATGTTTGTGTGTATATCTGTGTGTGTATATATATATGTATCTATATATATGTATGTATATATATATACACATATTCATACACACACACTAACACACATACGCATATATATGTTATAGTGCGTATCGGCATAATTCTTTACAAATAATTTTAAGCAGCATCTGCTCACATAAAGTTCCCATTTTTTCCACAATAAATGAATTTTTGTTTTCAGTAACAACATACGAATGTGTATAATAAGAGTACACAATAAGCAATTTACGCGCACTGAAAGTCTGCATCTCAGAATGTACATATGTATATATATATATATATACATATGTATGTATATATATATATATATATATATATATATATACACACACATATATACACACACACACACACACATATATATATATATATATATATATATATATATATATATATATATATATATATGTATATATACATACCTACATCCATACATATGTATGTCAGTATGTATATATAGGATGTATATGAGTAATTATTTTCATACTTTAGAGCTTAACCGTATACTTCTCATTGACTTGACTCTTTGACCAAATACTCCTGCAGTAAGTCTGTGATATTTTTATTAGTTTCAATTAGATTTTAAAAAAAATTGTTAACTTCATACGCATACACACACACATACACACACATAAACATACACATGTGCACGCTCATATACACACATGTTTGAATATATACATATATAACATTAATACTTGTTCTTATGGTTAGTTATAATCCATTCTATTATAGGTACAAGACCTTAAATTTGGGGGGAGAGGGATAGTCTATTACATCGACCCCATTACTCAACTGGTACTTAATTTATCAAACCCGAAAATATGAAAGTAAAAGATAAAGCCGACCTCGGCGCAATTTGGTCTCTGAACGTAGCGACGGGCGAAATATCGCTAAGCATTTCGTCCAGCGTACAAACGGTTCTGCCAGCTCGCTGCCTTATGGTTAGTTATAATATCATGGTTAGTTATAATAAAAACAGGTTTACATTAATCTGATGGATTTCTCTATACTTTTGTAGGGTAAAAATTTCTTATTCTTAAACAAGAAATTTATTGACCGCTACTTTGAAGTTTCAGCCAGCTAAGTCATCGCTGGACTGTCGAATATATATATATATATATATATATATATATATATATATAATTCTGGACTTCATTATTATTGATGATTTTTTGAGAACGCTCGGCCTTAACATAGCTAAGACTCGGTGCCAAACACAAGTTCTCTTCACAGTCAGAAAAACACATCACACCTCAATAAATATGAACTACAACTAACTACAAAGACCATCTGAGCCGTACAATGGTGTACTAATTCTATATCTCGCATAGTGCTGTTGATACACATGCAGACATAATACCCTTGATCTCACACGAAAATTGGTCCCTTCAGGCAACTATTATGAGGTTACTCACAAACTCAATGTAACTTCTGGTCTCGCAGTCGCACTGTCTCATCTCTTTCTTTCTCCCTCTCTCACTCTCTTCCCCCCTCTCTCTCTCCCTACCTTTTCTACAGCAACTACATTAACATCTGCCCTGCCCCTCGAAGATGGCGCTTTCCTTTTCCCCGCTCTACACAGACACGTCCCAACTAATATCACTTCCTCTGATCATTCATACTATACCCAAGATCTATATAACCTACTGCTCTTCATTATTTCTTGCCAAAATTTCCGCTTTTTGGAACGTTCTTCACATAGTCGTCGACTCCAACAGTTTCAACAGAACGTTAACAGCTTCAATTCCATTGATCTAGAAGGGCCTGCAAAAGGTTATACCAGTAGTTCCGAAACTTTTTCGGGCTACCGCTCTCTTGCCACCCAGGCTACATTTCAAGTGTCCCCAACTCAACTAACCTTCACAAACATAGACCTCTTTCTGAAGCAAATTTAAAGCAACTGCATTTCACAAATAAAACTTAACCCACTATTTTGTTGTTTTTACATAAATCGCTCCCCTACTTTCGCCCTATTTTACATGAATTGCTACATCATTATCGCCCCACTCTTCTTCAACGCTCCCTTGGAACTTTCCACTGCCTCTAGGGGGACAATACTGCCCACTTTGGGAACTACTGAGTTATAACAATGACTTTTTACCTTGGGTGCCTGTCTGTATGTATGTATCCCGCTCCACACAAGAGCGTAGATTTTTAGAAAGTTTTATTGATATAATCACAATATTTGTAAAAAGAATTTTCTTAATTTATAAGTTACTAATTGTATAGAATATCTTTAAAAAAATCCAGATTAACACAGGCTTTACGAAAGGAAGTCTTCGTGCAAGTACTTTTCGCTGTCTTCATCTTTTGAGATACACGTCTTATAAGGGAATCAGTCAGTGGCTGTTTTTGCTATTTCCAGTTTAGTCATATATACGCGTATATATGCCTAAACTGCCATTATTAGTCTATAATATATATATATATA
>NC_068981.1:138282260-138283426 GCF_001194135.2 Octopus bimaculoides | reverse complement strand
AAGGTACCGCACGAGTGAAAATATACAGGAAAGGTGATTTGAAAATGCAGAAGTCTTTTAAAGATGTTTATTGACTTGACCGGTTTCACTTTTTTAAGAAAAGATTTTCAAAAGTAAAATGTAATTAAAATGTTGGGTAGCCTTTGTTGTGTCAAAAAATGTGGAGAATGGTACAGTGAAGCAGGTTGAGGTGGACTTTTTGCAATATTCGGTAATTATTTTGCTCTTGTGGATTTTCGGAAGCCCGTAGAGGTTGCTGGTTTTGCAACCACAATTTGTTAAGTAATCGCATTCCTTTGCCGTTACACATATACACACACCACCCTGCTAAATATAAAGCACACACATACACAGACTCATACACACACATCACACTGCACTCTAAGACCAGTCAAAAAACCACACATCCATACACAAGCACATATATGTACACGTACACATAGAACTGTGCACACCCACACACCCACACACACAAACACACTCACTCATACATAGAACTGTGCACACACATTCATATCTTGAACTCTAAGACTAGTCCCAAAACCACTGAAACATGACAGACTAGTCCAGAAACAAAAAATCCTTTTGATTTCAGAAACTATGTGAATGCTTTCCCCCACCAACCAACCTCCCATACTATTTCTAAAAATAACAGCCAAACTTGCCAAACACACATACTAGACTAGAGATGAAGGAAAAAACGTTGGTCATTCCCCTAAAATTCTGTATAAATACTTAAATATCATTTCTGATGAAGTTTTAACTAAGCAATACACGCTTTCTCCTATCAAATACTGTCTACAAATTCTTTCCGTATATATGCTTCTATACAACCATGATTTTTGATGAACTTATAAATAATTATGAATTACTACCTATTTTGAACACTTTTATGTAAACTGTTTAAACAAAAAAACCCTCTTAACATTCTCTTATTATTGTCAAAGATTCTATTTCTTAACATTTTCTTATCATTGTCAAAGACTGTATCACTGTATTTTAATACATCTATGGTAACCATTTTTTAAACAACAAAAGCTACACAAAACCTTACATTTTACTTTTGAAAATCTTTTCTTAAAAAAGTGAAACCGGTCAAGTCAATAAACATCTTTAAAAGACCTCTGCATTTTCAAATCCTCTTTCCTATATATATATATATATAT
>NC_068981.1:138268544-138281952 GCF_001194135.2 Octopus bimaculoides | reverse complement strand
TATATATATATATATATGATATTCTAGACTAATGGCACTGTCTGGGCTACCTGGTGTCATCCGCAGTTGGAATATATTTCCATTGGATCTACTTTACGAATTCTGCAGAGTCAGTTGAAATAATAATTGATTAAGGAGTCAGAAGATGGACTTGGTATTGGTCTTTATTTTCTACGACGATCATCTCGACCTATCTTGCTACTGTCTTTTATTGGTGAGATTCTAGGCATCATGTTGTGTTGCATCTATGAAATGTCCATAACAATGGCTTGTAAAATATATCAATACGATTATCTTTTATTACAGGTTATGAACAATCTTCTGTTGAAAACGATGCTAATATCTTTAGTTCTCTTCGTTGGAACTGAAGCATTTTACAGCCACACATGCTCACAAAGGTGTATCATGGTCAATTGTCGTAGACAGTTTAGTGTTCCTTGTAAGAGAAAATGCAAATGTGACTGCTTGACGGCTCAGGTAAGTAAAGAAGTTTCATATGTTATTTTTAATGGCGAATTGACAGAGAAACTAGAATTTCGGATAAAATGTCCCCCGATATTTATTACGACTCTGCGGTTTGAGTTCAAATCCTGCTGTTATCTCAAAATTGCTTTCGTCCTTTCAGAGTCGATATAAAAGTACCAAACCAGATTAGAAGAAGGGCAGAACTTACAAAGGGTCGTGCCAGATGTCTAGTAGTATCTGTTCTGGGTCTTTGGGTTCTGACAGCAATGTCTGTGACGAAACTCGTGAAGAGTATCAGGTTCATCTATCAATCTTAAGGATGAACAGCTGCTGCATAATACAAATGCCGACCTTAGTATTGTTAAAAAGTTTAACAAGAAGAAGACTAAGCTGTTTGTTGAACTAGAGATATACAGAGTTGGTTTAAAACGATGCTGACTAACCAGGATATTAGATCGTTTGGAATTTCAGTGTGAGGTCTGCGCGTTCTACATATAGATTTGGGTATGCATAAATGTGTTCGAAAGATGTCCGAAAGCGAGTGAAAAATTAATATCTTAAGAGTAAAAAAAAAAAAAAAAAATTCATCTCAATTGCGATAACGCTGTCTTTGGCATCAACAAATTTGCAGTCCCACCAAACGGCTTTCTAGTATTTCACTGAGGTACCATATATTTAATTTCCGTTGAGTGCAGTACAAGAAATCAGTTAAAGATCTTACCCAATGACACTACATCCAAATGAGGTCGTACCGAATTGAACTGAAAGCGTAAGAAATTGAACTAATGTAGGCGCTGGAGTAAAAACATTATAACATTATAGAATCTGTAACTTGTGATCGACACATCCAATACTCATGCGCGCATGCACACACACGCACAGACCGATTAGGTTTACTTTAATCTATGTGAAACTCCATGAAGCAATCACTGGAATCACCAAATGTTTTCTAATAAATATGAACGCCAAGCCATATATTGTCTGCTCACTTTTCATTTATACTCACACACACACACACATTTATATAGAAATTGTTTTTCTCATTTTCTTTTCTTCTTTTTTTTTCAGAATGTCAAACTCGACGAGGAACAAAAGAAGTATTGTTCAAAATCCTGAAAATAAACCAATTTCAAACTCAATACGACTGTACAGTTGCTTTTCGAATTTATTTTCTGTTAAGGAAAACTGGTATTATTTGAACATTGTTTATTATTTAATTTCGGAATAAAAAATTATCACATTATCTGTTTATTTATTTGTCACTGCATTAAAAACTCTCCGAAACTAAGTAAAAAACATTTTTTTGCTTCATTTTTTTTTTGCTTCTATATGTTAGATATCATATATTCCATGGTAAAAATATGTAAACGGAAACGAAATTAGAGATCATTTATCGTTTACTCTGATTTAGAAGAGGAGCTGAAAAATGTTTTTCGTAGAGAGTTGGTGTTTGGGAGAATTTTATTTTAAAATATAATACCTAATTCGTTTCTTACTTCTGTCATCAATTTGATTATAAGCTAAACTGTTTGTATTAATGACAAGTTGTTTTATCAGCAAATCGTTGATTAAATATTTTGTTAAAATGTTTTGTTTTCTTTTTCAATAAAGTTATTGATATATAATAGAATTAAAAAAAGCGACATCAAAAGTGTGCTACAAACTAATAATAGTAGGTTCAAAGACGATGATGATAATATTTATTTGCATAGATAAATTATGTTACATAATATATTAAAAATTATTCATGAGATAGATTTCAAAAGAATGTTATAAAATAGTACCATTATATATTTTATATATTGTTAATCGACTAGTTATAAACTACACTCAATGGTACCTCGTCTAACACGTATTTCAATGTATATTTCTAAATTAGAACTTCATTGTGCAAACTATGTGGTAATTTTCTCAGTATGTAATGTAAATAAAATATTCAAGGTAATAGTTAAAAGAGGGACGCAAAATATGTGATACTTAAACTGGTATAACAAAAAAGAAGAATTTTGCTAAATTTTTTGTGAGAACAGAGTTAGAATTTATTATAAGACTAGCTGGCCCCGTGCCGTCAAAAATGACGGCTAATTGTAGTATTTTATATATAAAATACTACAATGTTCACATACATTCGCATACTTCGCTTGTACACGCACATACATATACTCACACAGAGTTGAAACGCTGTTTGATTTTTCTTTCAGTGTTGAATGTTCACTATCCCACCAGTTTGCCATCACCCCTTCCTTCCTTATTCATCTATCATCCCTTCCTTTCTCATTCATATGATGTGGCGGAGAAAAACGCAAGAGTATTATTTTGATAGATGTTAAATATGTACGATGATATCAGTGAATCTTAATCGAATGCTCACAGAATGGTCAGTGTATGTTAGAACGCCTATGATGGTTCTAAATGTTATGTGGTTGGTGCTAATTTGCTGGTTGGTGTCAGATTTAATACACACATACATTGCACTGATAGATAATTGCGTATCACTACTTAAGCTGAAAAAGAACAAAAAAGCAGCTAAAATATTCCAGCTAATGTGTAACTTTCGATTAATTTACTAACAAGTGTAGTACAAGTGACATCCTTGAATAGGAAGCAGATATAACAGAATACTATCAGCAGAAACGCAATATACGAGAGGATATTTTGTAATGAGACGTGTATTTTAAGATTTTGATTGTGAATGCGCTAGCGAGAAAGATGAAGTGGAGTGGAGTCTTCGTAAACAAGTTGTATTGTAGCATCTGTAGATACATTGCTAAATAAAAGATGGCAATTTGTGTGCCTCAGAATTTTTTAGTATGTAAATAAAATTAACTGCGATACGGTGGAGGCAGAACTTTATTCCATCGATATTAGGGTATCGATAATTGTGTGCTTTTAGTATCATCACTGGAAGATTGATAAGAATATATAAGACAAACAGGAAAATGACACTTATGGGATGACGTTAACATCTACGTAGAGTCGAAGTTTTCCATAGGATAGACAAAAGGCGATCAGATATATTGTATTAAACAAAAAGAAACAAGAGAATAAGCAATAATCGGTTTTTGCAAATAATTCCTCCAGCATATCGTCATTTAATCAAGACATAAAATCGATGGTAAAAGAGCTGATAATGTTATAGCAAACAAACTCTCAATTGTTAATAGAGGACAAGGTAACAGTAAATCAACGAGTAAGGTTAAAAGAAGTATTGGGATTTCAAGCAACAGATTTGAACTGCGGACATTAGAAAAGATATTTGTAATTTAAATAAGGATAAACTATTTTGCATGGCCCCCGGATAGACTGAGCCAAAGAATTAAAAGTCGAAATCGAAATTGAAACATAATAATTCATGAGGCGCACACAGAACAGCAAGAATCTAAACATTGACGGATTCTTCCTTAATACGTTCTGGTAGATTAGAGCGAATATCTGATTGTTGTTCCTCGTCGGAAAACGCGTCCCTTTAGATAACACGTGCTCAATTACACACTTAATTCACCAGTGTAAAAGGGAAAAAAACACTCGACGATCAGATAACCACATTCGAATCTGCCAGTACTTTTAAGAATGAATAAATATGTTATTGTTTAGATTCTCGCTGTTTTGCGAGCATCGTATGAGTTACTATCTGTATGGTAGACATCAGAATGGATAGTGACAGCAGGAGCAGTGGCAGCAGCAGTAGTGGTGGTGGTGGTGGTGGTGGTGGTGGTGGCATAGAAAGATTTTTAACGCTGTCGTACTTCGATCGAGACCTGGAAAACGCTGTTGAAACTATAGTTTCTTCAGACTAGTAAAAATATTTTGAGTGAGTTTTAGAGTATGTGGATGATTTCTTTCTTGGTTGTATTTTACACGCCAGGAAAACAATTAAAATGATTTATCATTTGCTGGGAGTTTAAAAAGGATATTTTATGTCAAACACTTCTTACAGCAGAGTATATAGCAAGTGCAAGTTTAGAATCACTTCTTAGGTCTAACTACCAGTAGTATTATTCCTTTCAGGGGACTGTCACATTAAGTTGACAGCATACAACTACTTCATCGTATCACTACTGCATAAATCTCCCTGAGAGATTTAGAAATGTATTATTTCTAAAAAAGATAAATAATATTAATAAAACATCAAACTTGCCGCATGTATTTCTATAAAACCCATCAAATTCCTCACAATCATCACTATCTGTTTATGAAAGACTCATTGTAAAGATTCTAGTCTTGTCCTGGAGAATCGACTTCGACTTCGTCGTTGCTATTGTACACAATATTATCTTCGGTACCATCGATGACATTAAAGATACCGCATTTTTAAAATGATTTTATTACATTTTCTACTTCAACTTTGTCCTATGCC
Organism: Octopus bimaculoides; assembly: GCF_001194135.2. Classification (NCBI taxonomy): domain Eukaryota; kingdom Metazoa; phylum Mollusca; class Cephalopoda; order Octopoda; family Octopodidae; genus Octopus; species Octopus bimaculoides. Next base: position 138,277,130 of record NC_068981.1, on the reverse strand, counting down.
TTTATAACAAAATCACAGAAAACATCAAGATTTGTCTTCATTTTTCCTCATTCTTTCTCCACTCTTGTACCATATTCTCGGTAAAATCGAATGTTCTAGCAGCACAATTGTTCGAACTCTTGGCTCCTGCTATAACTTTAAATTTGAAACTAGCCTCATATTGTTTTCTTTTTGCTTGTAGTTGCATATTGATATGGGTATAAAATAATTATAAATTTCACTTCATTAGACATAAAGTATAGGTAAATGGTTATTAATACCCTAGGCTGACTGTAACTGTTTAGAACATTTCAGTCATATGAACCACTATTATCGTATTGTTGTTAGTAGTTGTTATGATAGCGATAAAGTTTTGATAATGAAGAAGAATCAGGTTCCCTTTGAGGCGATATGTATATGAAAAAAACATAAAATAGAAGCAGATTTGTTATTTTGTTTATTTTAATTTCTAAGGATGTAGTAAATAAGAAAAAAAGCATTTCTAATAACATCATCTTTACATAACCAATATTTCTAAAGATACCTGTTGTTGCAAAAGCTAGCATGTACTCAAATGCTTTTGTGATTTAGCAGTCGTTTTATACTACAGACATGAAATAAATTCATGACATTTTTACAAATTTTGATATCATCTTATCTAAAGGTCGTCTTGTACGCGGAAATAGACAGTACTTCGACTGATGCTGTCACATAAAATTTAGTTCATCACTAGCTAATAGCTACACACTTTGCTAAAAACAAAAGTAAGATATTCTCAAACTAGCTTTAGTTATATCTTCTTTATTACTATTTATTGTATATGTTGAAATTGAAATGTAATGAATTCACTCTTCGTGACTAGAAGAACAAAAAAATTCACACCGTTGAAGAATAAACTAACATCCCAAACTGGATATCATCAAATTCGTTTGATAAATGTGTGTATGCATTTCTAATAGTTGAGTTAACGAAATATTCTGCAAGCATTTCTCGAAATATATATCCTGTTGTTTACATGTCATACTCTCACTCAGTGTAAAAGTAATTTGTATAATAAAAGTAATTGTAATGTAAAAGTAATTTGTATAATAGAGAGACACATACCATTGTATGGCGTGTTCGGAGACTCCGGTATTTTTTCTTGGTAAAAGATTTTAACTTCGGAATGATCGAGAGGTTTCGAAGTATTTATACTCTGAAAGTTAGAATATTTGTTATCGAGCCTCTGAAACAATAGCTAGATTGGACAATGTTACTCTCACAATTTAATTTTTGTTAGGAGTCACATTTAAGGAAGATTGAAATAGACACCACTCAAATAATATCGCCTTGATTAACCAGAGAAAGCTCATCAACTTATTCACATTGGAAAAAATACTATTTGGACTAAGGTCGGCAAGAAATTTCGACTGGTTGAATAACTTGAGCCGTATAGAAAATCAAAACAGAACAAGCCAAATGATTTGAATAATGGAATACCTGATTCCATTAGACATTAACAGTCATAGTTCTGTTTTGGGTATTATCAGCGGATTGAATTTTGGCAATAAAAGAGTTTGTTTTAAATCAAGACCAGGAACATAAATCTCAGCACATAATACTTCACCTGGCGTTAATATATCCCGTTATTTTTGAGTCTAGGATATATATTGTATTAAATCACCAAACGAGAAGAGCAAACGACAACCACGTGGTAGGGAAAGATCTGTGTGTGTGTCTGTGTGTCTCTGTGTGTGTGTGTCTGTGTGTCTCTGTGTGTGTGTGCGTGCAGTCGCGCATGTGTTAGATTAATCAAAGTTACAAACACTCTTTCTCCGTAATTCCTTCCTTCTCTATTGTTTTTATATTAGCTCTTTAAATACAACACATCTAAATGGATGCTGTGAAAATTTTTATTTATTTGAGATTATTTTAGCAATTTCTAACTGCTTTTATACATGTTATGCGCTCCAAATAGTTTTAAAGTACCGTTTCTTTTTCAACTGTTTGGAAACAATTTTGGTAAGAAACAATGAATAAGTCACCAAAAGTTATAAATATATCACGATGTCACCATGCCTTGGATTAATAAGATAACATCTGTCCACACAGCCACTGGAAAAAAAAAAACAAAAAAAAAAACAAGCTAAAACAGCCCTAGACTCGGAAGCGACTTTTACCACACCCATCTATTGCTCTGACTGTCACCACGTGACCATCCTCAACCAGTCGTTCTTTACGTTAACTGATAACGATCTGAGTCACATTCTCTCTTTTCTACTCTAGGCACAAGGCCCGAAATTTTAGGGGTAGGGGGCCAGTCGATTAGCTCGACCTCAGTACACAACTGGTACTTAGTTTATCGACCCCGAAAGGATGAAAGGTAAAGTCGACCTCAGCGGAATTTGAACTCAGAACGTAAAGAGAGACGAAATACCGCTTAGCATTCTGCCTGGCATGCTAACGTTTCTGTCAGCTCGCCGCCTTGAGTCACATTCTCTCTATAAAAGTAAACGATTTTTTAGAACAACGATATCGTTTGCGACACAACTCCACGTTCTTCAACACTTTTAAAATCAAAAGAAATAAGAAACCGGTTAAGTGCATTAGATTTAATTAAAATTAATCTCTTTTTTATATACCCTCTAATGCTGTAGTATTGTGTGTATGTATGTATGTATGTATGTATGTATGTATGTATGTGTATGTGTGTGCATGCGTGTGCGTATCTGCATGTGTATATGTATGTATCATATATAGTTGATCGACTTGTTTAGGGAATAAAATATTTGCTGATGTTGTGGCTCTATACATTTAAACGGATACATTTTTTACAAGCAGTTGGTGAAATGGAACATTAAAGTTACAATCTGAAGTCCCAGTCAAATAAATGTTATTAACAGACAGTCACACACACGAATGTGTACTTGTGCTCTGCTGTGTGAATAGTCATAGGAGAGTATAAATGCATGCTTATGGGAGTAAGCGTGTTACTGTGTCACGTTACCATGTTTGTTCGATATCGAGATGTATGTATATATTTATGTATATATGTCATTATTCAGTTTTATTTTAAGATTTCTTGCCAATAGATAAGGAGCCGGGTTCTAACCTAGATCTAAGGCTTTTTCATTGGAATTTCAACAATGACATGGTATTTGTATGTATGTATGTATGTATGTTTGTATAATTGTTCGAGGGGGTGCTGGAAATTTCCTGGCATTGAGTAAAAGAAAATACAGGAAGCTCAGTTAATTATGATTTCATTCACTATATTCTCTTCTCAGATTGTCACACTTATTGTAGCGGTCCTTCAGTTTTTCTAAGACCTGTAAAAAACACTCGAAAGTTTGGACTTTAACCAGGCCTTTCTCGATAACGTTAAAGCTAGGAACTTTTCAGCACTCTTCGTATGTATGAATGTATGTATGTATGTATGTATGTATGTATGTATGTATGTACGAGATGGTGCTGAAAAGTACTTGGCTTTGAGTAGGAGAAAATACAAGATATAAAATAATTATGATTTTATTCAACATGTTCCCCTCTCAGATTCACACATTTATTGCAGCGGTCTTTCAGTTTTTGTAAGATCTGTAAAAGAACTCGGAAGTTTGGTCCTCATGTATGTATGTATGTATGTATGTATGTATGTATGTATGCATGCACATACACGCATATCAATACATACAGACATACACATGTGTATGTGTATATATTCAAACTTGAAGAATACATCACCCTTTTCAGGTGAGCTGAAGGCCTGAAGACCCACTACAGAGGTCGGAAAAATTATCTAGATAAAGCGCTATGCTTATTAACTACTTTCTTGCTGTGTGCATGTGTGTCTATGTATATCTGTGCCTCTACATTTGAGTGTGTTTCTGTACTTGGAGTAACACTGCACACTACTTACTTCGTATCAGTTTTGTAAATATAAATACACTTTTACGAAAAGCCTTTTTAATCTTACTTTTTCTTTGTGCAAAAGTTTACTACCATCGATTTCATCAGCATTTTATGTGTTTATGTACACATATATATTCATACTTACGTATACGTACACACGTAAACACACACACACACACACACACACACACACACACACACACACACACACACACACACACACACACACAGCTATTTGCTGATTCGTGCTAATATCCACCAACCGATAATAAATCGTCATTTGCACAATGAACAACGAGAATCAAAACGATGGCGAACGTATTCATTCTTAATTCATTCCAGTAGATTCGAACATGAATATGTTAATCGTTGCTTTATCTTGTCAATGGAGTGTGGAGGCGCAATGGCCCAGTGGTTAGGGCAGCGGACTCGCGATAATAGGATCGCGGTTTCGATTCCCAGACCGGGCGTTGTGAGTGTTTATTGAGCGAAAACACCTAAAACTCTACGAGGCTCCGGCAGGGGATGGTAGCGAACCCTGCTGTATTCTTTCAGCTCAACTTTCTCTCACTCTTACTTCTTGTTTCTGTTGTGCCTGTAATTCAAAAGGTCAGCCTTGTTACACTGTGTCACGCTGAATATCTCCGAGAACTACGTTAAGGGTACACGTGTCTGTTGAGTGCTCAGCCACTTGCACGTTAATTTCATGAGCAGGCTGTTCCGTTGATCGGATCAACTCGAACCCTCGACGTCGTAAGCGACGGAGTGCCAACAACAACTTGTCAATGGAGTACACCTTTTTCTTTCCGACGTATAATTTGTTTCTTGAACTTAAAAACAAAAGCCACAAACTCTTTTCATATTCATTACTCCGAGATATCTTTAGATGAGGATACATAACCGTGTCGAAACACCGGGTGTCCCAAAGTCTCCTTATGCTAATAAATTGTGTAGGCTATGAACACACATTCAACCGAAAGGAGTTGTTCTACATTGGTGAAATGCAGTGGTTTAGTCAAACTCCAGTATGTCTCCAGATAGCACTACCCCTGGTAGTGCTCCCCTTCCAATGCTCACAATTGATCTGCAACTACCTTGAGGTAACCGCCGCTTCCTCCATGGCCAACCTCATAGCCTTCTGCTTACTGCCCTCTGTGATGTGAAGCATGTTAGCTCTGTAAAGAGACAAGCCGGCAAATTCTCTGTACCACAATTCGATGGGATCGCACTTTGCTTGCTACCCATTGCTCTGGCGTTAATCCACTTGCTGCACTTGGCTGCATCTTAATTATCCTCTCCCTGACGTCTCATCCAATCATATTTGCTGGATCGTTCCTCCTCAATCGAAGCTCGCACGTCATCCTGAATCAATAGCCTTCTGTCCTTCCCTTGTACATTGTCATAGAGAGGTGTTAAGAAAAGAGGGACGGGAAAAGACAGATTGTGTAAGGTGGTTTATTTTTTTAAAAGGGTGTTGTTAGATGATAGTGTTGTCTATGGAGAACGATAACAAAGAAGATGAAAAGAAACTGGAAGGGGACAGAAAGAGGGGGAGAGGACGGAAAAGACGCACGATAAGATAAAACAAGAGAGAATGAAGGTAAGAAAAATAAAAAGGAAAAGTAATTGAGATGTGACTTATAACATCTGGCCATGTTATGAACAAAGGATAAAGAATGAGTACTTTAACCTATTTGTATCATTAAGTTGTTCTCTCACACAGTGTTCACCTGATAAAAAAAACGCTGAGTGAATATATTTATGTATGTATGGATGGATGGATGAATGGATGGATGGATGGATAGATGTGTGTGCATGTGTGTGTGGTATGTATGTGTGGTGTGTGCACGTGTGTATGTGTGTATATATACATACATATACATATATGTGATTTTGAGATATCCTATAATCATTAATATTATCTTACACCGTGGTTCTCAACCGGTATCCATATAAAAATTTGTAAAAGTTTATGTGCAATAAACTGGTTATATATCTACAATGCACAAAATATTTGAACAAACTTTTATATAGTTCCTACTAATATTTAATCATAAAATGATGTTTAATCATAAAATAATATTTAATCATAAAACAGGAGTTTTTAGACATCGAATGGCTATGAGGGTCCCACCTCCCTGAGTGAAATAGAAATTAAAGGGATCCTTAGGCAGACATGGTCGAGAACCCTAACATGTATTTGAAAGAATAAACACAGGGGAAAAGGGGAATGTATTATCAAAATCGTTATGAAATTTGCAAGATATTTCACTTCTTTTGTTCGAAGTTTCATGTGATGTTTGTCGTATAAATGAATAGAACAGCGCACAAAGGAAATATGCTGGATTAAAGAAAATACGCTGACTTTGCAATGACCTTTATTCTTTTATAAACTACAACCATTCATTCAAATTTCTTAGTTTTTCACGTGGGAAATCTAATTCTTTCCCAGCTGATAATCTTAATCGCTTCTTGATCAATGAGTAAAATTTGTCGGAATGGCTTTTCTGTTAAAGCACACGTTCGCACATTGAAAGGGTTTAGATAAACAGAAGTACTAAATTGTAGATCCATGATCTATTTTTTTTCATAAACTTCGCAATTTTCACTATCCATACAAGGGGTTGTTGGACGAGTAATCTTCAGCAGATAAAGAAGACATACTTACTACTTATGGTGTTTATATGTATAGTTAATCACGTTAAACATCGGACACTCAACTTTATATAACAATCATAGTTTGCGCATCGTTGTTGTCTGCAATAGTTAGACAAAAGTCTTTAGGCGCAATCATTGCTGTGTGGTGTAGAAGGTCGCTTTGCAACTATGTAGTTTCAGGTTCAGTCCCACTGCTCGTCACTTCGGGCAAGTTTCTTCTACTATAGTCCCACAACGACCAATGACTTGTGAGTGGGTTTGGAAGATAGAAACAGTGTGGAAGCTTGTTGCATATATATATATACATATATATGTGTGTGTGTGTATGTGTGTGTGTGTGTGTATTCTGTTGCATATATATATATCTGCGTATCCAGACATACACACAAACACACATACATACACACACATACACACAGACACACACACATGCATGTCTTTGTGTTTGTATTTGTACCCTTTCATCGCTTTACAACCAATGTTAGTATGCTAACATCATGGAAACTTAACGTGGCCATATGTTACGGGTGATATGGTTGCAGAAACTGTCTGACAGCCATGATTGGGTTCTCCTGCTTGTGCGGCATGATGCGGAGTCCTGTTGCCAGACATAGGGTGTTTCAGCAGCCACCCTCTTGACCCAGGGTAGCACTACCTTCTCCAGGCACTTGAAGTAGGCTTCCGTGTTGCGTATGAGGCCGTGTAGGAAGATGAATGGAGGCATAATGTTGCTATCACTAATGATCACTCCAAACACCATGAAGTTGACTGGATGTTTGATTTTTATCACTCTCGGTACATATTTTGGAGACACTGCAAACAACGGTTGTTCTGTGTGTTCACCATCTGATCTTGGCAGAAATTTTCTAGTCTGAGAAAAACTAAAGCATGTTAGATTGGAGGGGATGCCTGATTTTGTCCAAGAGCTTCGTATCGCGATCTTTCCTCTTGTCCTTGATAGCTTGGGATAAAAATAGGTCCTTCCTCTTCTTGTATGAGGAATACCGAATGTCTTCCTGTGCTACCTGCCTGATAAGAAACTCAGACACTCCCAAGTCTCTGGCAATAGACCTGGTTGACTTGGAGGGATCATTGTCAATCATGGCCTGGATCTCACCAACAAGTTCAGGAGTTCTTTTCTTATCAGAACGATCAGAGTGAGTTTTCCGAGCTGCTGTACCTTCGTAATCTCCATTAGACTGATCCAACTCTTTCCGAATCCTCTGCACTGTCCTCAGATTGACACCGAAAAAATTTGAAATGTTCCAGCGTGAATGCCAAGAAGTACAGCATGTCTTTTCCAAATTTCTGGTAGAGTGAATTGCAGCATGGTATTGTTTTCCTCACAGACGGTGCCCAACTGACCCTACTATACTGTGTAATCGACAAACACCAAAACAAACAGTATGCATGCGCGAAATAAAAAAATAAAATGGTGACAATTTAGCCATCGCACCCTGTATACACACACACACACACACACACACACACACACACACACACACACATATATATATATATATATATATATATATATATTATAATAAAGGGATAAAGGGTATGTGTAGAGACTCGTCAATTTATATTATGGAATATCTTTGCTAATGAGAGCAGTAAGTAATTTTTTATTTATTTTAAGCTTGAAATAGGATCTTGTACACGGTTTACCAAAAGTCTAACTCATTATCTTTCGTTTGCCCGACTACAGCCCAGTGTTTTATTTTTCGGAGCTTTTAAGGTGGTACTAGCATGTTTTGGCGTCTTTTTTTCTAGCGCGTGGAGAGGCTTATAGCCAGAGGTGCATGATGAGTGCACACACTAGGTTTGGTGGAAGACAATAAGTAAATGAACGCTACACAGTCTCTCAAATGTATAGGTGCATACATAGATACATATGCGTAAACTCCCACACACAAATATATGGGTATGTATATATGTATGTGTGTATGTAGTATTGAATAGAATATTTCTTTTTGGGGGGGCCATAAAATCAATATACCGTGTGTGTGTGTGTGTGTGCGTACGTGTTGTGTATATATCCAGAGAGAGGGGGAGGGGGAG
>NC_068981.1:138267728-138268156 GCF_001194135.2 Octopus bimaculoides | reverse complement strand
TATATATATATATATATATATATATATATGAAAATGGATAACTGTTAAAAGAACAGGAAATTATGCAATGAAACTCATCAGCTTACAGCTGTTTCTGCTTTTAGATGCAGTGCACTCAGTGCTTGTGTATCACCTTATACCTTCTTCGAATCTTCAAGAATGAAACATGAGTGACAATACATATTTGAAGCTCCGTGGAAGCTATAGGGTGATACACAAACTTTAGACTCTGAATGATCTGCAGCTTATTCAGAAACAGCTGTAACCCGATTGATTTTTTTTTTTTTTGCCTTATTTCGTGTTCCTTCGTCATTCGTTTAATTTCATATTACGTTCAATTGTCGACAAATGCTTTATTCAAAAATATTTGTATGGATGAGTTCAGGAACTGTGGTTCTTTTCTCTAAATTATATATATATATATATAT
>NC_068981.1:138264167-138266650 GCF_001194135.2 Octopus bimaculoides | reverse complement strand
TATATATATTTGTATGTATATATATGTATATATGTGTGTGTATGTATATAAGTATAATTATAAAGTATGTACACGATCTGTTGCTTTACACACGAACAATTGAAACTATAATGGCCAAATTGAGTACATTCAGCTAAAATGCAGGAGAAGAAGGGATTCGCTTCTGGAACGAAGCAAAATATCTTTATCCCGTCCCACCACCTACACCACTGTGACCAAATGATATATCACATGATCTACAGAAATCAAAAATTATTCATAACACAAAAGAAGCAGAAATCACAAAATATATCTTAAGCTATTCTTAGAGCTTCAATAAAGCTGTTTGTCGGTGTAGAAACTGAGAACTTAGTTCTGAAAGGAATCCAACAATAGTAGGGAAACGCATAAATCGATAGAAAAAGTAAGGTGCTATACAGATGTTGACTATAAATGCTATACATGGACAAATGGACAAATTCATTGGTTGATCGGTTGAATATATATATATGTATATTCTTTTTCGTATATGTATATATATGTGTGTGTGTGTGTGTGTGTGTGTACGTATGTGTGTGTGTGTGTGTGTGTGTGTGTGTGTGCGTGCGCGCGTGGTGTTTTTTTAGATAGTGCATATATAAATATCTGTGTCTAATTGAAATTTCATGTCAGAACGAAAGTAAACTCTGGTAAACTGCAATCAGTAAGTTACTATTATATTATATAATATTTAAGAACCACCATTCATATTATACAGTTTTGAAACGTGTATACATACATACATACATACATGCATACATACATGTAAGTAAACCTAATGTTTGAACCCCTAGAAATTTATATTAGCTTATATATAACAGCACCGGAAACTCCACAACTTATATACCTCTTAGATTATAATTATTATATAGTTAGCATGTTCTATCGCCCCAGTATTCCTTTATTAAATTCCAGTAAATGCAAGGGACCAATCTTCACAGGTACCGCCTTATAAGTAAATATTTCAGTATATGAGTAAATATTAAACTAATTCTATGTATTTTTTTTTCTCCCTCTATTGTTGTAAATCTTGGTATATACTCAAAATTATTTTAAAACTTATCATTTTGGTTTCACTATTTTCTTTATAGTTTTTGATAACCCTAAATTTTATCTTTATACAATATAACAATATTGTTTAACTCATTCAACTATAATACCCCATGATAAAAATTTCCCCTCTATTATCATCATTGGTTAAATTAGTCTTGCCCCTTTAACTGGTAATTAACATCTAGATTTAAGATCTTCCTTTACCAAACCTCATTATAGCCAGTTACTTTATACTACTTCAAAATAATCTTGATAAGTTTTATGACTATACCCACTATGATTCTGTCATCTCCCTCATGCCCTTTCATGACAGACACTGCTCTATTGTCTTAGATTCTGATATACAAAAATTTGATAAACTAGGACTATAAATCAATGATGTCTTAGTAGCTTCTAAGCTGAAGTGAAAATAGCATGAACTTTGTCTATCTTCTTACCCTCTTAGAGGATTTAAGTAAAATTATACAAATATGTCCGACTGTTTAAATTAATTATATTTATTTATTTATGCAGTTGAGGATAGCTCTGCGTTTAAACTGATGTAATGATTGCATTGTTCAATTAAATGGAGCCGCTTGAAACGGCCGTAATGCATCACTTCTGGATATCCTGTTGCTTATTTTGATTTCATTCACCTCACTTTGAAGTTGTACGGATACTAATGGCGAAGCGTGTCCCGAAAGAGCCGAAGTCAATCTGTCTTAATTGATGGCGCAACGGAAATTGTCAGAATTAAGAAATGTCAGTATTAAATGTCAGTAAAAGTGTCAGCATTAAGAATTCGCGATGGACACTTTTCAGACGGTTATGGTCCCTGTTACTGTACATGTTTTCATTAGAATGGTTTAGTTCTTATTACTAACAATGTAGGTGTTTCCTAACACCCTAGTTGCACACGCACACACACACAAATATATATATATATATATGTACGTATCTTTTATCTTTGATTTGCTTCAGTCATTAGACTGCAGCCTTACTTAGTCACTGGTTTGAACAATTTATAGTCAAATGAATCGACCTCAGTACTTAGAGTTTTTGTTAGCCTGGTTCTTTTTCTATCGGTTTTTTGCCGATCCGCTAAGTTACGAGGATGTAAACACACCGATACCAGTTGTCAAACGATGGTGGGGGACAAACATAGACGCGAGGACACTCATATATATATATGTATACACATACACACGCACACACACATATACATATACATATATATATATGTGTATATATGCATATATATAAATATATATATATATATATGTGTGTGTGTGTGTGTGTGTGTGTGTGTGTGTGTGTGTGTGTGTGTGTGTGTATGTATGTATATATATATATACACGACCGGCTTCCAGTTTCCTTCAATCAACCAAATCCAAACAAAAGGCTTTGCTCGGCCCGAGGCTATAGTAGAAGGC
>NC_068981.1:138262200-138263154 GCF_001194135.2 Octopus bimaculoides | reverse complement strand
TAAACTGTCGTCTAAATTACGCAGAAATGAAAATAACACTGACATCTCATTTTAACATATATTTACCAAAATTATACAGAAATATCTTGAAATACTAAAGAGTAAATTTATTCAATAAAATCGCCATTCGCTTCAACCGTGGCTTCTAGACAACTTTGGAATCGTTTGCAACTCCTTTGGACGGTCTCCTTGTTTAAGTTGGTGAATGCTGCCATTATGCTTGCTTTCAATTCATCTTTGGTGTTAGAAAGAGTTTTGTTGGTCTTTCGTTCAACTACGCCCCACACATAATAATCAAGGAGTTTGCAATCTGGGGAGTTTTGTGGCCAGATGTTAGGGGTGATGTGGTCGCTGAAATTGCCTGACAGTCATGACTGGGTTCTCCTGCTTGTGTGACGTAGTGCAGACTCCTGTTGCCAGACATAGGGTCTTCCATCAGCCACCTTCTTGACCCAGGACAGCACTACCTTCTCCGGGAACATGATGTAGGCCTCCATATTGATTCTGAGGCCGTGTGGGAAGATGAATGTAGGCATAACTTCACCATCACTAGTGATAATTTCAAACACCATGAAACTGAGTGGATGTTTGATTTTTATCACTTTCGGCACATGTACTCAGATTGACACCAAAACACCCTGAAACATTTGCATTGGAGCTTCTGGTGCGAAAGTCAAGCAGTACAGCATGTCGTTTCCAAATTTCTGGCAGAGTGAATTGCATCATGGAGCTGTTTTCTCACAGACGGTGCCCAATTGACCCCACTATACTGTGTAGTCGACAAAATCATATCAAAAATAAACAACGCTCATGCGTGAAATAAAAATATAAAATGGCGTCAATTTACCCAATGCACCCTGTTCGAAATGAGCAGTAGACAGACAGCCGAAAACAGATGAAGAGTCCTTTCTCTGTGTTTACTTGTCCTGTTCTCCATTTTTTCCTTGTTGTTTA
>NC_068981.1:138258989-138261139 GCF_001194135.2 Octopus bimaculoides | reverse complement strand
ATATATTACAGACAAGAATGTAAATTTCGAATGCAGTAAAGCTGTGTAGCGGTGTAGCTAGATAGATAGTTGAATGATCTCCCTTGCAAGAAAGATCAGAGTATACTCCTTTTTCTAAGTTTTTCGAAAGCAGCAATGTCATAAGACCAGGGTTTCCACTCATCGCATAATAAAACACCCAAATTATTTTCTGCAAAAAAACCCTGATCCTATTTATAAATCTAGACGTTAGAAAATAGGTATATAATTGGTAATTTAATGATAAAATATAATATAGTAGAAAATGAATACAGAATCTAATACTTGATATCATATGGCAGCTAATTGTCGATTTCGTATATATCCACATCATCTTCATCCACTCCTTCAATGGTGATAGACTCATTTTCTTCATTTTTGAAGTTCAATCTACTCGTATATCTACGATGACAAGACTCATCCACTACATCTTTAATAAGTTTAGCGTTCGGCTCCCAAGAACTGCATGACACACCCTTTCTTGTAATAGCTTGTTTAGCGAGTAGACGATCGGTGATCGTTTCGGCCTTCAGCCTGTTAGTGAACTTTGTCTTTATGCAATTTACTTAGGAAAGTATGCGCTCCATGCACTTTGATGAATGAGGTAACACAGTTAAATTAGTTATGAATTGTGACAGCCTCTCTAATTTAAAGCCCGTTTTTAAGACTGCGTATAGATTACCAGAGTTCAAGGATGCTTTTTAGGGAAACAGGAATATGTTTATATTGCCGAAATAATCTCCACTCATTGTTTAGTTCATCAAGTATGTTTTCCGGTGCAAATTGCCTGTCAAGGGAATTATCGACTGAGGAGAGTTAGTGAGATCACACGCTGCTTTTGGATCAAGTATTTCTAAGAGAGCAAACACTCCAGCTTCATCGAGAGGAAAGCGCATTTTTATTTGAGAGCATAACTCTATTAAAAAATGTTTGCAAACAATTTTGAATCTAGTTGAGTCACCAACAATGGGGTTTTATTGTAGATATCTCATTGCGCGTCCACCGATGTAAACATCACTCATATCTTTGTGACTAGTTGTGTTATTAAGATCAATATCTGATAATTTAGATACAGCGAAAACATCCTCTTTTATAAAGCAACTAAGGATGCTTTTATATTCACTGGATATGAGTGTATGCAACAGATGCAGTCAAAAGTGCTCCGATTGAAACTCGACATTGAGAGCATTTACCTTCTTTAATATATAATGTAAGAAGAGCAGCATGTGCTTCGTCCCTTTGTTAATCGTTGTTTCTGTTGTGTCGACGCCCCCAAGCGAAGAAGTAGGCTCGACCAAGACATATGAATAGAGGTCATCTGACCGCGGTAGGAGTGGACTGACAGTTGAGTAGCCGTCGTGTAGCGGTTGAGTAGAGATCATCCGAAGGTGCTAGATAGCAGTAGCTTGAGACATAACAGTTTCATAGATCCTTTTGACTCTGTCCACTTTTTCTACTTTAGCCTCTGACTGAAAATAAGATACAAGAGCATCCCACTGTTTTGTATAACGTTAATTACATTTTCACGCGACAACCATCTAGTTTGCGAAAGCTTTAGAATCTTGTTTTCTTTTGGGCCAACAACACTTTGTATCATATTGACGCCATTTTGACGTTTGCTACTTCGAGAAAAGCAAGAAGTTAAGTCCTTCGAAAAAGACTCGAGATACAAAGCGCAAATGAATAGCAAACACAGCTTATTGTAAATACAGTCGGAATATTGTTTCTCAACAACTTTTGAAACACACTCTTGTTACCCATCATTGTTGAGCAATTATTGCTGGCAAATCCAAGTATGTTGCTTATAGATACATCTTCTTTTGTAAGTGTTGACTTGACAGCATCGTACAAACCCTGAGACGAATCATCTTCGACTGCAATTGCATCCAGAAGAGTATCCTTGACATTAAGCAATTGTTTATCAAAAAAGCGAACAAGTATTACACTTTTACTCTTTTACTTGTTGCAGTCATTTGACTGCGGCAATGCTGGAGCACCGCCTTTAGTCGAGAAAATCGACCCCAGGACTTATTCTTTGTAAGCCTAGTACTTATTCTATCGGTCTCTTTAGCCGAACCGCTAAGTTACGGAGACGTAAACACACCGGCATCGGTTGTCAAGCAATGCTAGGG
>NC_068981.1:138252683-138256963 GCF_001194135.2 Octopus bimaculoides | reverse complement strand
ATCATGACTTGAAGACAACAAACTTTTACAAACTAAGTTTACAATTTTGGGAGGAGTGATACCTCCAAAACACTCTTCTCACCGCTAAGTGAGACTTTAAGCACAACCACAGGCAGACAAATGCGTGGAATTCAGTGGAGATTTCTTGTTCGACATAAATATAAATAAACACGAGCAATAAACCCCCACTAAATCCCAAAAAACACAAAAGTCTTACCTGTAGTTGTACGTCAAAAATTCACGACGCTGGCATTCAGCGACGTGAAAACAGGAGCGACAAAAAATACGTCCTCCCGGTAAGCAAGCTACTTACCACACAGCTATTCCTGCGCCTATGCTAAGATTTGTCACTGAGATGTCCGTACTTTCATATATCAATAATGAAAACTTCTGTTTCTTGAGAATTTCCAAGATTTCATTTCATTCATAATGTGCAGTTCCGTCTTGCATAATGTATGTTAATTTTGTTGTTTTCATTTGTAGATTTTTAGCTATTTCACTATCGGGAAAGGCCTTTTCACAAATTTCAGCTAAGTAATATATATGTATGAAAGCGTGTGATGTTCAGCAACATAACCTGTTAGTAGCAAGTCTGCTTTAGCTACTTTTTCATTTAATGTATCATGTGTTTTTTTAAACAATAAATGAATCTAATTTAATAGCAGATTTCGCACAATCAAAAGCTCTCTTGGGTTTGGTGGTGTTTTTTTATGAGCCAACAGCATTGATTTGTTAGCACTTTTCAACACAACGTTGCAAGAAACATAGTAGTAGGTGTCGGGATTTTTATCATCTTGCCGTAACCAATCTTTAAGCTCGGCATCCTCCAACCACAACTTCTTAAAATTTTGGGTGTACCACTTCCTCTTTTTAGACACACTATTGTGTGCCATTACTTCGCAAAGGGTTACAAAACAAAAACACTTATTCAAAATGTTGTTAAACAAATTTTAAATCGCGAGTAACAATCGAAGCGTACACCACAAACACAGTCAAGCTGTCAATTGGCGGTGTCAGAGTTTCAGGCACGTGTACAAGCGGTCACCAACGCGTTGTAACTTGTAGTTGCCCGGTATGATACAAGTGTAAACAAATAATGAACGCGTACGATCGGTAATTACGTCACATACAATATTTGTATCGATAAATTCATTACGTGAGAGAATTATGGATGGTATATAGAAAATTTACAAAGTATTAGAAGAGGTGTAACTTTGGTACATATTGCATACAAAGAGTATGGCACCGAATTCTCTTTAAAAAATAAGTTTGCAGCCAAAACTAACATAAAAACCCAGATTTAATGTAGATTTGGAAATTAAAACCCATAAACTCATCATTGCTTCAAAAAACCCAAATCTGGGTGGAAAAACGCATCAGTGGCATCCCTGCATGAGACGTAATTCTTAATTATTCAAGAAGCTTGGCGTTTCTCTTGAAAGTTTCTAGAATGTCTAGCGTTCCATTAATAAAAGACAGCTTGCAAACCCAGTATTTCGCTTCTTAGTCGATTAGACTTAGAGCCATTCACGTCGTTGCTATGTACGTCTATTTCTCGACGCCTTATATCAGACTTGACTGAAAGCCACCACTCCGCTGTTGTTTTACATTTCCTATCTCTGAACTTTCTTGCATGGATTACTTCATTCAACTAGTTTCTACAATTTGATTCCATGTATTATCAGCGATAAAAGAATTAAATATATTTTTTATAGTAAATGTATAGATCATGTATTTATTCTTTCATCTATGTATGAAATCTTGCAATAACATACACGCAGCCACATCAACACCTTGTACTGTCTATATATTTCACTACAACTGTAAGAATAGCAGAGAAAGAGTAAGTATTTACCCTTACAGTATGGAAAAAATGTTACCAACAGGCGGCTACGGGAGTCAAACCTGTATTCCTGAGATACCGACTGGGCCCCTGGCAAGAATTACCATCAATTTTAATGCTAAATCATAGCTTTCGAATGTGATAACATTTTTATAAACAAACTTTGGAAGCGTCGAATGTGTTAAGTATTTTACAGACAATAAAGGAAATTTCGAACGCAATAAAGCTGTAAGAATAGCAGAGAAAGATTGGGATTTGCCCTTATAAGATTTACCCATAGCCAGCAGGCGGCAATGCACATATGCATGTGGTGGTGGTGGGGGAGACAGACAGAGAGAAAACGAGAAGTAGTGACAACTCTCATATCATCTCACGGTTAGATATATTTCAAATGTTATGGCTCTTTTCCTGAACTCAAATAGATGTACATTCTACCTTATTTATTTAAAATTAATATATATGAGGAATTGTTTTTGAATAGGTAACAGGAAGTTTATACTTATATTTGTATATACAGAAATATTACCCTATAGTTGTATTAATTGTAGTGTGTTCTTTGTTTTGCAGAAAATGGTTTCCTCAACTCTAAAATGGATGTTGATATCATTGGTGCTGTGTGTTGCAGTAGAAGCAGTGTTCCTTCCTAATACTTGCAAGTCTAGATGCTTAGCCGTACAATGTCGCAATGCTATGAGAATTACATGCCAAAAGTTATGCACGTGCAAGTGTAGAACACCGTGGGTAAGTCATGTGACTGAATTTCGTGTATCTACACTAACTTTTCTCATAAATATCTTAACTGTTTCTCGATGAGGGATTTTAACTCAGAATGTAAAGACCAGAATAAATACCGCAATGTATTTTGCCCGATACAGTAAGGATTCTTCCAATCCAGTACCCATATCTTACTTATAACGGTATCTAATCAAGACACAAGGGCAGCAATTTTAAGGGTTCAGACTAGTCGTTATCATCAACTACACTACTTGAATGGCACTTCATTTTATCGAACTCGAAGAGCTTAAAACCAAAGACTGGTTTCGGTGGTATTTGAAAACCAGATGTGAAAAGCCGGAAGAAGTACCGCTAGACACTGTTTCAGATGTTCCACCAATTCTGTTAGTTCGCCACCCAAAATTTTTAACATAAGCACAAGGCCTAAAATTTTGGCGGATAGAAAAGTTTATGGTAAAGTTGATCACAGAACATATGTTAGAAGAAATACCGCAAGGCATTTCATCCGACTCTGTAACGATTTTTTCCTGTAGTCCACCTTTACTTTACATTTGATAATTACTGTAATGAAGCATGTTTACTGTCACACGGTAGTGTCGCGAAGAAAACTGAAATATAGATGTATTTCAGGAAATATAAGAGGCAACACAAGATAGTGAAATATATACTACACATTTAAAAGAAATCTTGTGTCTTATATGTAGTATTTAAAATAATTCTAGATGAACTGGTCGAACGTGTAACAAAAGTAACTGCACGTGTAACAAAAGTAACTGCACGTGTAACAAAAGTAATTACACCAAGGAGTTAGTTTGAAGTTCAGGCCTTGGCTAGAACATAACTATCTGAAGAAAAATTAAATAAAGTGTATCAAATGAAATTAAAAACTCTATTGTATTTGGTTTGCAAAGATCTTTACTATTTAATTACCAGATATCACGTATAGAAAGAACTCTCTTTCTAAATAATAAAATATATTAATGCCTCGTTTAAAATTTTTATCAGCATTATATGCAATATATTTCTAATTTCAGGAAGTCAGGCTAAACAAAGAAAATTGTCCAGAACCTGAACATGGTGGTTTTGAACATGATCCTACTTTTGGTTCCCAGCATCAGCTAGTCAATTATCCCCACTAAATGAGAAAATGAAATGAAGAAGACTGACGTTAATTATTTCTTCGCATATTGAATTTCTGAAATAAAAGATAATTACACTGTCCAGTTCTTAATCGAAATTTTACTTAAATTGAATATTATTTTTTAAATAAATAATCTGAAACGAATAAAGGGATAATAAACAGTTTAAGTTTCATTAATTTTCCAACATTGAACATAACAGACTTCATAACTGTATGAAATATCATCGAATGATTCAGTTTCTGATAGTTAGTGTTTGAGGGCGCCGAACAGGCAGACTCATTTAACACGTCAGAGAGAAGGAGAGGGAAAGACAGAAAGAGAGAAAGTGAGAAGGAAGAGGTAACGGAATTTCTCTTTTCTCTCAAATAAGAGACAAATGAGAAAGTCTACTTGAGTGCTAAACACCAAAACGTATTTCGATCTTTCTGAAAAATTCACATTTTGCTGCGATAGATTTTCCAGGAAACAGAATGCATAAAGCTGGTCAAATTTTGTAAAATAATAGCATAGTATATTGTAAATATATAAATGAGAGATTTATTCAATTCCATTTTAAGGTA
>NC_068981.1:138251081-138252363 GCF_001194135.2 Octopus bimaculoides | reverse complement strand
CTTTGTAAGCCTAGTACTTATTCTGTCGGTCTCTTTTGCCGAACCGCTAAGTTACGGGGACGTAAACACACCAGCATCGGTTGTCAAGCGATGTTGGGGGGACAAACACAGACACACAAACATACACACACATACATATATACATATATACGACGGGCTTCTTTCAGTTTCCGTCTACCAAATCCACTCACAAGGCTTTGGTCGGCCCGAGGCTATAGTAGAAGACACTTGCCCAAGGTGCCACGCAGTGGGACTGAACCCGGAACCATGTGGTTGCTAAGCAAGCTACTTACCACACAGCCACTCCTACGCCTACATGTATACATACAAGCATATGTGGGTACAGGACATCACAAAAAACGTTGAACACAATGAAAAACGAAAATATAAAAACGATGACAGAAAACGAACTTTTTTTCGAACGAGAAAAACACAGAAACGAGACATGCAACATAAAGAATATTACCCTTCTTCAGTTGTCCCTGCTCCATCTACTCCGCATTTCAAAGGCAAAGACAATACGCGACTTCGTTGGAGCAGTCCTTCCCGCAAGTAAATTAATTAAAATTTGGAAATTTTTGCAGAGGGTGAAAGTGTAAACAGGAACAGGACAATGAGAAGAAGACATTAAAAACAAGACAGAACAGTGAGAACAAACGGTAAGGGCTGTTAGGCCAAGTCGATAGAAAAATTATTTTGAACGCTAGTTAGAGAGTGAAAAGACTTGCGTCTTCTCTATAGAAAGGCCGGAAATAGAAAGAAAGAGAGGGTCAAGGAGGAGGAGGAGTGAGAGAGGGAACGGTGAAAGGAAGAGAAGAATCGGGGAAGGTTGGGAGAGAAAAACAGAAAGGGTGAAGAACAAGAGAGGGAGAGAGATATAGAATCTGGATATATATCCTATAGACTTGGGCATCCTTCAAGTAAACACAAGCAAAATACCTCGGACACAATGTGGCATATATTTACCTCTGCTATCTCAGCCTTTGCTGCAGCAACTATTTCCGGATTATTCCCACAAGGATTACTTTGCATGGATACTTACTACTGGAATGAAACTACACTCCAAGTACTGTTCTCTCTTTCTTTCTTTTTTCAGCGCATCACACTCATTATCACTTCATACTAAAACTCTCCGCCTATGGATATAATAATCGATTCCTTTACTATTTCTGTCTCCGATGAAGGGAAGTGCTGGATCTTCCCAGAAACAGCTGTAAGACTCTATCCATAAAATATATTTCCAACCTTACCATTGCTCTCTTTATCCTTTTATATATTTACA
>NC_068981.1:138249526-138250932 GCF_001194135.2 Octopus bimaculoides | reverse complement strand
ACATATATAAAACAAATGATTGAGACGGAAATGGAATACGCTGGAAACATTGTTGCTCACAACGGTCGTGTCGACACATCCTGCATCGATCCGACGTAATAAGAGATATCTCGTTAAATAAACTCTGTTCTGCTCGGATTTAATACATCATTTGTAAGTGTCCGTAGGTTTAATCCGTTGGGCGGGAATGGCGAGGGAAAGATTCCGTTCCAAAGTTATAAATACACTCAGAGAGTAATTAAAAAAATAGGAATAATGAGAATAAAACATACAATAAAGTAAAACAGTAGGTGTGTCAGTACCCAGATATAGTTACTTACATACCTACACTTTCGGTCCTTTGTACACATACACATGAACACAGAAAGAAAGAAAGAAACAAACAAACAAATTGTTGTGTCGACGCCCCCAGGCGAAGAAGTAGGATCTCCCAAGACATATAAATCGAGGTAGTCTGGCCATGGTAGGAAGTGTTGAGTAGCAGTTGAGTAGCAGTCGAGTAATAGTTGTGTAGCGGTTAAGCAGAGATCATCCGAAGGTGCTAGATAGCAGTAGCTTGAGACATAACAGAAATATTGGTAAATAGATAAATAAATCGAGAATTCCCCACTTCGAAACTAAAGTCAGTACCAGATTTGGCTAAATCCGGTATCGAATCTGATACGAGATTTATGTAAAGAATGTCGTTTTCAGTCTTCAAACTATGGGGGGTCTACTGATTCGTTGTCTTGCCAATTTTATTGAACGTACGAGATACGTTTCTGTTTTGAAGTAAGATGCCAAGCAGTTTAATAGATCCTAACACCTAATCCTTTTGTGAATGCCTTATGTAACTGCTTCTATTCGATATGTTAATAAAGGAAACTTTATCCGTTGATATTCACCATAAATAACTGCAAATTACTCCTTTAATCATAATCTACTAGCTAAAAAAATTGGAAAGTCATGTTATAGTATATAATCATAAATATCTTATAGAAACTGGATGATCAAGCAGGATGATTTTAATGATATGCCTGCTCAATCAGGGTTCAGCTAAAGTTATACAACTTTCTATAATAAGCCTGCTCAAAATACCTAGTTGCAACAGTAAAGCGTAATTTTTTTTATCTCATCATGCGCTTAGAGCTTCAACAATTCATTTTAAATCATCAAATACAATACATCCAGTATAAAATGAACGAGCTATTCCCATATTTGTACTGCAGAAAAACAATATAAATACAAAATAAGCATATGTACGAAAGAGAAAAACGGAGATAGAATAAAGAGCCGTCACGACTACAAATTCAACCTGAGAAATTACAACAGCTGTAAAAAAAAACATAAAAAACTCACGTATCTAGCCTTGTGCGTGGATATGGTAGAAGGAAGCAGAGAGAAGCCTGTGGTATATATATATATAT
>NC_068981.1:138245691-138247518 GCF_001194135.2 Octopus bimaculoides | reverse complement strand
CCCACTCCAATAGGGGGAACGTTTTCTTTTCTCTGCTCCAGGGCCTTCCCATGGCCCTGGGGGAAGTTCTTCCTGATATGGCCAGGCTCCAGGCATTAGTGACACTTGGAGGGGCGTCCCTCAAGTATCACCAGGTACCTCGACTCGGCCATTTTTACAAAATCCGGAAAGCACATATCTTTTGCGGCCAGTGGTGTCCATAGGGTTAAAATTGTCCTAGTACCCTCTCAGTTGACCGCAGGTGTCATGTGGACATTTAAGAGCCTGGACCCACTGTCCCCTAAGCCCCGCCGGATGGCATCATCGATCCACCCAGCCTCGGTTCCCGGGGGAAGCCCACATACCCAGGCTCTAATAATTTCCTCCCACAAGTGAGAAGAAAGAGAATCTCTTCCCCTTGCAGGGGCTGGCTGGCCGAAATGCCAGCCTCTTCGGGGGAGTCGAATAGCAACCACACGTTGCAGATTTGACTCCTCTAGAGATATAAAAGATTTTAGCCGGCAAAAAAATTGCCAGCCCCTTTACTATTTCTTCCTTGCTGAAGAGGGCAATGAAATTGCGTGACCTAGAGTAGGTCCGGAAGACCACTGTCCTCTTCTCTGTATCTGCTAGTCACTGTTTGGGTGGGACAACCTCCTACTCCAAGGCAGCGGCTTCATTATTTTCCCCCCATGTTTATAGATTTCAATAAAATTAACAGAAAGTTTTAAAAAACTTCACAATAACCAGCTGAAAACACAGCTGAAGAAGAAAAAATCTAAAACAGTTAAAAAAATGAGAATAGAGAGAAAGCAGAAGACAAAGACAGTTCCACGGGAGAAGAACACAAATTTTGGCCAGCAGGTACTCCAGGCCAACAGAATTCTTCACAGGTACAATCCAAACAGCTTCCACAATTCTTCGGACGGATACGCCCCCAAATCCAGGAAACATAATATCACACAAATAAATATCACACAAGTAAATATCACACAATAAATAGCCGCCGAGAGCAGGCGAAATTGATCCAGAGCTGGGCGAAATTTACTTTGAAAAAATTAAATAACAATAAATCCCACCCAGCTCAAAAAAGCAATTCCACCTACTTCAGTCGACTTCTCACAGTTCAATTTTAGACGGCTTCAAAACACACATGTCCACTCTTGTTCATCAGGAAGTAACCACTCCGACGCACATGCGCGGTGGGGAAGTGAGCTACTTACCACACAGCCACTCCTGCGTCTATACATAATTAATTAATTAATTAATCAAACAAGGTAGCTAGTTATGACTGAGGGTGTTAGAACGCCTACACTGCTAGAAATAAGAGTTAAATGGCTCTGTTACTGCGATCAACGCAGATATAATTGTATACATGCATGACGGTAGCGGCCGTACATGGCCGGAAACTGGTGACTGTGATATCTCTTTACCGTACGATTTCAGCTGGAGACTGAAGCATCGTCAGAAGAGTCGGCATAGTTCGCCAGTTTCCGGACAGCCACGCTACGAGCATATATATGTGTACTCCATAAAGATTTATGGATGATTTAGCGAAGCGTTAATGGGCATATAAATAATTAAATGAGGCACCTAGTTTGCAGAGTTTCACCAAAAATGGCCAACAATAAACGTCATTAAATATGACTAAGGGTCTTCTGAAGATGGTTCGATCTAAAGGTGAAACCGTACAGCAAAGAGATATCACAGTCGCCAGTTTTCGGCCATCTACGTTCGCTGCCAGCATGTATGTATAAAATTATATGTGCGTTAACAGCAATAACAGAGCCATTTAGCTCTTATTTCTAGCAGTGTAGACGTTCTAATATTTAATGGCGTTCACTATAT
>NC_068981.1:138244447-138245193 GCF_001194135.2 Octopus bimaculoides | reverse complement strand
TATATATATATATATGCATACACACATACATATATGTACATACATACACATATATGTATATAGATATGCATATATGGGTACAGGACGTCACTAAAGGTAAACAACATGAAATACGAAAATAAAGTTGGGTACGCAAACAACGAGAGAAACAAATGTGAAAAAATACAAGTAACATAAAGAACGACCCCTCATCAGTTGTCAGCTGTCCTTCTACTCCTTATTTCGAGCATTGAACGACAATATAAGACTTTGAAGGCAGTTGCTCACGCGAACCGAAATAAAATTTGGGATTTGTGGATGGTCAAAGTTGGTAACAAAAACAGGATAGTGGAGACATGCAAGGAAACCGAACGAAAATAAACATACAAGGTCGATAGACCAGCCCAGGTAAAGTAGTGAACGCTGGAGAAATGTTATCTTTGACAAGAGAAAAGATAGAAGAGAAGATAGACAGGATTATGTGCAGTCTGTACAACAGCACTGAAAGAAAAGAAAGATGGACGATGGTCACGTTTGAGCAACGGGAGAGAGTAAAGGAGGAAGAGGTAGAGAGAGCGGCAGACATATAGAAAGCGGTTAAGAGGAGAAAAAAGAATTAGAGTAAGGATGAGAGAGAAAATAAAAGGAGAGAGAGAGAGAGAGAGAGAGAGAGAGAGAGAGAGAGAGAACAATAAGGAGTAGAGTCGCATCAAAAATATTAAGATAAATAATATATATATATATATATATATATATATGCATTGTCG
>NC_068981.1:138243086-138243450 GCF_001194135.2 Octopus bimaculoides | reverse complement strand
TGTGTGTGTGTGTGTGTTAGTTAATAAATCGTATTGTATAATAGACCTGGTAGTTTACTAATAAAGCACGTTCACTTTCTCAATGTTTGTTGGGTATTTGATTAATGAGAGACAGAACATGGAAGATACATCTTGTCACCCGAGGAGACATATTTACACCGACGAATACATCTAAACCAGATGAATGGTAACCTATCCGAGAGGAATCGGAGTTAGATGGGTCGAAATAATTGTAGTGATCGATAAACATTTTCGTATCTTCCATCTTCTTTCTCTCTCATTAATTATATATACACACACACACACATATATATATATACACACATATATATATATGTATATATATATATATATATATATATAT
>NC_068981.1:138237935-138242929 GCF_001194135.2 Octopus bimaculoides | reverse complement strand
ACGTATGTATATATGTATGTGAGTGTGTGCGTGTGTGTGTGTGTGTGTGTGTGAAAAGAGACAGAGAGAGGGAGAGAGAGAGGGATTCATATATAAATATATCTATTTATATATTTATACATTCTGCTTCCCTCTATAAAGTGTGTTCGCTATAGAACCCTGTGTTTTTCTAAAATAGGAATATACATAATATTATCTTTTGATATAAAAACACAAAGTGCCCAAAACCCACACTTAGCAGAGATTGGAAGAATATATAATTATTCAATATAAATCTAAATAAGCACACGTTTATGAATGATCAAATGACTAAAACTTCAGGTACAAAGTGGTTTTGTTTAATGCAAACACACAAGGCACTTTTTATCATTTTATCTTTTACTTATTTTCAGTTATTGCAAAGCGGTCATGATGAGACGAGCTTTCACACAGTTTCCGATTACCATATCCACTCACGAGTCATTAATCGGTTTGGGTCTACAGTAGGAGACACTCGCCCAAGGTGCCACCTAGTGGAACTGAACTTGAAACTACATGGTGGCAAAGCGACCTTCTTCACCACACAGCAATGTTTGTGTCTAAGTACTTTTGTCTGATGATTGCAAACAACAACGATGCACAAACCATGACTGTTATACCAAGTTGAATGCTCGATGTTTAACGTGATTAACTATACACAGAAATACCATAAGTAGGGATTATGTCTTCTTTATCTGCTGAAGATTACACGTCCAAAAACCTCCTGTTGTAGGAATGGTGAAAATTGCGAAGTTTATTGAAAAAAGATCAAGAATCTACGATTTCGTACTGCTTTTTATCTAAAACCTTTCAACACCCGAATATGTGTTTTAACAGAAAACAAGCATTTCCGACAAATTTTACTGGTTTGAACATTTATCAAGAAGCATTTAAGATCATCAGCTGGGAAAGAAATAGATTTCCCACGTGAAAAAATTAAAATTTGAATGAATGGTTGTAGTTTGTTAAGAATAGAAGGTCGGAGCTAAGTCAGCATAATTTCTTTAATCCAGCATATTTCCTTTATGCGCTGTTCTATTCATTTATACGACAAGCATCACATGAAACCTCGAACAAAAGAAATGAAATTGCTCACAAATCTCATAACGCACAAGATAATACATTCCCCTTTTCCCCGTGTTTATTTCTTCAGATATATGTTAGGTAATAGAAATCAGTATAGGGTATTTCAAAATTTAAATGTGTACATACATGCCGGCAGCGATCGTAGATAACCGGAAACTGGCGACTGTGATATCTCTTTACCGTACGGTTTCAGCTTCAGAGTGAAGCATAATCAGAAGAGTCGGCATAGTTCGCCAGTTCCCAGACAGTCTCTCAACGAGTAGAAAAATAACTTGAGGTACAATATAATCTGATGCAATTCTCTCTTAGGAAACCATGAGAAATTTAATATCCGGAAGATATTATGAGTTCAAATTCCGCCGAGGTCAACTTTGATTTTCATCCTTTCGGGGTCGATAAATTAAGTACCAGTTGTGTACTGGGGATACGCACCCCTACAGTTCTTATACCATTACGACCATACTGCTATTCTATATCCTTCCCACATAATACTAAGTTGGATTATTACCTCTGAAATAATATTTTTTATATATACTAAAATACACATTCTTTATAACCAACACGTCCCTATCCAAATTCATATTTTTTTTACTCATATCTTTCTCCGCTCATTTATCTCCGCTACATTTGCTTTGGTCTATCTAACTTCATTTTAAAATTCACTCTTTCATCTTTATAAACACAGCAAGTACATACTACTTTAATTGTAATATGAATGATTGCTTCTCTGTTTTTACTTATTTTTTTCTCCTTTATTATTAATACGTGTTACCTAATATGACTTTTTATGCAAATATGTGTCCTTTATATACATCATTTCTCTATAACTCGTTCCTCTATTTTTTGCCATTTGTTTACATTAACTATCTAATATTAACTCCTTATATACCGCTTCCTGGCGCTAAACTTCATTCCTTTGTAAAGATTTTTTTAAAAATACATTATACAATGTACTGATTTCAACGGTTAGTTTTGATTTTAATTTAAATTTGGTACTGTCTACCCATTGGACATTTCTACTACTAACTTGCCCTACGCTACTTATATGGAGCTATAATTCTAATAGAGGGAACGTCTCCGATGCCTCTTTACTTATATTTTCAATTAACCGTTGAAGCCGATAGTTATGGCTCAATATCCGACATGATTCCCATCTCTTTCTCACACGGATACTACTATGACTCTCCTAGATCCAATTTTTTATGCTCTATTCCTTTTAAGCTCCTTGCATTATGGTTTCTTTCCTTCCTGCGCTGAAGAGTACGTTGATATTTGTTTAATTTAATTCAGTAATGAATTTATATTATTATTATTATTATTATTATATTTCTGTACGAAACGATTGTCTGTAAGAATTAAACTTCATATAAATTTTAACAAGTTGTTTCCTGCATTTTTAACAAAATCGATGGCATTTATGGAACTTCATTCCATAAATTCATCATACATTATATAGAACTACTACTTTCATATCTTCGCAAATTTACGCCAGTAAACTCCCAGCAAAGTCTGAAGAATCAACATCAGAAACCTTTTTTGGAAACCTCCAATCAAAGGCCGAATCCATATTCAACCTTTATACACCTGTGTATATATATATACGTTTATATATTCGTTTTGCAAGATTCTTGATGTAATATAGTGTGTTGAAACAGATATTATTGTATTTGGGGATGGTCATGTTGCCAGTTTAGCCAATAAAACACACGTACTATATATTTGGTGTTAATTTGCTTCAGCTTTATTTTAATTTTTACATTAATAGTATTTCGGCCAAAGTTCTTTCGTCACACTTCTGTGACTTCATCAGTGGTCCTTTGCTTTCTTATTTCTTATTTGAAATACATCGACCCTAGTGCCCAACTGGTACTTATTTTATCGAATACGAAATAATGAAAGGTAAAGTCGACTTTAGTGGAATTTGAACTCAGAATGTAAGGACGGACGAAATGCTACTAAGAATTTTGCTCGGCGTGCTAACGATTCTGCCAGCTCGCTACCTTATTGCTCTCAAATAATACTGTTGTCTCTTCAGACATGCACATAACTCTTTTAGTGCTGGATGTACGTACAATCTAGATTGACCCGGTGGTAGCTAATATGTAGAGCGAAATTATAGTGGAATAAATTTTAGCCGTGAACTAATGCAGTAGCAGAAGGAAGGATAAAAAGGTTATTCCTGCATAGAAGGCTTTTGAAGTTCAACATGTGAAAAAAGGTACAGATGTTATTGATAACAATAATAGAGATAACAATGGTAAAGTTATCGACCAGCAAAAAGGACCAATATCGATTATTATGAGTGGCAACGATGGATAAAAATTAGAGACCCGCTAGATTTACTAATCTCGGGAATGTTATGGAGAGGCATATGTATATATGCACATATATAGACATTCACACACACATATCTTTATGAACATTTGTATATGCCGAAATGTTATATTTTCAACAATGCTAACTTATATTAACGAATGTTTTATGCTGATGGTATTGAGAAACCACTTGGTTACGAAGTGATGTTCGTAACAACAGAATCACATCTACAACCATATGAAACAACAAACATATAAATTATACGTACATTCAACAACATATATTTGATGGCTTTGTGCAATGTGACTTTTACCAACCGCACCTTTGTTTTCAATTTCTGAACTTCGTGTAAATTTTTTCTTTTTTCCCTGAGGGAAAAAAAAAAGGCTACAAAGATATAATTTGGGGAAGTTCTCGCCCTCTCTTTTCCTTGGTACACAGGTTTAAGAAACTTATCCAGTTTTGAAATTTTATTCCCTGTACGGACTAATTTCGCTTTATGGTTATAGTTAATAATTTAGGGATAATTTAAGGGTATTGTCTTAGGGTTTAAGTTTCATTTTTAGCTTCTAGTATTCAGAATTTACTATTTGAGTCACATAGGGAAGGAAAATGTTTGAAAAATTTTGTTCGGTATTTGTGTGCATTTTCGTTCAATGCCTACTCTCAATTCATCGACTGTTGCTAGTTTTGTACTGTAAAATTTATCTTTAAAGTATCTCTATAAAAAGGTTTAGTGGTGTGCAGTCTAGTGAATGCGGAGGGTATTCTACCAAACCTATTCGTTCAATTCATCTGTTTAGCAAAATCTCAACATCTTACTAGACATAAAACTCCATATATTCAAAGATCTCTAGAACACTTGGCGTGAAAAAAATCGTCGCGATATGTTCAAGTAAATGGGACAAGTCAGAGTACTGTTTAAAAAAGAATGGTCCAATTCATCCTTTTGATGATAAACTGCACCATACAGTACTTTCTTCAAAATTAACAAGACGTTCCCTGTAGTTTGTGGATTCTCAAGTCCTCAATAAGTGCAATTGTAGCGGTTGAACCAATTAGTTTAAATACAACCTCATCACTCCAAACAATCTTTGTTCAGAAGAGTGCATCTTCTAGATATTTAGTCAAATGTCACTTGCAATACTCCACTTTCTATCCGAATCTTCCTCGCGGACTATTCTTGGAATGTAACTTTTGCAATGACAACGCTTCAAATTCCGATAGACATTCGATTTTGAAATTTCCATCGCACGACCCACTTGTCGCACATGTTTTCTTGTATTTTGTTAATAAATATCCTTTGTTCATTATTTTTTATTGGGTCAAATCTAAAAACAATTGAAAATAAATTGAGTTAACAGCTGCTAAACTGTATATACATATATTGGGATACCCTGTATATATGTGTGGGTATGCGTGCGTGTATGTGTGTGTGTGTGTGTGTGTTAATGAAATGCAATTTCCATTATTGTTATAAAGTAAAATATTTCGTTGGCCCATTTCTAACTGGAAATGATTAATGATTTACTATTACATTCATACATACAAAGTTTCACACACACACACACACA
>NC_068981.1:138233020-138236560 GCF_001194135.2 Octopus bimaculoides | reverse complement strand
GGGAAACGCATTGATCGATACAAAAAGTAAGGTGCTATACAGATGTTGACTATAGAGGCTATACATGGAGACAAATTCATTGGTTGAATATATATGTGTGTGTATGTATACATATATACACACGATGTGTGTCTGTGTGTGTGTGTGCGCGCGCGCGCAAAAATGCTAGTTCTAAAATCTCTTTAGAAGATTAACGCGGTAAT
This sequence comes from Octopus bimaculoides, assembly GCF_001194135.2. NCBI lineage: Eukaryota > Metazoa > Mollusca > Cephalopoda > Octopoda > Octopodidae > Octopus > Octopus bimaculoides. The sequence continues at coordinate 138,236,357 of NC_068981.1, read as the reverse complement.
TGTCCTAACAAGTAATGTTCGTAGCCACTTCAACATGGCTGTCCCTTTGAACTGACTTTAGTGCGATTTTTTAACCTCAGTAGGACTTCTCCTCTAGCTGATTAACGATGCACTCCCGCATCCGAGATATTGCGAGCAGGGGAGTGAATCCCTAATACCTTCTAGCGCTGGACCAGTAGACTAGCCTGGTTTCGGGCTATTTCTGCCTCTCTTCAGTACTAGATACCTCGTCTACAAGAGATGGCAGTAGCTCGCTTCTGCACGCAACATATATAATTCAAAGCGACGTACGGTCGCTGATTTTGCAACAAGCAAAAATGCTCGTTCTAAAATCTTTCTAATAGACTAATGAAGTAGTTGTGCTAACAAGTAATGTTCGTTGCCACTTCAACATGGCTGTCCGTTCGAAAAGACTTTACTGCGATTTTTTTTAACCCGAAGAGGACAATTTCTCTTCCTCGCAGTATCTCGGATGCAGTTGAGCATCGTTAACCTGCTAGAGGAAATGTCCACTTGGTGTTAAAACAAATGCTAGTTTTATACATACATACATACATACAATCATATACATATAGGCGCAGGCGTGGCTGTGTGGTATGCAGCTTGCTTCCCAACCACATGGCACTGGGTTCAGTCCCAATCCGTAGCACGCCGGGCAAGTGTCTTCTACTATAGCCTCGGACCGAACAAGGCCTTGTAAGTGGATTTGGTAGACGGAAACTAAAAGAAGCCCGTCATATATATATATGTATGTATATATATATTAATAGTAATGGTAAGACAACAAAAGAATGAAAGAGACCTCGATATTATGCAAATAGAGGAATTTATCTGTAATATAATATGTGACAATTATTATAGCAACCGAATAATTGTCGCATATTATATTACAGATATACATATATATTATTCTATATTTTATTTTATATATATTTTATTTTCTCTCCCTGTTTATTTGTGTGTTCCTTTCTGTCGAAGAGCGTAGGCTTGAAACGTAAAAGACTTTCTAACTTCCCGAGCGTTAAACTAATACATCTGTTTATTGTTTACACACCCGTCTTCGTCTTTTGTTTGCTTATAAATTCTCACTATATATATATATATATATATATATTAGAAAAAATAAGGTATTCAGAGGTCTGGATGGTTGTATATAAACAGATATTTGTATATGTACAACCATCCAGATCTCTGAATACATTATTTTTTCTAACATATAATATCTGTACATCACCTCCAAACCTTCTAACACACATATATATATACATACCAATATCTATATATATTCATGTATGTGTACCTTTGTGTCTGTGTTTTCCCCCCACCATCGCTTGACAACCGATGTTGATGTGTTGACGCCCTTGTAAATATAGCGGGGTTCGGCAAAAGATACCGATTGAATAAGTACTCGGCTTACAAAGAAAAAGTTCTAGGATCTATTGCATAGGCGGATTTAATTTTAAACATTTGCATTTTCATATTTATATAGTTAGGAATAGGAAGAACATTTCGGCCTACATGATATGTTACTACTGAATGCATCAAACTATGTCGTGAAAGCTGAGGGTTTGTTTGCTAAAAAATTATTGTTCCCACGTGTATTCTGACCCGGAGGGGTAGCATCTAATCGGGTCCCAGCTATGAGTTAAATGCCACGTCAACCATCGGGAATATAGGGCCTCTAGTGTCGAAAGAATTTCCTTCTAGTAGAAGGGAAACTTGTATCAAGAAAAGAACAAAGTCTGAAGTGCAGATGGTTTCCGGGCGTCTCAACCCCTGTTGTGCCACTAGTTTTATAGCTCATTGTACTGAAAGTGGGTTCAGTGTTGTGCGGCACTTTACTCGCTCAAAACAAATTCGTGCACAGGAACCTCTTGGAAAGTTTTTAAGGACTTATCGAGTTTAGGAAGTGGTCATAGTACTATGCATTATGTGCTTCTTCTATTTCTTAATTATTATAAATCTTCCACTGAGGAGGGAGCCGGTTTCCAACAAAGATACAAAGCTCCATCTTTGGGATATAGATAATACAGACAAATTCACATTTGGAACTTGAGAAAAGTGTTGTATATTTTTACTGTTCTACTCACAGATTGCACTCGTAATGTACGAATTAACCGGACAATTTCTCTTTCTGAAAATCCCAGTTTATCCAGATTCTCTTTTAAGCATTTACTAACAAAACATAGTGTTTCATGTGTGTGTGTGTGTGTGTGTGTGTGTGTGTGTGTGTGTGTGTGTGTGTGTGTGTGTGTGTGTGTGTGTGTGTGTGTGTGTGTGTGTGTATGTGTGTGTGTGTGTGTGTGTGCGTATGCCTGTCTGTCTGTCTGTCTGTCTGTCTGTCTGTCTGTATGTATGTATGTATGTATGTATGTATGCATGTATGTATATGCGTGGGATCTTTGTGGTTATCGTCAGTGCATGTCTAACTCTTTAAAAAACATTTTTAATGTATCATATAGCTGTAATTTTTGACGCTGAATCCGAATTTGTTATTCATTTATTCTAGAAAAACTTTATGAAAATGTTACAGATGTTCAAAGTTTGATAATTTTCAGAATTTTCAGCCAATCAGAAAACAGCACTTTCGCTGCCGCTTCCATCATCTGTTACAGAAGCGAGAAAGTAGGTGGGAGTGGGAAGGGCTCACCTGCATGTCAAAACATTAAACTAGCTACAGTAAACTGTGGAAAACATCCTACCTTGTTTTTTTTAAAATTAATATATGAGGTAGCAGAAAGTTTAAACTTATATTTGAATATGCAGGAATATTATCGTATAGTTGTATTAATTGTAGTGTGTTCTGTTTTTCTTTTTTTTTTTGCAGAAAATGGTTTCTTTAACTTTAAAATTGATGTTGATATCATTGGCGCTGTGTGTTGGAGTAGAAGCAGTATTCTTTTCTGGTGGATGCTCCACTAGATGCATGGTAGCACTTTGTAAACTTTCTACGAGTGTCGCTTGTAGCAAGAAATGCGCTTGCTATTGTAGAACTAGGGCGGTAAGTCATGCCGCTTAGTTTCGTAACTTTAAAATATTTTCACTCAAATTTACCTTTTTCTCGAAGAAAATAAAAAAAAGTACTATAACAGTAATAGTTAGCGATACTTTTTGGTTATCGCACCCCCATTAAAAAAATTGGGTTATCTCTCCCGTTTTACGAGGAATATCGGTATTTTGGGTCATCTCCCTCAACTAAAAAAAATTGTTTAACCCTCAATGAAACAAAAGAAAACAGAAAAATTAATAACCATGGAAACTGAAAAATTAATAAACATGAAAACTGAAAAAAATTAAACATCTCAATGAATCTTTTTCTTTTACTTTTCTTTTACTT
>NC_068981.1:138230798-138232944 GCF_001194135.2 Octopus bimaculoides | reverse complement strand
CTTTTACTTGTTTCAGTCTTTTGACTGTGGCCATGCTGGAGCACCGCCTTTAGTCGAGCAAATCGACCCCAGGACTTATTCTTTGGAAGCCTAGTACTTATTCTTTCGGTCTCTTTTGCCGAACCGCTAAGTTACGGGGACATAAACACACCAGCATCGGTTGTCAAGCGATGTTGGGGGGACAAACACAGACATACAAACACATACACACATACATATATATATACATATATACGACAGGCTTCTTTCAGTTTCCGTCTACCAAATCCACTCACAAGGCATTGGTCGGCCCGAGGCTATAGTAGAAGACACTTGCCCAAGATGCCACGCAGTGGGACTGAACCCGGGACCATGTGGTTGGTAAGCAAGCTACTTACCACACAGCCACTCCTACGCCTGATAATATTTTTATAACAAATCATAGCATGCCTATTGAGGAGGCCAAACGTCAAACAATGAGTTGAAGTATTGAATCAAAAGCATCTGACTCTTTTAATCCAAACTCTTATAGCCACATTAAGTCGATTTTTTAGTGGGGAGATAACCCAATTTTTTTTAATGGCAATTTTTTAATGGAGGTGAGATAAACAAAAAGTACCGACAGCTCTTGACTAGCTGTTTGTTTCATCGACCCCGAAGGGTTTAAAGGTAACGTTGATTCTAGTGGGATTTGAAAATAGAACATGAAGAACAAGAATATATAACGCTCGTCGCTTTTTCCGTCTGTGATAAGATGACATGATATACATGTTTATCGTTACACGACAGTCTCTTAATGAAGACTGAAATGTAGATGTATTTCATGAAGTATAAGAGACAAACAACGTGACGAAATATTCATATATATTGCAGTATTGTACATTTAAAAGAAATCTTGCTTTTTTATTTTAAAATCAATCTAAATCTAATTGTTGATACTATGAAGTTCCTCCATGTATCGCGTTCATCAAGACACTGCCATGTAGTCCAACATTTTCCTCAATGATTTTCAAGAGGATCAGATTTGGGTGACCATGCCTATGAGTAGGGGCAGAACAGGACTCTCACATCAGTTTCACTGTGTCTCATTAAACGTCCAGCAAGAGCTAGACGACGCTTTCTTATGACTGAAAACACTAGGGAGTTCTCGAATCCTGTGTATAATATGTGATATCTAAAATGATTCCGGACAAACTAGTTAAAAGAATTCTATCTATAGTAAAGAGAAATAATGTCAGAATGCTTATACCATGAAAATACTTACACGAAGGAGTTAGTTATTAATTGCATAACTTTGTCACCCACTGTGTTTCGTTACGGTAAAACATTAATTTATGAAATTATAGAATTCAAACTTTGGCTACAACATAATTGTCCTAAGAAAAATTAAATAAGGTAACAAATGAAATTAAAAACTCTCATTTTTGATTTGCAAAGATCTTTAGATATCTTGTTTAAAAAGTGCTCTCTTTCTGAATAATAAAATATATTATATTAATACCTAGTTTAAAATATAATCAGTACTACGCAATTTATTTCTACTTTCAGGAAGCCATGCTCAACAAAGAAAATTGCCCGCCAGTCAATAGTCGTGGTTCTGCGAGTAATTCTAAGAGTATTTCTGAGAGTGATTCTACTACAGAATCTCCGCAGGAAGAACCCAGTTATCTATACTAAAGGAAACGAAGAAGGCGGTCATTTTTTTTCTTCACATACTATTTACAATATCATAGGATTTCTGAAATAAAAAAATAATTGCGTTAATACGTTATCGACGTGTTACTATAATTATTTACTTCGTTTATTAAAAATAAATGTGAAAATAATCTTTTCTACTCTAGGCACAAGGCCTGGAATTTTGGGAGAGAGAGGGATTGTCAATTACATCGACCCCAATGCTCAACGGGTATTTATTTCATCGAACCCAAAGAACGAAGGGCAAAGTTACCCCCGGCATCACTTCAACACAAAACGTAAAGCCGGACGAAATACCGCTAAGCATTTTGTAATAAATATGAAAAAAAATGGGTAATAAAAGATTTAAGTTTTAATTATCCAGTACCAAACATAATATCATCGAAGGATCCAGTTTCTATGTTAATAAGCTTGTAAGAGTTTAAGTCTGCGAATATATATATATATATATATATATATATATATATATATA
>NC_068981.1:138228706-138230788 GCF_001194135.2 Octopus bimaculoides | reverse complement strand
TGTGTGTGTGTGTGTGTGTATATCTATGTGTGTGTGTATATATACATACATATATATATAGGATGTGAGGAGTTTAGTACACTGGTGATCTAAACGAATAGGTACGCTGAGTAAGTGTTATAGTTAGTCATCTGTTATGTTCCAAGTTCACAGTTGAGGCTGGATCTAGGGATCCATATCAGGCTTCCGTGTTAGCAGGTATACATTAGAGGAAAAAGACATCAAAATCCAAAGCAGGATGTGTATCTCAGGTCATTTATAATATCTTAACTAGGGTAATTCAATGTAATAATTTAATAAGGTTAATTTGAAGTCTTACAGCTGTTCCTGGGATATCTCAAGTGATAGGCTAGCATGTCCGTACACTGGGTACTCCTTTTTCAGAGGCAAAGTGAGTATGTATGAAATTTCTAGACAGGGAAATTCACAGTTTATAAAGAATAAAATAGAATAAAGAATAAAAGTACATATAAGACAGGATAATAAAAAGTCACAGTTCATCCTTTTCCGGAGGGTATAGAGATTGGTCTGTACTCCGTGAAAGCAGGGCTAGACTAAGACACATCAAGGCCCTAAGCACTTAAAAAAATTTGGTGCCCTCATAAAAGACTATGTAATTCAAAATATAAACAGTAACAAAACATAAAACAAATTTTTACTTTTCAAAACGAAACAAAACAGTAAGAGGGAAAATAATGTTTATTCTCGTATACTTCAACTTTATTTATATTTGAAAAGTTTCTTCCTACATTTTTGAACTGCAAAGTCTTTGATCAGATCCTCAAAATTAATCTTAGGTAACACGTCTGCATCTATACTTAGTAGAGATAAAGGCATCCCGAATATTATTTTGGCAAGTTTAAAGTGATTTATTTTGTGCCGTAAACCATTTACCAATTCTGTGATTCTCCCTCCTTCCCTTGATGCTCTAAGCAGTACTTATTTTGCCTGATGGTTAATCCAACGCTGCGGGAAGGAATAGATCCTTATGCTTAATCCCAGGTAAATTCAAGCAGAATTTTGGCAGTATTTTGAATGGTGCGTTCATGTTGAAATGGTTAGCTAGTGTGCAAATGGTCCGCGTGGGTCGATAGGGTGAAAAAGACGGTCATCAAGATAGAGAGCAGTGGGTTGTGAATGAGTGGATAGAAGAGAGCGAGAGAGAGAGAGAGAAAGAGAGAGAGAGAGAAAAGAAGGAGAGAGAGAGAAAAGAAGGAGAGAGAGAGAAAAAAGAGCGAAGTCAGGAAGGGATTGGGTGCGGGAAAGAATGAGATCGACAACAAAGAAAATTCAAAATCAAAATGAAAAATAAATAAAACAATAAAAAAAAAAGAAATAAACGGAATAAATATAGCGGTAAGGTACCAGTGTTATTATTCTTGAGAGTCAATTAGGGGTCAGAGATCAGGTATTAAAGGTTTTGGTAAAGCAGGGGAGGAAGGTTTTTATGTCTATTGATTAAATAGGTTAGGAATGGTTAGTGGTCAGTAGGGATACTAAAAATAGATGCCTAGCTTAATGGGGTATATGTAGGATAAAACTACAATTAAATATATAAAGGATACAAATTAAATAATTAAAATTTAAAAGTTAAAAATTAAATTAAAAATTTGAAAGTTAAAAGTTTAAGGAATAATGCTAGCTAAGAGAAAGAAAGGAAAAGGAAAGAAGAATAATACTGGTACATTATCTCTATCTTTATTAATTTTATTCCCTATTTTTTATTTTTTATTTTGACTTTGATTTTTCTTTACTTTCGATCTCATTCATTCTTTCATTCTGCACCTATCCCATTCCTGTCTCCTCTCTTTTTTTCTCTCTCTATTTCTTCTCTCTCTTTCTCCTCTCTCTTCTATCCACTCACTCACAACACACTTCTGTCTATCTTGATGTCTGTCTATCTCACTCTATAAACCCACGCAGACCATTTTCACACTAGCTAAGCACTTCAACATGAATGCATCATTCAAAATATTGTCAAAATTTACCTGGGATTAAGCATAAGCACCTCTACCTTCAAGGAAGTACAGACCAACCTCCACAACCACTGGAAAAAAGACGAACTGTGAACTTTTATTATCC
>NC_068981.1:138227280-138227919 GCF_001194135.2 Octopus bimaculoides | reverse complement strand
AGAGAGAGAGAGAGAGAGAGAGAGAGAGAGAGAGAGAGAGAGAGAGATAGATAGATAGATAGATAGATAGATAGATAGATAGATAAATATAAAACTCACTTGAAATGGATGCGTGGCGTTCGATCATATAATAATATAAATAATATATAAATATATGTATTTATACATATATGTACATACCTACTTATCTATGTATATATACATCCATATATGAGTACAGGACATCAAAAAGCGTGAACAAAATAAGGAACGGCAACATGAAAAACAAAAGTATAGAAAACGAACTTTTTTCGAACAACGAAAGAAACAAATAGAGAAACAAGACAGGTAACATAAAGAACATTCCCTTCATCAGTTGTCCCATGGTTTATCTTGCCTGTTACGTTTCTATATTTGTTCTTTCGTTGTTTGAAAAAAAGTTCGTTTTCTATGTTTTTGTTTTTTATGTCCTCGTTTCTCATTTTGTTCACGTTTTTCTTATGTTCTGTACCCATATATGCATGTATGTATACATATACATATAGGTATCTATATATACATATACATGTAGGTATGTACATGTATGTATATATATGCATATATTTATATATTATTTTTATTATATTATATTATATATTATATATATATATATATATATAT
>NC_068981.1:138224487-138226588 GCF_001194135.2 Octopus bimaculoides | reverse complement strand
ACACACACACACACACACACACACACACACACACACACACACACACACACATATATATATATATATATATACATATACATACATACATATATATATATATATATATATATACACACACATATATATATATAATGTAATATATAATATAATATCATGTAATATAAATAATATATAAATATATGCATATATACATACATGTACATACCTACATGTATATGTATATATACATACCTATATGTATACATGGTACCGGGTTCAGTTCCACTATGTGCCATCTTGGGCAAGCGTCTTCTGCTATAGCCTCGGGCCGACCAAAGCCTTTTGAGTGGATTTGGTAGAGGGAAAGTGAAAAGAAACCCAGTGTATATATATGTATATATTTATGAGTGTATCTTTATGTCTGTGTCTGTCCCTCTCCTTTCGCTTGACAGCTGATGTTGGTGTGTTTACATCTCCGTAATATAGTGGTTCGTCAAAAAGGACCGATAAAATAAGTACTATGCTTACAAAGAATAAGTCCAGAGGTGAAAACAGCCAGGAAGTGGAAAGCAGAAGCAGAGACTGATGACATCTTGTTCTCTCTTATACACAGAGATATGAAGGGTGCAACACAGAACCATCGGAGAGGACTTGATTTTGGCGCAGATCAGTTCAGACCGTTTGCGAGTATGATGCGGTGCGAACGCAGATCTGTTGTTAGCAACAGCGTCAAAACAAGAGAAGCAGAGAGAAGAGAGCTTTATTTGTTCCGATGTAGTCAACAAGGACAGATGAAGAGATGAGAAGAACATGTTGCTGAGAGGAAAATACGTTGGGATGAGATATGGAAGTGGACGACATCTCGGCTAAGTTTTTTGATTCGCTCATCCTATGATGTTTTGCCGTCACCTAGGAATCTCGTAAGATGGAACGTCTCAGAGAATGACATATGCAAATGCGGAAAGGTCGGAACACTGAAACATATTCTTTCCAACTGTTCCTTAGCTTTGAATAGGTATACATGGAGACACAACCTGATCCTGAAGGTTATCTTCAATGCTATGAAGACCCAAATTCATCTCAACAACACTGAGAAAAAAAACCGTTGAAAGTACCATCTAGAAATTTTATTACCTTCGTGCGCTCAGGACAGCGGATCCGTTTCAAGAAGAAGAGTAAGAAACTTCCTGTAAGAGATGAAAAGTGAAACGGTTATTGGGAAGTGACTGCAGATTTACCTGGGTGCCAGGGATTCTTTCCCATCCCAATTACGGAAAAACCGGACATTTTAATGTGGTGTGAAAGAAGGAAAGTTGTAAATCTAGTCGAGTTAAATAAAGGCTCCTCATGAAGATAACATGGACGCCGCTCCGGCTCGAAAGTTTGACTGTTATGTAAACCTCCTCGAGAAATGTGAAGACGCAGGCTGGAAAGCGGAGCATTTTCCAATCGAAGTTGGATGTAGAGGGTTTGTTGGACACAGTGTGAAACAACTGCTGTTATCGTTAGGCCTAACTCATCGTAAGGCAAATACCACCATGGGTGATATCCAAGCTACAGTGGAGAAGGCTAGCCACTGGATTTGGTTAAAAAGAGACGATGAGCGATGGCTAGAGAAATATTGAGCTTTTTTTAATAGCCAGTTGATCTAGCAAGCGGGGCTTTATATCAGTGAGGGGGGCCGGTGCGCATTGATGCCTTCGAGAGGTTGGCGCCGAAACGGCGCGCATTCTCTCCTGATGATCCCATACATTTTCTGGCTTCCGGTATGCGGAGTTCTCGACTGGTAGCACTTGCATGTGCGAGTTGTTTGCAAGACATCTAAGACATTGTGGTAGGTAGCCACTGACAAACCGGAAAGACGGTAAGGCATCTTGGAAAGACAAGAGGACTGCTCGAAAAGACGAGCAGACAATAGAAAAGACTATCGACACCAGGAGAGACTGGCGGAGGCTGCGGACTTACAATCCTCGCCTTTGTAATATATAGAATGTCTAATGGAATTAAAAATTATTTTATGCATTTGTGTACATTTAAACTAATTAAATATTATTTTACAAAATAATAGAAAATTTCTTTGATTAAAACCCTTTCTAACATGGAAGTATGTTAAGCTCATTTA
>NC_068981.1:138220462-138221285 GCF_001194135.2 Octopus bimaculoides | reverse complement strand
TACACTCACAAGGTTTTGGTCGGCCCGAGGCTATAGTAGAAGACACTTGCCCAAGGTGCCACGCAGTGGGACTGAACCCGAGACCATGTGGTTGGTAAGCAAGCTACTTACCACACAACCACTCCTGCGCCCCCTCCTGCCTATATTCTACAAATCAACAAAAGAAATTTTCTGCATTCAATTATCTGCTACAAATAACTTAAAATTTCTCCTTTTCTCAGTGTCTAGTATCTCACAAATGGAAAGGTCATATTAGAGGATGTAGCTATAAATATCCGATAGAAATAGGATGGTCACAAAATACTTTTAATCATCTATCAGCGCGATGAGGTTTCAGATGCAGATATGCAGCAACGACATCTAGACGAGAAGCCTACTTAAAATACCCGCCTGTAACATGGAAACCTAATTTTTGATCTTATCATGTGCTTGGAGTTTCAACAAACGACATAAAGGGAATAAGCTAATCCCGTAAACACATGGTAGAAGAACACAATATAAATATAAGATAAATAGAGATATATTCATCATGTTGCTTCCAAATTTCTGGTAGAGTGAATTGCTTCATGGTGGCGTTCTTCTCACAGACTGTACACAACTGACCCTACTATACTGTGTAGACGACAAAATAAAAAAAAGGAACAAAAAAAAAAAACACATGCACGAAATTAAAAATATAAAATAGCGACAATTTACCTATCGCACTGCGCATGTGTATGTGTGTGTGTGTGTGTGTGTGTGTGTATACACACACACACACACACACACACACACACACACACACACACACATATATATATATATATATATATATATATATATA
>NC_068981.1:138217347-138220070 GCF_001194135.2 Octopus bimaculoides | reverse complement strand
TATATATATATATATATATTACACTTACGTTGAAACAAGTAATATGGCCAAGTGCAGCATTGACGACGAAACATTTGTGGAGTAAATAATGGGCGAATTTGACTAAGCGACATGTCATGCCTCCGTTTATAGTATCCCGGGCCCTAACTTGTCATGGTAAATTGGGGGTGGAGGTATGTGATTTTTGAACGCACCGAAAAGCTGTCAGTTGATATACTCTCCTTTGCAGTAGCTAGTGCTGCGTCTAACACGACCCATCGTCTGAAGTTTTGTCTAGAATTTTCAACTCTGATATGCATCTAACATCAATACAACAACAGCAACTATATACTGGATTATAATACTGGAGCAATACATGTGCTTCAAGAGGACACTGCTTGGATGATATATATGAATAGATATGAAATATATTCATATATATTTTTCACACACACACACACACACACACATGCATTATTACATACATACACTTATACATACATAAATATATGCACACATACATACATACATACATACATACATACATACATACATACATACATACATACATACATACATATGAGGCATGAGGAGCTTCCGCCTATTTCTGACTAACATTCCAACCACAACGTCAACCCAAGACTGCAATAAGGAACATCCACAGAGGTACAATAAAACTGATAGAATAGCATCCACATAGTATATATATGTAGATAGAATATTATCAATATATATATATTATGAGTAAACCACGAAAATATTCACTAAAAATTCGATACCGGCAGATATGTCCGATAATTTTCTTTTTCTTATGTGTAGCTAGATATAAGAAGAAATACATACGCGCTTTTCAAAACATACCTACTTGATGTTGTACAGGAAGTTTTATTAAGTATTATAAAAACGCGAGCTACAAAAATGCGCATGCGTCTGCTTGCAGGTGCATGAACGGAAGTATAAATGAATAATGTGAAAAATAGAGAAGGCTCTTGAATAAATTTAAGTGTATCACTTCAGATTTTTATAATAGAGATTTGTCATCAGATTCAAAGACAAGAAAACGCACCCATAGTACTTAGGCTTGTGGTGTTCTTGTTTTGCTACTTGCTAATATGGCAACACAAATGCAAAATATATACTGCACGAAGTTCTTTATATTGAGTATATATGGTTGGATATTAGTTGCAAGTCTTTCAGGTTGGTTAACTCTTGCTGTTATCATTTTTCTTATTGTTGTTGTTGTTGTTGTTGTTGTTGTTGTTGTTGTTGTTGTTCTTCTTCTTCTTCTTCTTCTTCTTCTTCTTCTTCTTCTTCTTCTTCTTCTTCTTCTTCTTCTTCTTCTTCTTGTACCCTGCTTCATATCACATATCACATTGTATTGTATAGTCTGGTAAACGTCTGCGATTCATTTGCAAACACGTTGTGGTTAATAACAAAATCATCATCATGATCATCATCATCACCATCATCATTTTTATTATTATTATTATTATTATTATTATTATTATTATTATTATTCCGTAGTCTTATTTTTATAGCGTGCTTTCACTTCACTACCGAGCGCAGCTCTGTGTGCCTTGGGTACGTGCTGTGGGTTGCTGTGATGCTCTTATGGTTACTGTATTGAAAGTGTTTTGCGTAGGATGTGTGCAGTGCCCAGTAGTGCAATTTTCTGTATGTTATATATATTTGTAAGTCCTGGTGTTCTGTATTTGTCTGAATATTTTTATTATTATTATTATTATTATTATTATTATTATTATTATTATTGACTAGCCCTTACCACCAGATTTTCAGGCCTTGTGGCCGGACGAAATACTTAGTGGCATTTCGTCCATATCTAAGTTCTGAGTTCAAAGTTCGCCGAGGTCGACTTGGCTTTTCACCCTTTAAGATCGATAAAATAAGTACCAGTTGAGCACGGGGGGGGGGCAATGCAATAGACTTAGCCCCCAACCCCGAGATACACTTTACCTTTTATCCTCTCGGAGTCGATAAAATAAAATACCTGTCAAGTATTAGGATCTATTTAATCAACTATTCTTCCCCCTTCAAAAATTGTGTAAAATTTGAAAATGTTATTATTTATTTTACAAATACCATCGATTTTAACATTCCTCCAATGTTTCTTTTATCGAATAAGTGCTGATATCACTTAAGTAATCAACAATCACTTCCAACAACCCGGTGACTTTGCGTTAAATTTGAAATAAGATTATTACTATTGTGGATAATATGGTACGTATTTTCTTAACTGTTTGATGGTAGATTTAATATGTCACCCGGCTAAACACGACCACTCAGTCCATGTTGCCTTTAACATCCTGTTTTAAACACTGAGGGGGGCAAGGTATCACATATTGTGGTTTTCTTCGTCTCTTTTCCCACTTGAAACGGTCATGAGTGTTTTCGTGTTTTCCATCCGTCATCTAACTAGGTATGGCTGTGTGACAAGAAGTATACTTCCCAAACACACATAGTTCCAGAATGACAAAAGCCTTTTGAGTGTATGAGTCGACTTGATAGAGGGAAACCGAAAGAAAACACCATAAACACGCGCGCGCGCGCGCACACACACACACACACACACACACACACACACACACACACACAAGCCAGCTTGAAGGGTTTTAGTGAAACAAAATCTCCCCAGGAGTTATATTTTTAAAACCTGGTATATATTCTATCGCTAGGTTACGGGGACGTAAACACACCAACATCGATTGTCAAGCGGTGGTGGGGGG
>NC_068981.1:138216617-138217150 GCF_001194135.2 Octopus bimaculoides | reverse complement strand
ATATATATATATATATATATAACAGGATCTTTGCAGTTTTTTCTACTAAATCCACTCATAAGACTTTGGTCGGTCCGAGGTTATAGTTGAAAATACGTATCCAAAGTGCCATACAGTGGGACTGAACCTGGAATCATGTAGTTGTGAAGCAAACTTCTTACCACACAGCCTATTGTGTACATTTAAATTTTATAAAAAACGTTATCTTTGCCGCTCATTTAGACAATATAAAATTGTTGCTAGACTTATCTGAAAGGATCACACTGTTTTATGTACTTGACCAAAAAAACACACATATCATTTTATCGCAGATGTGAATGGGCAATTTTAGTTATTTATATAAGGTGCGGGCCGTGTTCCGGATTCAACAAATGTCATTTTGTAAAAAAGGAAAAGAAAGGAAAAATACAAAAGCTTTCGGATATCAGCTCATTATTGTCATTGAAGCTTGTAGCAAATTTCTCCTCGTCGTCATCGTCAGCTATAAATATATATATATATATCTGTGTGTGTGTGTGTGTGTGTGTGTGTGT
>NC_068981.1:138206026-138216548 GCF_001194135.2 Octopus bimaculoides | reverse complement strand
GTATGTGTGTGTGTGTTTAGATATTTTTCGATTTGTGTCTGTCCTTCTCCCCAGCCGTTCGACAACTGCTGTTGGTTTGCTTAACTTGGCGGTTCGGCAAAAAGAAACAATAAAATAAAAGTACCAGAAAGTACCAGACTCAAAAAAATAACTGCAGGAATCGATTTGTTTCTCTAAACCCTCGAAGTCGATGCCACAGCAATGTCGTTGTCCAGTGATTGAAAAAGATAAGATTTTTTTGTTGGTGTTGAAGTGATTTTTGCGATCAAATTTCGCAAGTGATGTTTCCTTTTTTTTTTTTTTTTTGCATGTTTGCTTTCCATGTCACTTAGGAGTTGTTTTGATATTTCTATACGAGTAGGTTCACTTTTCTTCGTAACCAACATTTTTGCTGTTTATATTCTATTAATGTAGTAATATTGGTTTCAAATTTTGGGGCAGGCCAGCAATTTCAGGGGTTAGTTATATCGACCCCAGTGCTCGGATCTAGTTAAACTGATTCACAAGATCAGTCCCCTTTAATGTTGCTCAGATTATTTTCAATTTTGGTGTATCGATGCAACACTGAATTTTGATGACGATCAACCAATTATCTTATTTCATAAATTAAAGAATCTGATGTCATTTGAGGCATTAACAGCTTGTTACCATGACAACCACACGCTGTGTTGTGTTTCACTCCACTCGCGTCTGTGCCCCACGTTGTTGTGTGTTGATTCATCACACCACGAGATTCATTACATCCGGCCCAGATTTTATTCTGGTCACCCACTTTGCAATCAAAATAATACATGTAGCACTTTTTAATCAATAGCGTGAAATGCCGTCTTTGTGACTCGAATGTTAAGTCACAGCAAATATAGCAAAAGTTGTTTGCGAAGTTTATACAGTTTCTTGGTATTATGAAGGTGAATGGAATATGTGAACTTAGTACACAACCGCACACCTACACTTCAAGCACAGTACTGACAAAGCACTGGTGACTCATCGACTCAGCGTTGACAAGCTTCAGAGACTCATTGACTCAGATAGCTGGATTTATGATTTCACTAGGTTAATTCTATTCATGAAAATTTAAATTAGGCGTGAAACAGATAAACTGTGGGTGATACAGATAATTTGACATCATTTTAAAATTCTGCATGCAAAAACATTTAAGATGCAGGTATTCTTTTCTTTGGGATAAATTCTTTGTTGACAAAAATACAAGCATGAAAACGTTACTCAGCTTTGTAGTTTGGGAGACAGAAGCCCCCTTTTCACACACACATATATATGAATGCATAAATGTGCATATAAACTTATATATGAATGCATACATCCACATGCACTTACATATTAATGATGTACACAAATACATGACAGATATATATAATACTGAAATACACATAAACACATGCAGACAAATATAACAAATTTTTAAAAAATAATAAAAACATACAAAGCACTATAGAAATCAATGAAGACACAAAAGAAACAGTAAGATGATACACGTTGATTTTATTAGGTATTACTGTTTATTTAGAAACCTACAATGAACGGGTCATTTCACAGACGCTAAACTATAAATTCCACAGGTGACACCGCTAAACGCAGAAAATTTCTGTCTCGCTATTGGCTAAAAATACACAGTTTTATCGATTTTTAAATCTCTGTAACTTTTCCTTCCAATTGTTTCTCCATAGCATCATGCCTTCATAGTAGTAAGATTGGAAAACTACATTAATATAACCGATTTTCAGATTTTTTTACTTACTCATAAAAAAAGCAGATTTTTTTGAATCAGTTTAACTAGATCTCAGTGCTCAACTGAAGTTTACTTTTATCGACTCATTTGAGATCAGAGCATAAAGACAAACGAAATGTCTGCCAACACTTCTAGCAGTTACCCCTCCCTCCTCCTTTTTTTTAAAAAAAAAGCCGGTAATATTGGTTTTAAATTTTGGCATAAAGCGAGAAATGCCGTGGTGTTGCTGAGGTGTAAGTTGATTACATCGATCCCAGTGCTGAAACGGTACTAATGTCATCGACCCCGAAAGGATGATAGGCAAACTCGACTTCGGCGGAATTTGAACTCAGGAACATTTCTCATGTACATTTATTCATTTCTGAAGTCCAGCCCATTATTTAGTCGGTGATATTTAATGGGTGCAAGTTTGTTTATTACAAGTCGAGAAGTGCCATAGAATCCGCCACAAACAACAACCTACTTCTTTTAAATTTTGATATCGGGCAATTCAATTAGGGTTGCTGTTTTTCCTGAATGAGTTGGGCAACTATGTTTTTTTAAAGGGTTTTTATCGAACAAATCGACCCCAGGACTTATTTTCTTAAAACCTTGTACTTATTCTATCGAGCTGTTTTCCAGACCTGCTAAGTAACAGGGAGGTAAACACACCAACACCGGTTATCAAGCGTTGGTGGAGGAAAACAGACAGACACACAAACACGCATATACAACGAGCTTCTTTCAGCTTTCGTCAACCAAATCCACTCACAAGTCTTTGGTCGGACCGAGGCTACAGGAGAAGACACTTGCCCAAAGCGCCACGCAGTTTGACTGAACCCGAAACCATGTGGTTGGGAAGCAAGCTTCTTACCATACAACTACGTTGAATTGTTTCTTGTAAATGATTTGCTTTAAATTAAAAATTTTCGTCAATTGGTATCATTAGTAATATTCAGCATTATTAGTAATATTTTCAGTCTCTCACTTGAAGTCCTGAAACTTCTTCATATTTCTCACTCATTGATCCACACTCTATTAAGACCAGTTTCACAGTTTCTTATATCAGGCCATACATAAGTAATGTCCGAATTTTGAGTACGGAAAGAGTGATCTAATTTTACATTTTACCAAAATTTAATTCTGTATATAATTCTCATCATTATCTATGACTTCCTTCCTTCCACTCATCAGTTTTTTAAAATTCAATTCGCAAATTTGGTTTTGATGAGAAGAAAGAAAAGGGGTCAGTTTCGACCTCTTTGGGGCCTCAGAGTACTAATCCATCTAAATGATTCAGTAAGCTTCTAAACAAATGGTAATGAGAAGGAGCGCGGTCCGGATAATAAGGTCGGGGACGGATTATTTCCCAGCCAAGTTCTTCGATTTTTTTCTAATGTAATCTTTGCAGTGTAGCACCTTGCATTATAATGAAACGCCACTCCCACACGATTCGCCGAGGCAGGCCATTCATCTTCAAAGCAGTGTCCAAACGCTCTAATTGTTAGTAACAGGTGTAACCAGTAATTGTTCCATTAGTTGGTAGCAACTCAAAGTGGATGACTCCAATGCAATACCATCAATCAGTGAGAAAAGCCTTTTTTGCATGGAAGCCTTTTTGGATTGTCGTTTAGCCTGTTCTCCACAACTAAGCCATTGCCTGCATCACTTAGCATTTTCATAAAATATATTTTTTCTTCACCAGTTACTAATCTGTCCAAAAATCATGAGATACGTTCACGAGAGTAAAGAGATGAGCAGATATCCATTCGTGATTTTCGGTTGGCTTATGTCAAATCCTAGGGAACCCAATATCCGTGTTTGGGTGCCTTTCCAAGGTGTTGAAGATGACGGTGAACAATTGAATGTCTTGAATTGAGCGTGGTTACCAATTCTTCAGCTTACACAGCATTATCCTTCTCAGGCTCTGACAAAAGAAGCTCATCATCAAATTCAAACAGGGCGTTCTATTCGTGGCCTCTCTCTTAGGCTGAAATCACCATGTTTGATCTTTACAAACTATCTTCTGCAACTTCTTCCGTTCAAGCACTCTTCCCCCATAAACAAAATGGATATTACCGGTTGCTTCTGCTGCACTGCTTCCCTTTTTGAACTCATGAAGCATTAAGTGTCCTAAATACTCCTTCGATATATCCATCTTTGAGGGCTTAATATTAGTAATTAATTTAGTCAAATCATTCTGTTTAAAGAAATCATATTAAGTTAAATGTTTCCAAATTCGTTTGAGTATCAATCAATATCACATTTTAGAATACTGTATAATTTGATAGAAATAACATATATGATATTTCGAACATTACTTATGGGATGACCTGAAATATTAAGAAAACATTAAATCTCTTACTCTTCGTCTTAACGTAGCATTGGATAACGTAGGATTGTATGCCTTTATGTTGTACCATAGTAGCCTGCTGCTGTTCCTACCTGTCTTTCCTTTCTGGCCCATGCTTTCCATTGAATTCCAAGTTGACAATACCTTATTCATTTTCTTATATTCCTTCTGAAATAATTTACAACTTTCCCTTAGCAAATCTCCTTTCACTAAGTCAACCAGGGAGCCATTATGTGGAAACACGATTTACTAGAAATATGTGCTGAATTTCCTTTAAATAATAGCTTAGCGTTTTTACCGTATTTTTGTATTTTTGGATAATACAGTCCTGGGTGTACAGAGAAAAGGATGATCACGGCTGGAATGGTTTTGATCATAGGTTGGCCCGCTTATTCGCGATTTGAAAGCTAAGCAGCAACAAAACAAAAGCACCAAAAGCAGCAAAAACAAAAACAGTTAACTTTCTCCATTCTTTGCTAACCATTCTACATACATGTCTAAGAGTTTCGTGTTAATGAAATTTCATGTGATTTGAAGTGTTCTTAGAGCCTGTTCTCTGCTCTGCAGAACATTGCTATATTCTCAGGATTTATGTCTAGGTTTCTTATTCATCTCTACACATTCTTCCGCTGCCCTATCGAACTGTTCACACATGTTTGCTTGCTAAGTGTATTCTGATTTTTAAAGATCTCTCCTCTTGAATTAACAGGATACCATAAATTCGTAAGCTTTAACTATTATAGCTTTCCGAATCTTTTCTAACAGTGGTTCTATATAGCATTACGTATATACCAGGGTAACCCTTTTTTTCTTTTTTCTTTCTATATATCCTTCACGTATAATTAATTCTGTTTCTTCTTATTTTAAGAGCTATGTAGATTTTAATATCGTTTTCGGACTTGAACAGTGATATATTTAATATATCACCATTGCTTTTCGAGTGTTATTACGTAAACTGAACCTCTCTTTATTCCATTTCCCCATGTCTATCCTATACCTTACAATACATAAGGATCATACGTTAATAGCAAGTAAGCACCGGCGTTAACTTTCTGAAGGAATCCTATACCAAATATTCCGACATATTAAGTTTCGCTTATCTCATTTAGATCAGTTAAGCATTTATAAACTTCTGTATCTGCCCTGTTTATTATTATTTTTACCTCGTAAATCTATCCGTTATATTCCACCTGCTTTCATCTTATATTTATTATTAAAACTTTACATTATTAAATCCCACCCCCTATTTTAATATTTTCTCTAAAGCCAAGTCGTGTTTCTACTAAAACATCCATTTGATGTTCATTCTTTATGAACAGTTTCAATTTATCCCTTAAAGGTAAGCTATTTACTTTACGATGCTGGTCTTTAATTTCTTAACATCCTTTGTTGAACTCCTAAAAGTATAATATACATTGCAAAAAGCGAAGAAGATAAGCAATCACCCTGAGAGATCCTTCGTTGATCTATAACTTTTAACTTTTTCAGAACAGCTCAAATTTATTTTCCATATTCTCATAACCTTTAAAAACAATTTTCTTAAAGTCAGTATTCTCCACAGCCTAAAGGAATTTTATTAACTTGGAATCATGGCACAATCCTTTTAATAACAAATTCATATAATTTCAATATTTGCATGTCTTTTTCTGCCATCTTGGAATATGTATTTATGTATATTTATTTATCTAACAGAAATTCGTTGTTAACACTTCAACATTTCCTTTGGAATGTTTTCTATGCTGGTAGTAATATACATTGAATATTTACACATGTATGTGTGTAAATGCTCAAAGTATAAATAAATAAATATATATATATATATATATATATATACACACGCTTATGTGTATGAATGTGTTTATATATGTATGTATATTTATATATATATATATATATATATATACGTATGTATGTACGTACGTATCTATCTTCTCTCTCTCTCTCCCTCTCCCTCCTTATCAATGTTAAAAGAGCGAAACCATTAGAATGTATTGGATACTGACTGATGAAGAATCAACTGCGAAATTTCCGTGTCCTTTGGTTTTGTCTAATGTTCCGTTTGTTATGTTTTTGTTAAATTTTTCCGTTTGTTGTGTTCTTTTTATTCAGTCCTTTATCAATAGAATAAGTACAAAACTTACAAAATAAATCCACGGAACATAAATACTAAGGCTGGCTTGTTCGACTAAAACCCTTCAATGTGGTGCCCCAGCATGGCTGCAGTCCAATGATTGGAACATGTAAGAGATAAGAGATAAAAGATTAAATTGTTGAAGTAACATGAAAAGTCATTTTTCATTTTTAGATTAAATCCTTACTTGAAATCAAATTCAGAATTTACTAATTAATAAATAAATACTCTATTAATGCGTAATACTACATAGTCAGGTTGTATCTAGTTTGCATTTGTCTTTTAACGATTGGATGAAACTTTTCACGACTTTTAAGTAGGTTTCTATGAACGCTTACAAAGACTTCGATATTCTTTGGATTAAAAATACAGAGAAACGCTAATATATTCTCTTCACAATTGCATTCTCTTTTATGAAGTTTCCCAATGGCAGTTTAATTCGGTGTTTTAATGTGGTTATTGATTTAATCCAAAGAGTATTTTCTTTTGGTATTTCCTTTATTTCATCTCGTCTATAATTGAGTGTTGACGGATTCAAAATTATTGTGCACAGTCTCTTCGCTGTATGGAATGTTAACTTGGGTATGCTTCGAAAGACAATATAAAAATGCTATTTTCATAAGCCTGTAAATTAAGAATGTATATTAGTTGTAGTTTTTGATTTCTAGTCCCTTTTAATCACTTATCTATCCGAGAAAAAAGTCTACTTCGCTGTACTCGATAGAAAACTAGAAGCGAGCGTTTATACTGTCAATGAAATCGTTTACTGCATTCACTCGTTCATGATTTTCACTTCATAAAATAAAACACTGATGTAAAAACGTTTTCCAGTTTCTCTTTCAAATAATTATAGTGCCTAAGGTGTTGAGCTAACAGAATCGTTACTGCACCGGGAAAAAGGCTTAACGACATTTCTTCTGACTTCACGTTCTGAGTTCAAATGCCGCAGGCATTTGCTCAAATGTCGACTTTGCCTTTCATACAATCGAGGTGGATAAAATAAGTACCGGTTGAACACTGGAGTCGTTGTAATCGACTTACACTACTTCCGAAATTGCTGGCCTTGTGCCAAAATTTGAAATCAATAACTACTGAGACTATTTTCAAATGTTGGACTTTCTATTCATAAGATTTGCAAATTAAACTAACATATGTAGACGTAACTTTTCACCCTTATGTTGCATCTAACCTTTGCTGGAATGTTGTTTCATATTTTTACAAACTTGTGCTGAAAGCATATACGAACAAATTAAGGGTATCTAGAGTGAATAACCCAGAGAGATCTGCCACTTAAAAAGAAAATGGCAGCCCTTCATAGATGGATCAAACAGGTCATCTTCACTTCGTCGCCACATAGCACCGGAGCATCTAAATGACAAAGCTTAATTAACGTCTGTCAAACATTGAGTGATGTAGGTATATGTTATAAACGACACACACACACACACACACACACAAACACACACACGCTGATGTATATTTATATACGAGGAGTAATCGGAAACGTTCTCTGTGGAACAAGCCCATTGTAGTTCAGGCTTCCGCCGCTAGAAACCACATGATGCGATCCTCAGCCATCAGTCTACCGACCGGTGTCGTGTCCTTGGGACGTACTGCCACATGGGGCATCTTTCTTTTGAAGTGCTTCTTCCTTGTTCGTCGATTTTTGCGATGGCTTAAACTAAGGGACAGCGTGCTTCCGTAAAATTCTATTTTCTGCAGGGGAAAACGGTCACCGAAACAGTTGTCATGCTTCAAACAGCTTACAAGGACGCTGCCGTGAGCAAAACACAAATTTATGAGTGATTTTTACGCTTTAGGATTGGTCACTTGCCGCTTGAAGACAAACCTCGTTCAGGGTGACCGTCGACTTCCCATACAAATGAAAACATCACGAAAATTCACATAGTGATATATAAATATATTTTGTTGTTAAATATTGCAGGTGATACCGCTGATTTTAAGCATATTTGCGAGCATCAAGAATCATGTAGGAAATGCATTACAGCGTCACCACAGTGCTTTTGGTGTACAAAAGAGGTAAGTGTATATTAATGTACGTCAGTAGATGTCAACGTATATTTTGTATGTATTAGTGAGACAGGAGTGGGTCATGACCGTTGCATGCCTTTCCAGAGTGATATGACTTGTTCAACCTGAAAATCTGAGTGCTACGGTAAGCAAAATAAATAAATAGGAAAACGGAGAGAGAGTGAGAGAGAGAGTGCAATATATATATATATATATATAGAGAGAGAGAGAGAGGGGGGAGACAGACAGACAGACAGACAGACAGACAGACAGACAGACAGACAGACAGACATAAGTCTAAAATTAGATTAGCCCTCTGGTCTGATACGCAAGAGGTAGTTGGATGGTTCAAGCTTCTAGAAATTAGTAAAACTAGTAAATTCTTGCAACTAGATATAGAGAGCTACTATGCCACCATCAACCCGATCGTTCTTAATCAAGCCCTGATTTTTAGCACGATAAATTCCGATTTGTTGCGACGCGAAATAGATATACTTGCCGCGCGAGCCATACTAGTAGATGTTGTTGGTAGATTATGGAGTAGATTAGATAGAGAAAATGCATTTGATATAGCAATGGGCTCACATAACTCTGCTCAAGCCAGAAACTTAGCTGGAGTATATATCCCTTCATTAATCCAGTCTTCCTTTCCGGAAGTAACAGGGGGTCTAAATAGGGATGACGCCTTATTTTTTCTAGAGAGTACAGTTAGAAAGGCAAAGGAAAAATTTATTTAGACTTATCAAAATTTAGGACTAAACATTACTATAGGTAAAAATTATCGTAGAGTGAATTTTCTTGACGCTACCTTCTGTCTTGATACTGGATTATTTGAACCATTTCATAAGCCAAATGATCATATTAAGTACATTAACGTAGCATCCAACCATCCACCCTCGATTATACGGGGACCAGCTAAGAATATTTCTACCAGAATCCCTAGATTATCTGCTTGCAATAAAATTTTCGAACCTCATGCATCTTATTATAATGAGGCTCTAGCTAGGGCTGGGTACCGTGAAAAAATTCAACAAGAAGCAGGCATAAACAACACTGGTAATTCCTACAACTGCGATGCACATCGTATACCACCTCAAACGTTACCGTTTGAGAACTCACTCGGATAAAGAATACAGGCTAGAAAGAATTGGTCATACCAATGAACTACCAACGAAAACTCATAGACACACGCGATATAATAATTCAACTGCTTGTTCCAATTCTGTACAACACATTCGATCAAATAAACCTAACAACAGATATAGGAATCAGGATGTCCTCTGGTCCAACACAATTTTCGGTTTGCATGTTTCAACCAAGATCGCTGGAAAATGTTTTGCTGCTTTGGACAAGTGTTTTCCTAAATCTAATCGGTGTCCTGCCATTTTTAATCGACACACCGTGAAGATATCCTACGCCAACTCTGCTAATTTAGAGCAGGTTATGCACCACATAAACAATAACAAAATGCTGCAAAGGTTTAATAACTCACCTACTGGATCTAGCGAACATTTGCATCTAAATACCAACCAAGGAGGTGTAAACCGCATTGATAAGCATCAACTACGACCAATTTGTAGTAGTAGTAGAAATACTCATAATACAGGAAACATGGTAACAACGCCTGTTAATTGAGTCAGGACTGCCTTATGTACAAATAAATACGATAAATACTCATGCAGAGATAAATCAAAATGTCCTTTGATGAATCTCTTTATGAGTAGAAATCTTGTATATAAATGTACCGTGCACAGAAGGGCAGGGCCCTGTGTTTACATTGGGCAGACGGCTGCTTCATTTAAGAATCGTTATCGTAACCCAGTTGCCAGCTTTAAGACAATCAAGAAGACATTCAACATCTTTGGCAGATTTTGTATGGCTACTGAAGGAGGATAAAACGAAGTACAGCATTAATTGGTCCATAATAAGGTATACAAAACCATACAATATAATTTACAGGAGATGCTGTCTCTGCTCCGAGGTGAGAATGAGTGCTCAATACCATATTGGTGGATGAATATATTTATTTGTGGGTTGACAAGGTACCTAATCGTTTCATGCGAAGAGCTCTTCACAATTGTTTAAGTGAGCCACATAGGAGGTTGGCATTTGTCTCCATTTTAGATGACTACCAACCTCCCACTTCCATGTAGCTCGCTTGAACAACTTGAAGATCTCTCCACATGAAACGATTGGGTGCCTCATTAACCCACAAATAAAGTATATACACACACATACACACACACACACACACACACACACACACACACACACACACACA
>NC_068981.1:138202193-138205906 GCF_001194135.2 Octopus bimaculoides | reverse complement strand
GTAAAAGATTTTTATCCTTTTTTGCATTTATATATATATATACATACATACATTATTCGTTTATATTTATATAAGGGGCATTACTACAGAATAATGCCACACACTGTAGTAATGCCCCTTAATATAAATATAAACGAATAATTATATTCTTGGGAATAGAAATTTCCCTTATGAATTTTTTTACACACTCGCTTCCTGATAAAATTCTTGTAAAAGATTTTTATCCTTTTTTGCATTTATATATATATATACATACAAGTTTGTATATATATATGTAAATTGTATTAGTACGTGTATCTGTAATGTTGAATTTATTATGCATTGTGAAATATTATAAGCAAATATTCTTGCTTATAATGTTTCAACGGCTAACCATTTGTAATTACATACCAGAATGAATTATTACAATGATTGTTTGCTCTCGCTCTTTCCTCCTCCTTATCTCTCCCTTTTTCTCTCTCTCTCTCTCTGACTTTTAGTATTTTTCATTTCGTTAAGTACATACGTACTTTCGCATGAATATACTGATAGGTACTAGATGTAAAATATCGAATATGATTTATTGTTATTTTGAAGGTACATTCCTATTCAAACATAAAACGCCGCTGATTCTCCACGGTTGATATCTACCTGCTCAAATTTATCAAAAGCATCCAACGTCCCTCCTCCAATTGCCGTCATATTGTATTTACACACCAACACTTCCTTAAACATTTTACACAAACTTTCTTCCCGAGTTTTCAATCCGATAATTATAAATTGTATACCGACATGTTCCCTGTGTACATCGTAGCTATATTATATTTACACTTTTGTATATGGTATATCATCTCAATATATGCGCACTAAAATAACGGATGGTTACTTGGCAAGCGCCGGAGAAACGCTTTGTCGTATTTGTTCTAGTACTTCATATTCTGTGTTAAAATCCCATCTGAGATAAAATTTACTTAAAGTATCAGACGATGTAATCGAGTGCTGACGTGTGCAACTTGCAACAGGCTTGCATGTTACATTAGATCGTAAATTTCCACCCAACCATGGGGCTACGATGGCTTGTGAGATGACACAAAAATTGGAGTACTTTGTTATCACATCAACAAGAATGGACGCATTGCAAAATGCGACGCTGAATATGAAAGAAGTTGGGGCTGTCACAGTTTAATTTGGGCTACTCCTCTTCAGAAACAAACAGAGATCTGACGAAATTCTACATGATTCAACCTAGGGGTTACAATGGGGTACTGCTCATAAATAAGGTGCTACTGTTATGCACACCGATATCCAGCTCTTTATCCCAAAACCCATTCAATCACTAACCGACACCCTCCAGTTTCTGGCCCACAGTTGTACACTTTTTTGCTTTTGTATCACTACCACAATAACCTCAGTTCCACGGGGATAAATGATATCAATCTCTATCACTCAAATGTCCATCCCACCCAGCTTTACTCCACCTCACGTCACTGCATTATTCCCGTCAGAACAGTGGCCTCTAGAATCTTCATTCAGCTCACGTCTTTCCTGTGGCACAGTTCAAACCGATCATCAATGACATGAAGCCCATCAATCTCAGAGGAGCTTACAAACGTTATGGATACAACTTTTTTTCTCTAAACTCAAGTTGCAAATGAAAACAAAGCTTCTCTTTTATATTAAAGCAATTTAACTTTTGCATTCTTCCCATCTCCATTTTCTTTCTCATTTCTATTCCAATATCTTCAGTAACACTGGCATTCCATCGGTTTCGACGACGAGGGTGCCAGTTGATCCGCTCAACGGAGCAGCCTGCTCATGAAGTTAACGTGCAAGTAGCTGCGCACTCCACAGACACGCGTACCCTTAACGTTGTTCTCGGGCAGAGTCAACCTGATACAGAATATGACAAAGCTGGGCTTTGGGATACAGCTACTTGTTGGTAGCTAAGTGGATCGGAGCTACGTGAAATAAAGTGTCTTACCCAAGAACCCAGCACATTGCCGGGAATCGAACTAATGACCTTTCGATCATGCGCCGAATCCCTCAACAACTAAGCCACGCGCCTTCACAGTCAGTAACACAAACTACTAACATCGACTACTAACTGGTTGACATTATTGTTTTCAACTCTATGCACGACGCCCGAAATTTTGGGAGAAGGGGCAAGTCGATTAGTTTGACCCCAGTACGCAACTGGTACTTAATTTATCGACCCCGAAAGATGAAAGGCAAATCGAACTCGGCGGAATTTGAACTCAGAACGTAAAGACAGACGAAATACTGCTAAGAATTTCGCCCGGAGTGCTAACGTTTCTGCCAGCTCGCCGCCTTAAGTGGTCGACATTGTATGTCTTCAAATTAAGTGTGTTTAATAGTTCCCAAAATAAATACAACAATAATAATATATTTAATTGCTATAAGGCCATGAGTTCAAGAATGTTCTCTTCTTTCGGCTTGACACGAGATTTCTATCATTTTTCTTTCCTTATAATTTATAGTATACGATACAATATATCTTGGTGTACTACTAACACGGGGAGACATTGTCAGTTATCAGGATCTTAATGATCATAGTTATTATCATCATCATCATCATCATCTTCTTCTTCTTCTTCTTCTTCTTCTTCTTCTTCTTCTTCTTCTTCTTCTTCTTCTTCTTCCTCGTCTTCTTTTTCTTCTTCTTCTTCTGCTTCTTCTTCTTCTTCTTCTTCTTCTTCTTCTTCTTCTTCGTCTTCTTCTTCTTCTTCTTCTTCTTCTTCTTTTTCTTCTTCTTCTTCTTCTTCTTCTTCTTCTTCTTCTTCTTCTTCTTCTTCTCCTCCTTCTTCTTCTTCTCCTTCTTTTTCTTCTTTTTCTCCTTCTCACCCACTTGAAACTTAGTTGCGCCTCTTTCAGGATATAGTCGCTACTACTGCTTCTGCTTTATTCCGAACAATAAAAAATGTGTCACACACACACACACACACACACACACACACACACACATGCACACACACTCCACTTCCACACACATTCATATGGCACACGTACATACACACGCACACACACATACATACAAATTTGTCTGCGTGCGAAAATAATCGTCATCTTTAATTACTTTGAGCAAGAATGACTTTCATCATAGGACCATAAGTTTCACCACAAGTTTTATGGCTACACGGATAAAGTATTCAGCACGAACCACTCTAGTCGTGAGTTCGTATACCGCTGGTGACGACATGTTATTTATTTACGTGATTAACGAAACATTAAACATCTTCGTTAACATTTACAATATTACCCGGAAATGAAAAGAAAAAATGGTGCAACGGGTGTAAAAAAGTGTAGGAAACGAATATGAAAACAAAAATGCGCGTAAAACAACGGGGTGGGGGTGAGGACTTCGGAAAATTCACAAGATCCGAGTTTTTCCCTCATAACTTTTAAGAAAATGTTTGTTTTTTTTTTTTAAATAAAATTCCATATAAATACTTTTCAAACGACATACATTACGGTTATAAAGAAATTTGTGGGGAAAATATTTTCCGAGGGGGTGGGAAGAGGACTTTCGGAATATTCACAAGATTCGATTTTTTCCCTCGTAACTTTGAGGAAAATGGAAATCTCTTAATGAAATTGTATATAAATACCTTTCAAATGGCATGCATTACGGATGTCTAATGTGCCGCAAATCTCTTATTTTTGTTCGCAAAAAAGGGGTGGGGAACCGGAATTTTTGGAAAATGTTTTTCTTTTTT
>NC_068981.1:138197953-138199731 GCF_001194135.2 Octopus bimaculoides | reverse complement strand
TGTTGTTGTTGGCACTCCGTCGATTACGACGTCGAAGGTTCCAGTTGATCCAATCAACGGAACAGCCTGCTCGTGAAATTAACGTGCAAGTGGCTGAGCACTCTACAGACGCGTGTACCCTTAATGTAGTTCTCGGAGATATTCAGCGTGACACAGTGAGACAAGGCTGACCCTTTGAATTACAGGCACAACAGAAACAGGAAGTAAGAGTGAGAGAAAGTTGTGGTGGAAGAGTACAGCAGGGTTCGCCACCATCCCCTGCCGGAGCCTCGTGGAGCTTTAGGTGTTTTCGCTCAATAAACACTTACAACGCCCGGTTCTGGGAATCGAAACCGCGATCCTATGACCGCGAGTCCGCTGCCCTAACCACTGGGCCATTGCGCCTCCACTTTAATTACCATATAGCTACTGAATTGTACAAATGCATAAAACTATAGAATTAACCAACAAGAAAAAAAAACTTTACGATATCGCTCGACATGTTACAAAAAGTAGCCAAAATCCACCTCATTTATAAACAGACAAAACAATACGCAATGTAGTCCCTGAAATAAAATATGATCAGGCTGGTCACATCTTAAACATCAGGGGTTTACTAGATCAGGGCTGGCCTGTGGTTAAAGATCCACAACTACACAGTAATTATATACACCTTAAATATTTAGTGATAAAATTTTAAGTTGATGTTGTATGGACCCAAGTCGGTTCTGATTACAAAGATATAAAATAATAAGCGTTTCAGCGATGATCACTCTAATAGGTCTCATTTTTAGGAACATTTAACTTGGATATCTAAAAGCTCGCGTGACCAAGTAGAGAAATCATCGGCTCTTTTGAAGTATTTTGAACACGTGTTGTAACATGAACATTATATTGTAACCCTTTAGCATTCAGCGTCTCCCACCAGCCCTACAATGCCATTCTAAAACTAAGCAAACGCATCGTGGAAATCTCTAAGCTACAAGATAACGAATAATAAATTCAAAACATATGAGTAAATAAGCATTACAGTTGACAGAGTAATCTGAAGGCTAAAGAGTTAAATGTATATTCATATGCATAATCGTTGTTACACTAGGACGAAAGAGTCAGAGACGGTTCAACGACTGAGAAAGCAGTGGTTATGCAGCCACAGAAAATTCACCTCCGAATACGACCTCGTAAGTATACCTTCATTTAAAGATATCAGCACAGACATTACCTATCAAATGGCACCGAGTTCAAACCAACAGCGCCCCACTTTGGATAAGTGTCTTCTACTGTTGCTTCAAGTTGACCAATGAATTTTAAGAGAAATTTAGTAGTTGGAAATTGTACAGAATCTCTCATGCTGCCCTAAAGATATATACATGCACACACACACACACACACACACACACACACACACACACACACACATATATATATATATATATATGTGTGTGTGTGTGTGTGTGTGTGTGTGTGTGTGGAGGTGCGTGGCCTAGTTGTTAGGGTATCAGCACCATGATCGTAATATTGTGGTTTTGATTCCTGGACCGGGCGACGCATTGTGTTCTTGAGCAAAACATTTCACTTCACGTTGTTCCAGTCGACTATATATATATCCGACGGGCTTCTGTCAGTTTCCGTCTGCCAAATTCATTCACAAGGCTTTGGCCGGCCCGAGGATATAGTAGAAGACACTTGCCGAAGGTGCCACGCAGTGGGAATGCACCCGGAACCATGTGGTTGGTAAGCAAGCTGCTTACCACACGGCCACCATACATACATACATACATACATACATACATACATAC
>NC_068981.1:138194856-138197837 GCF_001194135.2 Octopus bimaculoides | reverse complement strand
AAGAACATATATATACTCTGTGTGTGTGTGTGTGTGTGTGTTTACGGGTTTCTGCACTGATCCCCTTACTAAATTTCACTCACTATTCTCAGTCAGTGGGTATCGAAGACACTTGCCCAAAGTAGTGTGCGGGGTATAATATTACTTCAACGTGTGATCTGTTTCTGAAATATTTTACGCCGAATACGCTCAAGCAACACCAAACTTTGACCATTTTACTATTATTAGAGTAAACGTGATCTATCTATCTATCTAAGGCAGCGAACTGATAGAAAATGCTTAGCTGCAGTTCGTCTGTCTTTACGTTCTGAGTTCAAATTCTGCAGAGGTTGACTTTGCTTTTCATCCTTTTGGAGTCGATGAAATAAGTACCAGTTAAGCACTGGGATTGGTGTAATTGACTTACCCCATCCCCCGTAATTGTTAGCCTTGTGCCAAAATTTGAAACCAGTAGAATCTCTATCTCTCTGTTTCTATATGTGTGCGTGTGGGTGGGTGACATATACGAGGGAGCACTGAACAATTCCTGGCTTTTGGTAAAAGGAAATACACTTAATTCACACACTTAATTCAGCAGTCCTTCAGCTTTTCTAAACCCTGCAAGGTTGGGCCTCCAGCCAGGCCTTTCGCGACACCCTTAAATTCAGGAACTTTTTAGCACCCTTTTGGATAAATACGAAAGGGTACCCAAAAGAGACTGGAATTGTGCCGGAATTTTATCTACTTAGTTTTACATGTTTACACTTTTATCATCTTCGAAATATTCTCCATTAGAAGCAATGCATCAGTCCAGACGCGTTTTCCACTTTTCGAAACAGTGCTGGAACTCTTGCAAAGTGATATCTTTTAATACCTCCGTCAATTTTTGCTTCATTCTTTTACATTTGCAAATTCCATACCGCAAGCTTTCGTCACTAGTGACGACCTTCGCAAAAAAGTCCGGATTAACTTCCAACTGGTCTTTTAGTACACGACACGCATTCACTCGTGACTGCTTCTAATCTTCCGTGAGCAAGAGAAGCACAAATTTTGCTGCAACTATCTTCATTCGCAATTCCTCGCTCAAAAGTTGTTGGCTTGGGCTCCAGGATATACCAGCTATATCAACAAGTTTGTCAATTGTTCGGTGATGGTCCTCCAAGATCAGTTCATTAATTTTCGTGATGTTTTCATTCGTTCGGGAGGTCGACAGTCGCCCTGAACGAGGTTGGTTCCCAAGCGACAAGTGACCATTTCTAAAGCATGAAAACCACTATTAAACTTGTGTTTTGCTCATGGTAGTTTCCTTGTAAGCTGTTTGAAGCATAACAACTGTTTCGGTCGACATTTTCCCCAGCAGAAAACAGAATTTCATGGGAGCACGCTGTTTCTTCGTTTCAGTCAAGAAAAACGCCTGTCGGTAGACTGATGGTCGAGGGTTGCACAAAGTGGTCTCTAGCGGTAGAAACCTAAACTGCAACAGGCCTGTCCCACAGAGAACGTCCCCGATTACTTTTCGGCATCCTCTGGTATATATCACCAATGGTGCGAAACTGAGTATTACCATTTTGGTTGATAACTGATGAAGAATTAGGGACCCTCTGTGTCTTATATATATACGTTATGTATTTGTCGTTTATTTACAATGCATTTTTCAGTTATTACGTAACGGTACGCAACACACACCCGATGCTTATATATATATATATATATATATATATATATATATATATATATATATATCTGTTTGAATTTAATATATACATATCGCTTTTTAGATCAAACAGTGGAAATTCCATTTAAGTTTTACCAAACCAAAGATTCTGCCGTGGATATGTTTTTCCTTATCGATATATCAAAAACAATGGAAAAATACATTGCCGAGTTAGCAAATGTCTCGATACACCTTGGTAAGCATATATATTTTTCAATAACTATTGAATTTTGGAGTACCGCAGAAGAAAACTGCTATATCGATTTAATTATGTATTATTGAGTTTAATCCTGCTGAATTAGACTTTGCCATTTATTCTCACGATTAAAATAAATACTACCCGGTAAGTCACTTGAAAAAATTGGAACTTCGTGCTCAGGTATAAATAATATTTATTGTATTTTTAGAGCGACAGAGAAAATGTTGTTGTGTATTTTAAGGCGCATTGTTTAAAATTCAAATTCTTCCGGCGTTTACTTTATGTTTCATCTTTCTAGGATTCATAAAGTAAATAGCAGTGAAGCACTGGTATCAACATTGTGATCGACTATATCCCTTTCCTCGAGGCTGTGGTCGTTCAACGGATATGAGAAATCATGTTTTTAATTATGTACCCAACAGAGGCGGATGGCAGAAACGGTAGAGTGACAACCAAAATGATTTGCAATATTTAGTTACTTCAAGGCGGCCAGCTGGCAGAGTCGTTAGCACGCCGGTCGAAATGCTTCGTGGTATAACGGCTCCGTGAATTATTGTGAATACTGTTGTGTTACTTTGTGAAGACTGTCTTGGTGAATAATTGTGATTTTTGTGGAATTATTACGGTTGTATTTCACGCGAGTTGCTGCATTTTTCCCAGCTATGGCAAGTGGTAGTGTCTCCAGTATGGAGAGCTACGCCAAAGCCACTGCGGTGAGGAAGCCAGCGCCGCTGGAAACCAAGTTAATCAAGTTGGATATGGAGGAGGTGACCAGAAGCAGGAATTTGATAGAAGTTGAGGGAGACTCATACAAATTGTGTCCCCCAAAAGAGACTAAAGAAAATAAGATTCTGAGGACAGTAGTGTATCGTACACAGGCTGTCGAAACCGGTAAAATTGAAATGGTGACGGAAGAGGAAATCGAGAAGTGCCTGGGTGAAATTGTCAATGAAGCCACGTACATCAACAGAGGAAGAAAGTTCGGTACGGTTGAGGTGAGGTTCGCCACTATAGAAGAGGCAACCAAGCATGCAACCAACATATTAAGAAGTGAGAAAATAGCATTGCTACCAAGCTATAGAGGAAGAA
>NC_068981.1:138191805-138194636 GCF_001194135.2 Octopus bimaculoides | reverse complement strand
CAAAAGTGTGCAAATGGTGGGGATTTGGACTCGAAATGTGGCTTTTTGCCACATTCGAGGACATAGAAAGAATTCCCTACCAGATGGAAGTGGAGGACGAGAAAACGTTAAATGTCGTAGTCGAGGGAAGAAAACCAAATTGTTATATATGTGGGGAGAGACGTCATATGAAGACCAAATGCCCTCTATATGAGTTCACACAGCCACAACAAGAGAAAGCACAAACAGAGGAGGAAAGAATTGTAGACCACACTGAGGAAATAAAAGAGAGACAGAAGTGTGAAACAGAGAAAACAAAGGAGAAGAACGAAAATGGAGCTACTAACCCTAAAAAGCGAAGGAAAAATAAGTCAAAGGAACGGTCAACAGAAAACAAAAAAGAGATAAAAAAAGCCAGAAACTAATAATGTACAAGAAGAGGAGGAGAGAACGGATAAAGATGTGAAATACATGGGGCTTTTGATAAAATACGAGAATTGCGAGCAGATGGAGAGAAAAGTTGAGAGGTTAGACAAAATAATAAAAGTGAAAATGCCAGAGAAACGTGCTGAAAAATGCATTTTGATACGTGAGGAAAGCTGCTGGGAGTCCATAGAAGAACTTGGTGAAAATATAATAACCAAACGGGTATGGTTGGTGGAGACACCACCCTTAAAATATTCTATTTGTATGTACGTGGAAAAAGTACGCTCTAAGTTCAAGTTCCGCCGAAGTTAACTGAGCCTTTCATCCCTTTCGGGGACAATAAAAGATCTACCAGTCGAGCTTTGGGGTCGAAGTAATCGACAGGCCCCGTCTCCAAAATTTCAAGCCTACAGAATAAAGAATTATTCAGTTTATATAACGGAAATGACAAATTGGCAGTCTGCACTCTGACCCCAAATACTGCCGAGTTTAACTTTGCGGAATTTCTTACCGCTCTTTACGTATTGATTACAAATCCCACCAAAGACAGCTCTGTTTCTTATTCTTTCACCGACGATAAAATAAAGCACCTCTCAAATACCTTATAACCGACTAACCCCCTCCCACCTAAGAAATTACTGACATTCTTCCAAAATTTGAAACAATTACTATGAAAAAAGAGGAGGCTATAAAATGTAACAACATTGAATTTTAACAGCGACACATGGGAATAGGAAGGTGTACGACAGAAATATAGGAGATATAATCGTCTCCACTATTTCGTTATAATTTTATACGACGACCTCGAAATAATAAAGCATAAACTCTACCAGAGGTGGAATTTAAACAGAGAATATAAAGGGCCGTAACTAGATACCACAAAGCTGCTTGACCAGAATTCTGCCACTGTTGCTAGGTTATTACGTTACTACCATACAAATAAGAATATATTTATTTCTTTATTGCCCACAGGCCCACAGGCTAAACATAGAAGGGACAAACTAGGACAGACAAAGGGATTTAAGTCGATTACCTCGACTCAGTGCGTAACTGGTACTTATTTAATCGACCCCGAAAGGATGAAAGGCAAAGTCGACCTCGGCGGAATTTGAACTCAGAGCGTAACGGCAGACGAAATACCGCTAACCATATCACCAGACGTGCTAACGATTCTGCCAGCTCGTCGCCCCTTTAAAAAATATTCTTTTCTACTCGAGGCACAATGCCCGAAATCTTTTGGGGGTGGGGGAGGGGCAGTCGATTAGATCGACCCCAGTACGCCCGGCGTGCTAACGTTTCTGCCAGCTCGCCGCCTTTGATAAGAAATATACTACAAGCTTTTCAATTAGACAATATCTAATAGACACTGAAGTTTTTTATTGTTTATTTTCAGAAAAAGGTTGTAAAAATCTTCATTATCTTGCCTATTCTCAGTTTCAATTAATCGAGACTAGCGTGCATGAAACAATTTCTCAAAGAAAAGAAATAATCAGCCTTCGTTAAACTTATGCATTGTTATTTTATTAACGTTTACCGCATCTCAATAATCTCAGTATGTTTATAGTGTTGATTAAGTAGTCACCGTCTTCCGTCTCAATACATATATTACCATTTTCTTATGTAAGAAATAATCCATTGTTTTTCACCAGTGGAAAGCCTGCGAAATATGACGGGGAGTTTCCGAGTCGGAGCGGGAGTATTTGTGGAGAAACCAATACTTCCCTTCGTGTAAGTTGAATCAATGTTTTTATTGATATATAAATCTACCAATAAATTGTTTTACAATTTTATTAGTTTCAGTCATTGGACAGCAGCAATACTAAAACAAACAGCACTGAAGGTTGTTTTAATCGATTATATTGCCACCAGTAATTTGATAGTTATTGCTGAGACCCCGTCAAGTGACGTGGACAAGTCAAACCGTGTATAAGGGGACGTAACTACTATGATCGACTGGAATACAAACGTATTTTCGTTAGAGAGATTTTTATGTCTATGTCTAACTGAGATTGTGAACTAATAGTGTTCCACTTGTTGTGATTGTTGTTTGTCACGAGGTCAGCCCGGGACCCATGATGGAAGATGTTCCAGTTTTATCAGTCATTTTTGATACATACACTACAAGGCCTAATGTATTCAGCCTTAATTGAAACGCTGGTGTGATTTGAAGGAGAAATGTGTTTGCTATATCTAGAGGCTTCCTCTTACACTCAATAATTCTTGGTAATATACCATGGTAGATCTCGGCATATAACCAAAATGATTTTTCGTAAATGGCTATAGATATCAATATAGTAAAACATTTCAAATCGGTTAAGTCGATCGTTTTGCGTACATGCGTTTCCGGCCTGAAGCCCACTGACTAGTACAATACAGAAAGTGTTCTTATATCAAAGCCTTTAACAGACAATACCGTATGAGTTATA
>NC_068981.1:138188968-138191670 GCF_001194135.2 Octopus bimaculoides | reverse complement strand
ATATATATAATACGCGGCCAACAAAGTGGTTGTCAAGATATTTCAATTCGCGTAATGCATCATGGGACTGGAATTTTAAAAGTATTTAAAAATGCATTTGTTGTAATTTCAGTGTGGTCCCAAACCCGGTTCATTATAGGCCTCCATGTAATTCAATACTCTACGCCAGAGTGGATGTCAATCGGGGTCCACGTGTCCCTTGGTGATCCATATAAGATCTTGTCGTTAAAACTGCAATAAATTGGTTATATTTCTACAATACACAAAATATTTTAACAATTTTTTTTGCATACAATTACTAATAAGATTTAATTATGAAAATATAATAGGGGATTTTAAACATCGAATGGCTATGGGGGTCCAGTATAGTAAAATGGGAATCAAAGGGATTCATAGGGGCAAAAAATAGTCGAGAAAAACTGCTCTAGGTTCTATATAATTATTTATTGGCAGTGTGGTAAGAAGCTTGCTTTTCAACCACATGGTTCCGGGTTTAGTCCCACTACGTGGCACCTTCGGTAAGTGTTTTCTATTATAGCCTGGAGAAGACCAAAGCCTTGTGATTGGATTTGGTAGACGGAAACTGAAAGAACATCCGGCTGAGCTCTATTTATGGATAACACTCGTGGATAAGCAATTCTTGGTCACGTCTACAAAGAATATCCCAATCCCACCTAGGGATCTCTATTTAATGTATTAAATATTCTTTGTATATCGACCTGCCTAACTTGCTTATCCTTACATTTACTCCTGTAGTCTCTCAAGTTTAAACCTCTTGAGTAGAGTATTACTAGGTGTATTCTATACAGAGAATGACTGAGTCTCATCTATAAACTATATATATATGTATACACATGTGTATATATATATATATATATATATATATATATATATATATATATATACACATACATACATATATATATGCATGTATTATGTATGTATTATGTATGTATGCATGCATGTATGTATGTATGCATGTATGTGTGCGTGTCTTTCTGTCTGTGTTAGTACTCCCCACCACGCTTGACAAATGGTGTTGGTACGTTTGCATCCCTGTAACTTAGCGGTTCGGCAAAAGAAACGATGGAATAAGCACCTGGTTTAAAAAATAAAAACTGGGCCGATTCTTTCGACTAAGAATTCAAGGTGGTGTTCCAGCATGGCCGCAGTCTAATGACTGAAACACGTAAAAAAATTAAGCCATGGCATAAATAGATTAGAACTGGGTCCCTCGATCTGAGTGATTACCCAATGTGCCAATAGTTGAAGACGGTATTGCGTGTAGCAGATTTAATCTGAATGAATAATAAATTCAAAATTCTTATAGACAGTGTCCAAAAATGTATGGAATCCAGCAACAGAGACAAGTAAAAATGTAAAAGAATAATATAGATTTGACATTACTTCAAACTTTATTCCTTTCTTATCTTTTCTAGATTTGCTAGTGGTAAAGATATCTCGAAGAAGATTGATACATATCGTCTCGTTACAAGATTAACACAAGAAGCAAAAGTATTTAAAGTAAGCACAAAATATGTCTACCTCGCAATTTCTAAATAGCATAAGTGAAGCAATAGACTGAAAGTGTGGTGATGGCAGTTATTTCTGGCTTAGATAAAGGAGTACGTGCAATGATTATCATGATGACTATGATGTTTTTTC
This sequence comes from Octopus bimaculoides, assembly GCF_001194135.2. NCBI lineage: Eukaryota > Metazoa > Mollusca > Cephalopoda > Octopoda > Octopodidae > Octopus > Octopus bimaculoides. The sequence goes on along the minus strand of NC_068981.1, from coordinate 138,190,005 downwards.
CAGAGCCTCTAGAAAAGGGCCGAGAAGGAAGAAAGACAAAACGCTCAGACCGAGTGGAACCTTGATCCAAAATATAAATAATGATGATTACACACTTTTCCCTTATTAGAGTAAATTTGGCTTACAGCTGTTTCCAGTTATCTGTTTATCTCATTTCAAACTCACATCTCTCAATCTATCAGTACTTTATATGCTAGCTAATCAGAGTTTTCTCAACCTCTACCTTGATTACTACTGATATTTCATCCATTTTCTAATATAATTCCACTACTTGATAGCACCAATGACCAAATATTAAGACTTAAATTGACCACGTGTGTAAATGGCCCATATCAAATTTCAACACATTTGGAGAATATTTGACCTAAAAACAACGCTAATATGTTCATGTGTGTTGATCTGATTACAAATACCAATGTTTTATGACTATCCTTTTCTTAAATTTCCTATCCTCCTTCCTTCTATTAAGTGACCCCTTTATTTTTTCTGTTCCTTCCTCTATTCCTTCTTTCCCTCTCTTCACCCTATTGTAACTTTTCTTCCATTTTTTCTCTCTTCTACTTGCCTCTTTACCTTTTTTTCCTCCTTCTCTTGTGCACGCACCATTCCTTCAGCATTCTGCTTCGTTATAACCAGAATGGCTCTGATGAAAGTAGCATAAATTATTTTAGGTTGTTCAATATTTCTCAGCTGATCAATACACCGGTTGAATAAACCAATCAATAACGTACCTACAATGACTACTGGAAACAACTGTAAGGGAAATATGTAATGACCGTTATTTATAACTTGTCTTATATTAATATATCACGCTATGCAAAAAACTAGGTTGACAGTAGCCCAAACCCAGATTTACAATATAGAATTGTGATGAACCATAACGTTGGACACTGCCATAAGAATACTTGAAGTTCTTCACTAATCTAAACAATATTGTTAGCCTGGTGTATCAACAGAGAGCTTATGAAGCATTTTGCCTGGAGTGATAATCCCTCGTTATTAGCTGTGTTCATATATATATATACACATATATATAT
>NC_068981.1:138188048-138188622 GCF_001194135.2 Octopus bimaculoides | reverse complement strand
TATATATATATATATATATATATATGAATTTATATGTATGTATGTGTGTGTGTGTGTATTTTTTTGTGTGTGTGTGAATATTTTTATGCGTGAGTACATACAGATTTGTTTGAGGAATTAACATAACATTTGTTATCTTCTCAGCGCACTATCAAAGATTTGCATTCACTCATGACAAACAATGCAGATATTCCAGAAGCAGGATTGGAAGCTATGATGCAAGCAGTTGTCTGTGAAGTAAGCAGGTTTTGTATATTGTTTCGCCATTATTATCATCCTACTCTAATTTGACTTAACCTCACAACAATTGGATAGGCAATCCAGTTGTAACATCCCTCTCCATTTAATAGTACCTCTATGAATACATTATATAATTTAATCTATTTGTGATGGGACTGTCCTATTGGGCGGTGTTGGTTTTTCTGGGTAGTTGAGAGTCATTCGCTGACTTTTGGTCCGTTATTAGTGAGAGACGTTTTCTTTCCTTAAAATATTTCAGCAGCATATTTCTCCCATCTCCCCCCACACACATGCTCTCTCTCTCTCTCTCTCTCTCTCTCTCTCTCTCTCTCTC
>NC_068981.1:138186929-138187640 GCF_001194135.2 Octopus bimaculoides | reverse complement strand
TTTTAAAATTGCGTCTTTTTAGTGAGTGATACACAATATAAACGATATTTTCCGTTTCTCCACAACTAATTTCCAAATTTGCTGAATCCGTTGCTCTACTCATAGCGAGTAGACACGCTCCTTTGCAAACGATCAGCTATTATTTTGTAAACAATATTACGAACCTGTTCATGTTTTCGAAAGGATAGATCTGACTCTCACATCTCTGCGGGAGAAGATAGCTCTCTCTATTCTTCTTACAAAACTTACGTCCGGGTACCAAATTTGCCTCAATTGATGGTATTACTCAGGTAAACTTAACTTCATCCCGTACAAGGCCGGGCTACAGTGCTAGTATATATATATAATTAATAATATCAGAGTAATAAGAAATATTAGAAATTTCTATTTCCAGTGGCCTAGCGTGTAAAAAAAATTAGTCAATAGACTATATATTATTCATATAAATACAGTGTACATTTAAACACATAGGAGGTATCCATCATAGAATTCCTTGCACGCTAGAAGGAACAGCTAAAATCCAAACCACTATTAGGGATAAACTGTTTTTATTTGTTTATTTGCATCATTATCTCCATATCCACTCACCTGGTTTTGTCTTATAGCCACTCTGTAGAGTAAGTTCAAATCATTTGTGCACTACTAAGTTTTTTCAATAATGGGCATCTATTATCTCCCCCACTCTCTCTCTTTCTATATATATATATATAT
>NC_068981.1:138176594-138186750 GCF_001194135.2 Octopus bimaculoides | reverse complement strand
ATATATATACATACATACATACATACGTAACATACATAAGAATATATCACGTGATCACGTGACCGACCGCACAATCAGATGTTGTTACACATCGCTGGCCACAATGTGATTTAGCATTGTTTTACCCTTGCAATGACGCCACCCCACTGGCAAGGCGGCCAGGCTAACTCCCCTCGATCTAAGTGGAACTGGAGCAACGTGAAACGAAGTGTTTTACTCAAGAACACAACGCGGTGCCCAGTTAGGGAATCGAAACCTCGATCTAGCGATCGTGATTACAGCACTAGGAGTGGCTGTGTGATATGTAGCTTGCTTACGAACCACATGCTTCTGGGTTCACTCGCCCTGCGTGGCACCTTGGGCAAGTGTCTTTTACTATAGCCTCGGTCCGACCAAAGCCTTGTGAGTGGAGTTGTATGTGTGTGAGAGTTTGGGTGTCCGTGTTTGTCCCCACCCCATTGCTTGACAACTGATGTTGATTCTTTACGTCCCGTAATTTAACAAAAGATACCGATAGAATAAGTATTAGGCTTACAAAGAATAAGTCCTAGGGTCGATTTGTTCGACTAAAGGCGGTAGTCTAGCATGGCCGCCGTTAAATAACTGAAACAGATAAAAGAGTATATATATATATATATATATATAGTTAATTCTACAGCTGAGTGAACTGGAGCAACATGAAAAAAGTGTCTTCAAGAACATAACACAGCTCGGTCCGGGAATCGAACTCACTACATCATGATTGTGAGCCCGCTACTCTAACCACTGAGCCATTGCACAGACTTCGGGTTATAAGATAATCGAAATAGGACTCAATGAGGTAGTGCCTACACGATCGCTTGACTTGCTAGAAATAGCAGCCAAATATCTCTTTCATCATTTCCTTAAATCTTCTTTTAATCACTCATTATGATCATAAGAAATTAAAGCATGGTTGTAATCAGAGACGACGTGAAACCAAACAACAAAAATCAAAATCAGTCACACACTGAATTCGTTAGATATACAACGACAATCTAACTATTTACATTGTAACAAAGGAAGGTAATGAATTAGTAGAATCATTAAGGGCATTGGATAAAATACATTGTTTTATTTGTTCCGGGTCTTTACGTTTCGAGTTTAAATACAGACCATGTCGTTAGTGAAAATTGTCCTTTTGTTTTTATTCATGGATTATTGTTGTTTAACCCTGAGTCTGTTCGAATAGAGAAATCACAACCTAAGGCATTCCAAATGATTTAATACAGCAGTGTATGATTTGCCTAATATGGGATTGTTATTTCTTGCGGATCCACTCTTATTAGCTTGTTGGATTATACAATCAAACATTTATACTAAATATTAAACAAAATGGATGGCAGGGCAAGTGGAAACTGTACAACATGTTTTGCATATGAACCTAACGCTTGACTTGCTAGAAATAGCAAGAAAATCTCTCGTACATCACTCAATAAAAACTGGACATATTGAATAATGTAGTTCGACATAAACTATCTATAATAAGAAAAGCGAAATTCTGTATGTTCGTCTGGAACCTCTGTATCTCAGTCTACATTGGCTCTACATAGACATATTATACCTTTTGGAATCAGGATGATCCTGGGATTGAAAAATCTGCCCTTCATTTGGTTCTTGAACATCCAGCATTGGAATCTGATTTCAAAGCATTTGGGTTGCTATTTCTAGCAGGTAAAGCTTGGCTAATTCATGACATCTTGGTTGTTGCTTGTCAGGTGACGTCAAGGATCAAAGGGGAGACAAATGACATTTGCTTTGTTGATTTTACATCAAGATAAGAACTTTGGGACAAACTGGTAAGCAATTGGCATTCAACTTGGGACTGGAACAATAAAATGTTTGCATTACAGAATTAATTCTTATCCGTCCTTAACCTCTGATCAAGCACCATCGGAGAATATAGTTACTAGACGAAAAACTTTAATCTGTTTTGATAAGAAATAGTATTATAAATATTACAGTTTTACCAGATTCTTGATGTGAAACCGTGTGTTTAATCAGATATTGCTATACATGCACTATATACTTGATCTTTACCTCAACTTTATTAGCATTATTTTAGTCTGGTTTCCTTGTCTAAGGTCTTTCGTCACACATTCTATGACCTCATTACCGACTCACTATCCCACGTATCTCCTCTTTTTCTGCTTATATATACCAAACATAGTAAAAATATATTTTGATCTAATTTTATTATCAATGATTGAACTGTTATGGTCGTTTACTAGCTGAAATAGGTCCCAAATCTTCTCCTAAGCCGCGTTCTTTACTGTCATTAAAGTGAAAAAGACACGCTAGATTATATAACCCTGGACACGCAGAAAGACTACAGGGTCATACCTGAACAAATTTTGATCGTTGGTTTTTAAGTTGAAGTCCAAACTGAAAATAAACAACAACAACATAGAAAAATATCCAGAAGATCCTAATGAGTTTACTTTTTAAATTTTAGCTTAAATATTTTTATTTTCATTAATTTGAACTATCTAATCGGTATATGATTACCGCCCAAAAATTAAACAATTCAAAAGTCATTATAAGATCTGGCAGTTATATGATTGGCTATATTTCACTTTGGGGATCTGATATCACCATAAAATGCCCAGAATTATAACCACAACGAAAAATAATAAGATTCATTACCAGCTGTATGCTTCTGCTTTAATCTTTAATAATATAAATTTCACAGTTCTCTCCCCGGCATCTCTTGACTACAAGAGTAATTTTACTTGTGACTGTTCTTCCCATACCAAGGAATTAAATTAAATGAATTAAAATTTAATTTTGGTTTATCGCATTGAAGTCCATATTAAATATCTTAATATGGTTTTAACTATTTGTTTTCCATGCAGAAAACTTGGCTGGGAAATTTTATAATGACTTTAATATTTTATTTTTATTTCATTTACCTTAAAGGAAAATGTGGGATGGCGGAACGAATCGCGAAAGATTATTATCTATTGTTCTGATGCTCCATTCCACTATGCAGGAGATGGACTGGTGAGTAGATCATTTATGAACATCATATATGTAATTTTAGAAAATCCTATGTCCATGAATAATAATGATAATAATAATAATAATAATAAACTATGTGCTTATATCACCAACGAATTATCCCGTAAGCGGTAGATCTTTAAAAATCTTTTACCATCGAGATAATTGGTAACAATGTTCTATCGTTGACGATACGTTATGTTATAACAAAGAATACCCTATGTGTGTGTGTGTGTGTGTGTGTGTTTGTGTGTTATCTTCGAACGTATGAACATTGAATGTTTCTTCGTCAAAGGAGTGTACTGCTGAGATTTAGTATCTGAACCGTTTATAACAATGTGCTTCAAAATAAATATATAAAATGTCCATGAACCCTTTGCTATTTAACGACTTATAAACCTTCGTTGTCGCTACAATGTCTCAAAGCCAACGAGTGTGTCTTTATGATGCCGGTCGATCACCCGCCAGGACTATCAATAACATCTTCCTCAAATTACACTCTAACTCTATTTCTATAACAGCATTTACATATAAAATGCATGTTAAGAATATAAATTGCCAACATGACTTAAGTGACTCTGTTTTAAATGTAGAAGTTTACAGTGAATATGTAATTCCTGATGGGCAAAAAATGCATGGATAGTCCTATATATACATCTTAAAAGACCAGTGATCATTGCTTTAATTCTTGATCTATATACGCCACTGAAACCGTGAAACCGGCCTCATGAGTCAATATACCTCGAGAAGGAGCTTTATTTATTTATTTATTTATTATCCACATTATAGCGATATAAATCGCCCCCAGTACTTGAACGACATCGTCTTAGATAATGAATGAAATGGAATGGTGGATTGACAGAATTAGTGGTTCGAGCAAAAAAATAGGGCGGTTGATTGGCTAAATTGGAGGAGCGATGGAAAGAAAGTCAAGCAATTTAACGTTCTAAATTTTTAAATTTTGCTGGATCGAAATTTGTCCTTCATTAATCCGGGCTGGTTAAATAGACACGTGTGAAGTAATGAAGTTAATATAATCGGTTGGACCCTTTCCTCAGAATTTATAAGAATTTATTTTGTCATCAGAATTCATTTTGTCATTGGCAGATAAGACTGAGAACTTTTCTTAAGGGATAGTTGAACAACTTAAAAGTAGAATGATCCGTCATTTGGAATTAATTATGCGTCTACAATGACGGCGGACGATTGGCATATTCCTTAAGCACTTTGAACGAAATATGTAATGGTATTTCTTGCTGCTCTGAGTTTAAATCATACCAAGGTTAGTTTTGCGTTTCATCCCTCCGGGATCGATAAAATAGATTGCCAATCAAGTACTGGAATAGATCTTATCGACTGAATTTCTCTTCTCAAAATTGCTGGTCTTGTACCTAAATTAGAAACATATATTTACCACTTAAACTATCAAAAAGATAAAAAAAAATTCGTTCAATAAGTTTTGAATTAGCTTTTTTTAAACTACAATTTCCGATCAATATTAATATTACGTGATTAAAATCCATTTGATTTGTCCATCATTACGGGATTTATAACATACGTACGAACCGTATAATATCGGCTTCAAATTTTGGCAAAAGACCAGCAATTTCGTGGGGAGGGGTAAGTCAATTACATCGAACCCAGTGCTCAACTGGTCCTTATTTTATCGATCCCGAGGGATGAAAGGCAAAGTCGACTTCGGCGGGATTTGAATTCAGGATCTAAAGACAGACGAAATGTCGCTAAGCATGTTGTCGAGCGTGCTAATGATTCTGTCAGCTCGCTGCCTTACGAACCGAATAATATCAATATTTTTTACATGTTAGGCGGCGAGCTGGCAGAAACGTTAGTACGCCAGGCAAAATGCTTAGTAGTATTTCGTCTATCTTAAGGCTCTGAGTTCAAATTCTGCCGAGGTCGACTTTACCTTTCATCCTTTCGGGGTCGATAAATTAAGTACCATTTGCGTATGGAGTCGATCTAATCGACTGCTCTCCTCCCTAAAAATTTCGGGCCTTGTGCCTAGAGTAGAAAAAAAAATTTTTTTACATGTTTTGTGCACCATAGAAATATGAAATCATAGAAACAACACACACACACACACACACACACGCACACATCGACAAACTACAAAAGAGGTTGGATGGAATAGAAGACTAAATTTATTTAATGACACAGGGATGAAAACGTACATCTAGGAGTTTTTGTTTCTGTATTAGCAATCTTACGATTACTGCCCGCCATCAGCTTATGCACTTTTGATGCACACTTGTTTCTCAATAATGCAAATGTGCGCCGAATTTGCATAAGCTGATGGCGTTCAACAACCGTACAATTGGTGACAGGCTAAAGTGCTGAATATCAGTTTCCATACCTGTTCTATTTTACACACACACACACACACCATGTAAATGAGAATTAAACATTTGCACTATGCATCAGACAGAGTTCAGATAACATTAAAGACAGAGTTCAGATAACATTATATCATAAGGATTTCAAATTTTGGCACAAGGCTACCACATTCGGCGGACGGGCTAAGTCGATGACATCGACTCCAGTGTCCAACCGGTACTTATTTTATCGATCCAGAAAGGATGGAAGGCAAAGTTGATCTCGGTGGAATTTGAAACCAGAACGTGAAGACGAACGAAACGCAGCTAAATATTTTGCCTTCATGTTTAATATCACAATGTCTAATTCAATGCATTTCACAATGTATGCGGCTCATTCAGCTTGCAGGTGCAGTAATCCCCAATGATGGCCAGTGTCGCATGAGAGGGACTAAACCGAGTATATACCAAGGAGCGGAGATTCAGGTAGAGGCTTGTTACCTTCTCCTTCTTCTTCTTCTTCTTCTTCTTCTTCTTCTTCTTCTTCTTCTTCTTCTTCTTCTTCTTCTTCTTCTTCTTCTTCTTCTTCTTCTTCTTCTTCTTCTTCTTCTTCTTCTTCTTCCAAAAACAACAACAACAACAATAATAATAATGATGATAGTAATAATAATAATAATATGCAGTACCTCTTAGTGGCTCTCATGGCTTTTGATCTTAACTGATTGGAAGTGTTATCGTTTTGTCTTGGTATAAAAGATGGACTACAACAAATATTCTGCGTGACACCTCAAATTTGCTTGTCAGTTGTGTGACCTTAATCAATTGAGCATGTCCCTTAGTGGCTGACGATATGTGCATCTCTGATCAAGAGCAGAAGTGGTGGGGGAGCATCATAGCCATGTTTTGAGAGGAATTCTTTGGGGTTTGAATTATTCACCTTTGGAAACATAGGTGTTGCGTTCAACATCCTTAAATAAACTTTATTCAGAGACCTTTTGAGGGGATGGGCTCCTCGACCTGAAGAAAATTCTAACTGGGCCCCACCTGCAGGGTCATGTCCTGTTTATCTTGATATGAGATCACCATGTTGTGCACATATGATTGTGATGCATGTGCCTGTTGTACCCTTATCAAACGGATAGCTATGGTGGATATATCGGACTTCATATATTTGTACCCCGTTGTCACTTTCATGGTATGCGTTGCTCTCTCACTCAATAATAATAATAATAATAATAATAATAATAATAATAATAATAATAATAATGGTTTCAAATTTTGCCACAAGGACAGACATTTTGGGGGAAGTGGATAGTCGACTGCATTGACCCAGTGTTTAACAGGTACTTAATCTATCGACCCCGAAAGGAAGAAAGGCAAAGTCAACCTTGGCGGTATTTGAACTCAGATCGTGAATAATAATAATGATAACGATCCTTTCTTCTTTGGCAAAAATGGCCAAACGCAGAAGAAAATGGACAATGCAAAACAAGGGACAACCGGGGGCTTAGCATAAAAAACACGTGTATAAAATAAAAACAATAACAATTAACAATGAAATTTAAACAGTAATACTCCTCGAAAATGAGATGTTCTACTCAGGGCCAACCAAAGAACCCTACACATCCTGGTCACCCACATCTCCAAGAGCACCCCAGGTAGGCAGCCATCTCTCTCGTCCTTATCCCCCTACTCAGCCTACAAGCGTATAATCAAAGTATGCCCATTCAGACGAGCTATCCTCGCCATATTCATCCGCCTTCCAACAAAAATACTGGGGAAGCGGTGACACTTCCCACTCACCCCTCACTTTCCTTGACAAAATGAAACTTGAAAAAGTCGATGAGGGCTTGACTGAAGAAGAGAGTATGTCATCAGTCCTTTCAGCCTCGTTCGCCACGCTCCTCTTTTCGCCATAACCACCAGAGAGAGGAAAACTGCCTACCCTTCCCGGTCAAAGGAGGGTGGTGGGATAAACATTACGATGGATTTGGTCAATAACTGAATTCGTCCTAGACGCGTGAAAAGCTGTTCGACAAAGCACCAGAAGCCTGTCATGCCCGGACACTGGACAAATACATGCACAACCGTTTCATTGCCCTGCATGCATCCCAGACAGGCCGGTCTGACAGCACTTCTATGCTTGTAGAGCTTGTCTCGAACTGGCAGAGCCCCCTCCATCCAACTCAGTAGCACTGCCGGCCAGGAATTTCTCTAAATTATCAACAGGTTCTCCAGAAAAGACCAGCTAATTGATCTTCTCCATCGCCCAGAGTTTCTCCGAGCGCGTCGTCGCTCTTGTCCGCCACTAATCCCCTATAAATCTGCATTGTAGAACCGCATTTCCCAAATAGCAGAAGACGGTGAGCGCCTGCCGACACTTCAGGTACCAAGTGCCCTTTCTCTGTCTAGCTTGATCCAGGGTTAAGGAAACACAAGAGATGTTGCAGCTTCAGCGCATGTCTGCGCACCATTAACCACGGTATGCCCAGTCCTCCACTCAGCAGATGCTAACAAGAGATGGACCGACTGACGAACGGAATACATGCCTCTCACAGAAAGCAGAAGAGTAAGTGTTCCAGCTTGATCAGGAACGAAGCAGGGCGACAGTCAAGCGGTAGTAAATGACGCAAGCGATGGACACATTCACCGCTTCCATCCGACCATTCAGAGATGGTTTCCTGCCGCCCATTTCTGGGTTAGACTGACCACCCTGATCATTAAGTTCCCCCCACCCAGTATTTATCCGCATGAAGCTCGAGACCTAACCAGACACCGAGCAATTTAACCGAACCTTCCGTTCAGCGCTCGACGACGTTGTCGGGTGGCATGGAGCTGTCTCTGTAGGTATCGAGCTGCATGCCCACCGACCTCTCCTGGTTAATTTTTGCTCTTGTCACCGCTTGTATTCTCCAGGGTTAGTGTCCATCACCTTGATTTCCGAGATGCCCGACACTATTGCAGTGACGTCATCCGCGTAAGCTGACACGAACATTCCGCATCCTAGTTCACCGGGATACCCCCTGACACATCCAACTTCCCTGACACATCCAACTTCCCTGACACATCCAGCTTCACTGACACATCCAGCTTCCCTGATACATCCAGCACTCCCATTGGCTAGTCCCACCCTGTCCATGCGTGTATGAAGATGGCATTCTAATTGCCCATTGACGCTAATGAACGAGAGGTCCCAAGGAGATCCTTCAAACATCTGAAGAAATCTCGCTGCCTCGCTCCAGTCAGAGCGTAGACAGCGGCTAGTCTAAGAGCGCCATCATCACTATTGCTCACATCCAGGGCCACCAACTCACCATCCGGGTCAAGGTAGATCGTCCGTACCGCGAGATCTAGATCTTTCCGAAACTGCACTGCCACCCTGCCTCTCATTCAAGGTCAAGATAGAAATCTCAAAGTCGCCGAAAATGGGAGCTAATGTGCGCGTATTAGAAACCCTAGTATCGCTGGCGGCTACCACAACCAAACCTAGTCACCTGAGACGATTAAGCAAGCGATCATGCTTTCAGTACGACTTCAGACCATGCAACATACTCTAATAATCATTAGATTCCTTGAGAGCAAGAAAAATGGTGGGGGTTACTTACCCTACCAATGCTGCTGCAAGGCGCTGGCCCGCCTTCTGAATTTAGCTGGGGTTCCTTTGGGGGGTTATTTAAAAGTCTGCTCGGGGCATTTACGTTCGGGGTTCCCACGTTGTAGGAGAAAATCTCCCTAATGTTTTTGTATATGTCCAGGATCATGCGCACTAACATTAAATATTGTGGCACTTTAAAAGTGCTGGTGTCGTAAATTGCATACCCCCTCTCTCAATATCCTTATTTTGTGCAATGCGGGCCATCAGTTCTTCGTTGGCTCTCCTCACAAACATGAAATTTGATGTGGTTGACTGCTATTGTGTGAGCTTTCTTTTGGGAGTAAGGAGGGGTTGTGATATTGACGTTGGTGCTAGTGGTAGTACCAGTGGTTGTGTTGACTGTTCTGGAACTGGTGGGAATGACATTGTTTTCGATGTACCTGTATTTTGCTGTGAAAGCGTTTCCGCGTTTTCTTGTGTGATGATATGAGGCCAGGTATTTTTTCTGTGCCTCTTTTTTCTTTCTGTGTTTTCTATTTGTGCGTGTGCGTGTGTGTGTGTAGTTTCCCCTCGTTTTCACTTCAAGATGCTGAGGAGCAAAGGTCTGTTGAATCTATCCTCGGAGTGTGTGTGCTTTTATGTTTGTGTGAATGTCTATGCCTGAGTGTCTGTTTGAGAGAGGGAGAGCTGCGTTGAGACGCACCCAGGGTAATTCTTTCAGATGTTTTTCCTATTGATGTTGATGGTGATGATCGAGTTGTTAGGGCTGTTGTCCTCTCAGCTGATTTTCTTGTCATATCTGGCGGTTTTATTGGTTTCGCAAATGTAGGTGCAGTTGTTGCTGTTGTAGTTCTAATTGACGGTAATTTTATCTTTGTTGATGTTGATGTTGATGATGATGTTGATGATGATGATGATGATGTGATATATTGTCTGTGTTGTTGCTAATATTGAGAGTCGGTTGTTGGTTGCAGGTGGGGGGACAAAGATATTTTTGAGCATTTAATTAACTAAGATCCATAGAAGCAATACATACATACATACACACACACACACACACACAGATACAAGTTTTTTCATTCTCTCTCTGTTTATTTTCTCTTATTCCTTTCTGTTGAAGAGCGTAGGCTCGAAACGTAAAGGACTTTCTCACTTTCCTGAGAGTCAAACTAATACACCTGCTTGTTGTTCATACACCTGTCTTTATCTT
>NC_068981.1:138167997-138176466 GCF_001194135.2 Octopus bimaculoides | reverse complement strand
TATATATATATATATATATATATGTATATATATAAACATAAATGCACACATAACATATATATAAGCTACATATGGAATATATAAATACATATAAAATATATAAGTATATATATAAATGCAAAAGATGGAGACACCCATCTGCTACCACGAAACTTTCAGTTACGTTGAGCTGAGTTTACTTGTTTTTATTTACTTACAACACTAACTCAATGTCGCCAGTAATTCTTCTTTGTTTGTCCACTCCCTCACTCTCCCTTTCTCTCTCTCACTCTGTGTATGTATATATGTATGTATATGCTTATATATACTCTTATACATACGTATATATACACTTATACATACATATATATACACTTATACATATATATATGTATATTTGCGCATCTGTGTATGTATATATGTGTGGGTACGTACACATGTATGTGTGCATATTTATGTGTATTTGTGTTCCTGCTTACACTGTAAAGCACAATTCTGATCGTTGCAGGATCTGACTTGAAATTTATTCTTACAAATTAAATACACTCATACATATGCATTATTCTTTTCTGTTTACAGGATTATCCTTCCATTCAACAAATTGCTAATGCATTGTCATTAAAGCAAGTGACAACAATATTTGCAGTGGCCAGTAAAGAATACATTCATCTTTACGAGAAACTAAGCCGTAAAATAGAATCCTCCTACGTCAGTGACTTCAACTCTGAAACATCAACAATTGCTGACATTATAACTGACAGCTATAAGGTTCCGCGATTTATTTTAATGCATTTTCTATGTTTAATTCGGTATACGGACAATGTTTGGTTAGCTGAAAGCTATCTCAACAATAAGACATGAATGTGGTGATGTGTGATTGTATTCACAAGATAATCCATTCTGTCCATTTCTGGTATGTGGACATACTAATGACTCAGGTAGAGAGATAGGCAGATAGATATATAATGGTTGATATATGAAAATAAAGGTGTGACTGCATAAATGATGAAATATAATGTATATGTTATGTAAAATTTATACGCAGTATTATGATATTAATAGCTTATTGGTGCTTTAATAATTTTGTTTTCATGATATACAGTACGACACCGTATATGTGCATATGTGTGTGTGTATGGGAGTGCGGGTCTATCTTTCTATCTAAAGATATGTACCTAATATACCGTTGGCTATTAAGGCAAATATGACTTAAGTTTAAGTATCCCACTTTTGTAATAGACAAGTAAAAAAAAAAAAACAAGTAAAAATATTGATCTAATTCAAACTAAAGTGGTTAAAGATATTTTATCACAAAATATAAACAGATAATTTATTCTATAAGCAAACTTTGAAAGCGCCGAATGTGGTTGGCATTTTGCAGACAAGAAAGTAAATTTCGGACGCAGTATAGCTGTGAGCAAAACGTTGCCAGAAAGGCCACCTGCTGGCAACTTTTTTTTCCGTCTTATAAGGGGATATGCCCTCTCTTTACTGTCACCACTCCTTCACTGCGTTCAAAATTTATTTTCTTGTCTGCAAAATACCAAATAATTTATATCTTTCATTTCATAAAACATTAACTGTGAACGGACCAAATTGATTAAAATTCATTTATTGAAATTGAGGATTTTATTCACTGTTTTCAGAATATTTCATCTTCTGTGACAATGGCTGTTTTAAATAAGGGCATCAATATTACCTTCCTTGTAAAGTGTGACGGGTAAGTCATCGTCTTTTCTATTCCTTTGTTACGCAACCTGTTCCTTTAACCCATTACCTCCCATAATTCTATTAACTGGAATTTTTTTAATGAAACTTTGATTTCTAGAATAAAACAGCCTTAGAAACACGCTGGAATGATTAAAATAACATTTCAAAATAACATTTTAAATAGAAATAAGCGAGATATTGGGTGAAAAATTAGTAAACTTCATTTGAATATCAGAGAAATATACCTAGTAGATATAATAAAAAGGTTAGATATGTGTAAATATTGACAGATAATTACGAAATTTGTAATTTTTAAGTGATCTCATACGAGATCACTAGTAGGTAATGGCTTAATGTATTGTAAACTATAAATACATGTTGCTAGATATACATATATTACATGTTTCATCCATATAAAATCTACATAATAAGGAGGCTCGTATATGTACGGCATGTGTATTTCAATAGGCAAATGACCTAATGACGTCAGTCTCCTCTCCAGATATACTTCACTGTTGTCACATCTAAGAGCAGGTCTTTGACAGGTCTTATCTTAATTGTGTTTTGCAATACGTACATTTTATTCACCAAGTCAATTTGAAATATCAGGCTTAGTCACCGACCAAGGGATAAGTTGTGATGGGTTACATGGTACCAGTATGCAGATAGAAACTGATATTACTTTTAAACTTATGTCAGGGTTGTTTAAAAGTGATAGCTGGTCGTCACGGTAGAGAGACAGACAACCGTCCAAAGAGTTGCTATTTCTTACCTGTCAAAACCATAATATTTTGTCTACAAGAAGGCAGCGAGCTGGCAGAATCCATCTTTACGTTCTGAGTTCAAATTCCGCCAAGGTCGACTTTTCCCTTCATCCTCCCGGGTCGATAAAATAACTAACTGTTGAACACTGGGGTCATGTCATTGGTTTGGCCCCCTCCTCCGAACTTGCTGACCTTGTACCAAAATTTGAAACCAATAGCTTTTCTACAAGGAAAGGAGTAATTCCTGAATACTCTTAAATCACGCAGTTAATTAATAACAATTCACGACTGAAAGCATCGGAAGATGTGTTGAACTAACATATATTCCGTTACCTAATGCTGTTGAGCTCAAATATAACTTCAAAGAACGGGTATTAAGTATATTGGCTTATCCAAAATATACTGCATAATACAAAATATATTCTAACTTTTGTGATGTTTAATAGTTAATTTATGATTGCTACTACAGAAGATATAAGTATTTCGTATCGTTTATACAATTCTATCACCGGTAATAAGATCTAAGTAATCTTAGTAATAATTCGAAGTTGAATAAAACTCTGCATATTCATTTCCAATAATTTGATTGGATATAATTTATATTATTTATATTTTACAAGTATACTTTTGAAAGTAGCTTACTATTTTATAGCAAATTCAGAATATATTTTTAAATATTTCAGTTTAAGATGCAATAAAGATTTATTTGCTCTTACTATGTACATACATATATGTATATATATATACACATACATATATTATGTATGTGTGTGTGTGCGTGTGCGTGTTTATACATACACACACATACATATAACAGTATGCTGACTCACTGCGTGTTTACCACTGAAGTGTTAGTTGAAAGAAGTTTAAGAACTCAACAACCTTATGTTCCCTATTTGAATCTGTAATATGATACTTATTATATAAAAAAGAGTGTTCTAAATTCTATGTTTAATCTTAAATAAAAGTTTACATATTGTCTTTCTTCCTACTAAAAACATGTAGAGATGAAAATTTTATCTCCTCAAATTTAATGATTGCTGCAAAATAATTCAGGTGATATATGTAAGAAAATATCTTTTACTGAAAGTATATGTATATGGTTTGCTATTCAAATATTGATCTAATAACGATGACTGGAATATTTATTCTTAATACGATTTATTATTGATCTAATATTTATCTGAAATTAACAATCGTTATGAAGAACCACATTAAACCTTGTTATCCTGTTTCACCACACACAGCTATAAGTCTGCTTCTTCATATTTACAAAATTTATGCTATTAAAAGATATAGAATTCTTAATATTCTGATAATATTCTCACAATACTTCTAATTTTTTTACTGTCTTTTTTAAAACCAAGTTTGAATTCAATAGAAAACTGTAACAGTCAATGACATTAAGTTTGTAGAAATGTGAAATAACTCAGGCAATTCTACGCAATATATAACTACATCATAGTAAATTCATCTTAAACATTCAAGTTTAGCTTCAAGAAATGTGTTGTGTGAAACGATATATTACTTGAAGTTAAACTCGCTTATATCCAGGTAGAGATTTTTTTTCCGAATTCATTCCAGCTTTAATTTAAAATAGTATTCAAATTTACCTGTATATTTTTCCAAATATGTTAAACTATGTTTTAAAACCTGAATCAACTATACGTACGTTTGACTGATATGGGTTTAAAACTTATTTGAACTCGTTTATTTATCTATTTTTTTGTTTCTGAGATGTAATAAACCTCTAGACAGTGTAATGCATTACACAGATGCGTCTTCAGTTCCATAATATATTATGAATAAGAGAGAATTATATTACATAATACACACACACATAGATGATATTAAATTCATTTGAAATTCAATTTATTTTTCCGGTTTCTGAAACATCTGACATTTATCGACATCTTTAAATTTTCTCCGTTTGATTAAAAACTCTGATGATCACGAATCTAAAAATTTTAATTTAATGAAACGCTTTGAAATTCCTTTATGACATCTCTGTCTACTGAAACTCCAACATTTCAGTTCACTTTCACCAGACTTTAATCAAATAAGTATAAAGAAAACACGCTTGCCAATATGATGCAAAACTTGCAATTTGTCAGAAAGTTCTTATTTATGATCGTGCATATAAATTTTATACTATTTAGTGTGTGACGTGCTAACAATTTGCTATCTAATGGAAGCAGCTAAAAATTTAAGATATAAATAATAAATGTATGAATATCCATAGAAAATCTCTCGTATTATTCATAATTATCTTGTTATTTAACTCCAAATCAGAGCTGATTATGTTGATGAAAGGCATTTCAGTCACGATCATTCTGTCTTCGTTTCACACATAATCTGTTTGTCCTCTCTTTTCATTATAAATATCCCTTGGAATCCATTATTCCATACACACTTTCTTATTTTAGGCGGTACTGTACGATTGAAACTATATTTTCTCTGTTACATCGTGCATGCCTAGCAACCACATAGAGGCTTTTTCACTGAAACATAATCACCTTCCAGTATTTACGGAAACCATACTAAACATAGGTACATTTATAGTAACGTAATTTTAACAAAGTACAATAAAAATCGAAACTATTAAAGAACACGAACTTTCTATGTCATGACTCATTTAGTTGAGAATTTGTAATACTATTAATACAGTACCAGGCTGAGTCAAAAGTTTTTTGTAATTTAAGCTTTAATTAAAATTTCAAACAGGCTACATATGTAAAGCGTTTATTCATCAAAATATATTCCATCATATTTTATTGTCTGTTATGATCGTTGTGCCAGAAACTCGATACCAGGCTTATAACATTTAGCAGCTTTCAAGGCAAAAATCTTCCTGCATCTGTTGTTGAATCTCTTTCCGTGCAGGAAATGAGCCATAGCTCATCAAAGGTGGTGATCTGATGGTACAAGGTTTGGACTATAGGCAGAGTGAGGTAGCACTTCCAACCAGTCAAGTTCCTCCAGTTTGTGCTCGGCAGTGTGTACTGGGGCATTATCATGCTGTAAGAGTGCGCGTCTTCGATTGACGCGTACTCCCACAGCTGGGGAGCGGGATTTCAAAGCATCATATAGTCACTGCAGTTGTTGATTATTTCGTTTAGCGCTCACAGAATGACCACGCAGGACAAAATGCAGCACTCTCTGGAAATTTCACCAAACACACAATAAATACCTTCTGTTCCAGCCGTCTTTGTTTGACAACAGGTTTTGTATCCCTGCCCGGTCGAAGCCACTGATTTCTCTTATTAGGATTAAGAAAGTGGATGCATTTTCATCTCCAGTAACATTCCGTTGCCCAAAATGGGCATCTCAATGTTTTGCCAGCTATTGTTTGTGTTGTGTCGACACTCCCAGGCAAAGAAGTAGGATCTCCCAAGACATATAAATCGAGGTAGCCTGGCCGTGGTAGGAGTGTTGAGTAGCAGTTGAGTAGCAGTTGTATAGCGGTTGAGTAGAGATCATCTGAAGGTACTAGATAGCAGTAGCGTTGAGACATAACAGTGGCGACGAGGATGAGATAGCTCACACAGCCACTGTGTAGTATTAAGACGTAACAGTTTGTAAATGTTGGCACGTCGTTGAGCCTGGTCATTGGCCACTTAATGACGAACCTTTTGACAGCGTCTGTTCAGAAGGCTGAATTTATGGAGGTGTTGGTCGAAAAAAAAAATTTTGATTCAACCTGGTATATAAATTCGCATAAAACACATTACCTTTTTTTTTTTTTTGCTACTTGGATGAAACTATTTGTGAATCAGACAATATCAATTTATAAACAATAAACAAACAAACAAACAAAAAAAAAAACAAACTAAAAATGTTTCCCGTTGAATTACATTATTCTACTAAATATTTCTAATTTTTCAAACTAAAGTATTGCAGAAGTTTATTATTTGAATAATGCAGAAAAGCCACGCAAAATTTATTTTGTGAAAGTTCTGAGACGTGCTGCAATGTGACAATTCTGGCTGCATATGGAGTACAGCTTGAAGTTCATTTTAATTTTTATATCGATTTAGTATGTAAAATAATCATCAAAGTCTAAAATATTTCTTAATGGACAAATATATATATGTGCGCTTAAGAAATTTCCTTTGATGTTACATAATATCAGCTCCGAATCCACTGAGTGAGACATAGGCAAGTATCTTTTACATCAGCTTTAAAACGACAAAAGCATTGGGAGTTGAATTTGGTTAACGGAAAGTGTGTAGAGGTATGTAGGAGCGGATCCGACATCTGGTTTAAGATCATCACCTGACCTTTGGGTGCCTTTAACTAAGTCTCCTTTGTAACAAGGATTCGAACTTGCTATCCCTGGGACTATATAACCATGTCCTTCCACCCCGAATTTTCGAAGGAAATAAATAACCTCATTGACACTTAACTCTTTCACACTAAGTCATTACAAAAGTAAAGAAATCAGTACAGTTAATTTTTTCTTTCACATTATGATTTTGAATGTTTTCATGTATTATATTTCTTACAATTTATATTTCAGAAAGAAATGGACTGAGACGAAAACATGCGATGGAATTAAGCACAGTAGTGTGGTTAGTTGAATGTATATCGTAGATCATTCCTAATATACGTGTACACACATGCACGCACGCACGCACGCACGCACGCACGCACGCGACGGACGGACGGACGGACGTCTTTCAGTTTCCGTCTAATAATCTGCTCACAATGCTTTGGTCGGCCCGAGGCTATAGTACAAGGCACTTGCTCAAGGTGCCCTGCAGCGGGTATGAACCCTGGACCATGTGGTTGAGAAGCAAGCTTCTTACTACACAGCCACGTCTGCCTTTTTTTTTTTTTTTTTTTTTTTTCAACCCACGTATATATAAAATGTATGAATTTTCTATAAGATATCATTTATGATGAATCCCTGACAGTGATGAAGTCGCTAGATAAATAGATTTTATACAAATCCTGGTTCCAAAACATCGATTCTTAAACTGCGATAAATACTTCACCACAAAGCTTTAATTATGAAACTTCTGTATCTGGTATGTATGTATGTATGTGTGTATGTATGTATGTATATATGTATGTATGTTATCAATCAGTTTCATTTCTGTATTTCTTATCAATAGAGAAAGAGCCGGACTCTAACATAGGTTCAAGGCGCCTTCATTGGAACTTTTATCAACATCATCTAGGTATTTGTGCATATGTGTGTGTGTGTGTGTGCAGTATTTGGTGTTAGTGTATGCGCAGATTTGTATGTTTGTTTTATGGATGTGTTTTTATGTATATATTTTCATGTCTAGGCGTATGCATATGTATTTATGCGCAGATTTGTGTGTTTGTTTTATGGATGCGTTTTTATGTATATATTTTCATGTCTAGATGCATGCATATGTATTTATGTGCTAAACTTTTGGAAAGTTTTACATATCTTATGTATGTATGTATGTATGTATGTATTATGTATGTATCTATGTGTGTATGTATTGACTGATTGATTAATGTAAGTTATTATTTTCCTTAGATTGAGTTTAAAGCCGTTTTAACTGCCGGGGATTGTTCTCAAAAGCAAAACCAGACAATCACAATTAATCCTAGTGGAGTTAAGGGTAAACTGGAGATACAAGTAGAATACATATGTGATTGTGATTGTGACAAGGTATGGCACATATTTCTATTATATTTACCAACTGTATTGTCTTTGCTAACTCATGTACAACAATTGTTACAATGCAGTAACAATATACTTACACGCGCGCGCACTCAAACTCAGACTCAGATACACACACGCACAAACACACTCATCCACACCCACCCACAAACACACACATAAATGCATACATACTCACACACACTCCCCCCATACACACAAACTCGCGCGCACACACACACACACACACACCCTCACCTACATCTACACACACACACACAAACACACCCTCACCTACATCCACACACGCACAACTGCACAGGCAATTGTACGAATCTTTCGACTTCAACTCTTGAATCACTTCTATAACTTTCT
>NC_068981.1:138165174-138167959 GCF_001194135.2 Octopus bimaculoides | reverse complement strand
ATATATATATATATATATATAGGTTAGGGAAGCGGACTCGCGGTTTCGATTCTCAGACCGGGCGTTGTGAGTGTTTATTGAGCGAAAACACCTAAAGCTCCACGAGGCTCCGGCAGGGGATGGTGGCGAACCCTGCTGTACTCTTTCACCACAACTTTCTCTCACTCTTACTTCCTGTTTCTGTTGTGCCTGTAAGTCAAAGGGTCAGCCTTGTCACACTGTGTCACGCTGAATATCCCCGAGAACTACGTTAAGGGTACACGTGTCTGTGGAGTGCTCAGCCACTTGCACGTTAATTTCACGAGCAGGCTGTTACGTTGATCGGATCAACTGGAACCCTCGACGCCGTAAACGGCGGAGTGCCAACAACAACACACACACATATATATATGTGAGTGGTGGGACTGAGCCCTGAACTATGTGGTTAGTAAGCAAGCTTCTTACTACACAGTTACGTCTGCGCCTATCATTGAGAGTGACTTCGAAGTTTCGACCATTTAAACCATCGTCGGACTGCAATGCATTAAAGTTAATCTTGGCTTTATATGATCTGTTGGTTTAAAATTTTCTTTGGGTGTGTGGATTTGAGTGGAGTAGTAAATAAGTTTTAGGGTGGGCTGTCATGAAATGGTATTTTAAAGAAAATTCTATTAAATTCGGGTTTATGTTATTGTTTAGAATTTATTCATGTATGTAGAACTACATTAGGAGGTGTGTATATTTAGGTGTTTTTCCTATGGAGAGCATGTAAGAATGTCGAGGCTTACTTCCCGTGTTTGGTCAATATATCAAGACTTATGTTGCTATTTGTGATTCTGGTAGGAAGGTTATCTCCCCTTAGCTTGTTATCACATGAAAGGTCAACAGTGCAAAGACCAGTACTTTAAAAATAAATACTTAGTAATTGGGTGTTAACTTTTTTGAATGGAATTATTTATCCGTTGACAAAAGAACGTAAGTGGTTGGTATATTTTAGCTTTTCAGTTCTTTTATTTGATCAAGACTGAACTACGAGATAGCTACGAGAATCAATTATATAAACTACAGTGATACGATACAAGCTCCTAACCTTTCCCCTTGTAGCTACGCACGTTACCGCTCCTTAGATATCTATATCAAGTGAGAAAGAGAAATACAGAAAGTAAGAAAGACAAGGAGAGCGTAGAGAGTGAGAAAGAGAAAATATAAAAATAGGGAAGAAAATGCGTTAAAATCTTCATGATAAAACTTTATATCTGAAATTTAATGTTTTATGCAATCCAGTGATTTCACTCTTTTTCAAAGATATTCATGACTCCTATTAATTGTGCTACAAGTTCATGATTCTATAAGAATCTCTTCATGAAAATGTTATATATTCATAATTTCACAAATATATATTGAAAGTAACATGTAAGTTATTAAAAAATTGTTACTAAAGATAAAAGGGGAGGTAATAAGCAGAATATTAATTTTTTTTCACTTGATAATATCGGTAGTTATATATGAAATTAAAAATAATTAATTAGAAATAAAATTATTTAAAATTGATTAAGAATATATAATTTTTATATGAATTTATTGAATGTGCATAGTTGAACCCCATTGAAATTAAGATAATTGATGCTAAGCTGGTCAGCAATTTGTTTACATTTATCCCTCGCCATATCGCGGTTCACCTATCGCGTCCTCAGTACATCGTGGATTTTTCTGACTAATATATGTAAATTTATATCGCGTACTCCTCAGTATATCGCGGGTGTCTGCGGTTGATAGATATTTATATTTTTTTTAGATTCTAATCATATATGCGGTAAAATAGGCATTATCACGCCTAAAAGTTGATAAATTAATAAATAAAAGTACAGTACAGTACTGCACTGTATAATACATTAATTAAAATATATTAAAAGAAAATACGTAGTGTACTGTAGATGAGTAAACAAAAAATCGCATATACTGTATGGAAAACGAAGCTCGCGAGGCGAGTGTATGTAATAGTTTTGCATTTGAAATAAAATAAATATATACAAATTATAAAAATGATGAAAAAATATATACAGTACAGTACTGTTTTTACTTCGCGAATTTTCGCCTATCGCGTTAGGCTTTGGAACGTTACACCCGCGATAGTCGAGGGATTACTGTATATCCTATATATTACACCTAATGAGAGTTAAGATTTGATAACTGAATAAAAATTTACCTAATTAATCAAAAGCTGAATATGGTGCCTACGTAGTCCAAGTATGACTTCCACAAATAACCGCCCCTTCACATGGGTTTACAACTTCTGAAATATAATGGCAATTGTTTTCAATATACACTTCTCTAATTCGTTGGAGCTTCGTCCAACAGAGGTGCTGCAAAGTTTTTTTGCCTCATCTGCTAGAAATAACAGCCCACATCTTCATCAATCCCATAGCAAAATACAGAAAAATTCAAGGATGTCCCAAGATTTACCAAAGGCCATTCACCAAAGACTGGCTGATATAAATGAACATGATAATCGTGATATCTTCTATTTACAGATATTTAACAGTTCTCAATGCAATGACAGAGGAACAGAAAAGTGTGGTGATTGTATTTGTAACGCAGGCTTTACTGGAAGTGTTTGTGAATGTACAGAAGAAGAGAGATTGAATGCCGGAAACAGTACAGAGAAATGCAAAATGTATATAAATATATTTCGTGACCATTATTGCTAGTTTTTTCTTTAACTCGCTTTTCCGAAATACTGACCTTAAAAAATTTTTTTCAGCAATATATATTACTAAATGTATAATTTGAAATATAAATTATATAT
>NC_068981.1:138160251-138165019 GCF_001194135.2 Octopus bimaculoides | reverse complement strand
TATATATATATATATATATATATGTATATATATCAGTATTACAAAATCACGATGTTGTCAAGACTATCGGATGTTGTTATGTATCGTTGGTCCCAATGCATTTTGCATCGCTTTAACTTTCGTATGATGCCACCCTGCTGGCTTAGGGTTCAAATGCTACCGAGGTCGACTTTGCCTTTCATCCTTACTGGGTCGATAAATTAAGTACCAGTTGTACACTGAGATCGATCTAATTGACTGGTCCCCTCCCCAAAAATTTCGGGCCTTGCGCCTAGAGTAGAACAGAATATTTAACACATGGATAACAACAGCGGAGTTTGTAGTAACCGAGGAAAAGTGTCTGTGTAATCGGAAAACTTCCAATCAAATGAATCAATTGCATATCATAATTTATACCATATATCCAGTAAGGTTAGAAGATTGACAGATTCGGTGGAATGTTGGAAAATATGCTCTGATATAGCTGCATCTAATTTGCCTTTCATCAATCATAGAAAAATAAAACCAGTCAAATACTGAAGTCGATTTAATGGTGTGTACACTAATGGTCACCAAAACCACCACATATACTTTTTACTTCCAACTAAACACAGACCATCCGTTTTGTTGAATTTAATTGATGTAAATAAACCAATATTATTTTATTTCAAATTATAATCTCCAAATTATCTTCGCAACCCTTTCTTTATTTTAACACAGGGATAAGAACAGCGAAATTTGTAGTAACCGAGGAAAATGTACTTGTGGCAAGTGTCTGTGTAATGGGAAATCATCCAACCAAATGAATTTCTACCGGGGAAAATTTTGTGAGTGCGATGACTTCTCCTGCCCACTTTTCAACCGGAGATTGTGTGGAGGTAACTCATAAGAATGTTGTTTGCCTAACTTTGTCCGACTGCTTTTTCTGTATATCTTTAATACACAAATAATTTCAAACAATTTCACTGATGCCAAGCTGTAACGGCCTTTCCCTTTCTGTTGGATAACATCGGTGGCATGGAGAGGGGAGGCTGGTATGCACAGATGTCTACTGGTCTTCCATAAACAACTTTGCCCGGACTTGTACCTCGTGTCCTATATATATTATCCAAAATGAAGTAGATTGACACGTTTATTTTTTGAACCTGTGGAAGACACACGTGATGTCGAATTATCGTTCACTTGATAACAATGGCACTGTTCTATTTTTGCTTCTATATCTTCTGGAGGAGTTAACTCAGTCCTATATATATTATTATTATTAAATTCAAATTACGACAAACGTAAACAAACAAACGAAGTTTGCTTTTAGAAGCGTTGAGATGTCTTAGAAAGTTAAAGAAATGATTTTAAATTCTCAATCGCAGAATAATGCTAATAATATAGCCTCAACAGGATAAACTACCCCTATTTTGAAGAAAAAAGTGTTGGAGGTTAGCTAACCGCCAACCCTTTTTTCTGCAAAATAGGAGTAGTTTATCCTGTTCAGGCTATATTATTAGCATTATCCTGCGATTGAGAATTTAAAATCACTTCTTTAACATTATTATTATTATTTGCTGTTATTATTATTATTATTATCATTATTATTATTAAGACGGTAAGATGGCAGAATCGTTAGCACGCTGGACGAAATGCTTAGCTGAATTTCGCCTGTCGCTACGTTTTGAGTTCAACTTCCGCCGATGTCAACTTTGCCTTTCAACCTTTTGGGGTCGATAAAATAAGTACCAGGGAAACACTGGGGTCGATGCAATCGACTAGACCCCCTCCCCCAAAATTTCAGGCCTTATGCTTACAGCAGAAAGGATTATTATTGTTTTACTTCTCAGAACGTTCGGTCTCGATTGTTCTGGTAGATTCTGTGAGAGCGGACAGCAGTCTCCTATCAGAGGTCTCACAAGGTTGCTTTTTGCTCATTAGGAGCTTTGATTTTTCGTTCTTAATTATCGTGAGAGACATTCAACATTCAAGTATCAGTCTCAAAATGTTAGCCGTCCCCAAGAGAACAGTTTTTTGGGGCTTGCTCTACTCTCATGTCAATTCCGATTTCTTTGACATATTTCTCGAATTTGGCTGTTAGTGCTCCGCGTGCCCCTACAACTACTGGAATGACAATCACTCTCCACATAGTTCACATTCTTGCGATTTCATCTTTTAGTAGTCTGTACTTTTCAATATTTTCTAGTTCTTTGTCACTTATTCGTGCATCTCTGGGTATTGCAATAGCTACGATCTTGGTTTCCGTTTTTCCTTCATCTACCATAACAATATCTGGTCTCCTACCTCGATTTGGGAGTCACATTGGATTGTAAAATCCCGCAGTATCCTATGTTCCTTATTTTCGGTGACTCGTTCTGGTTCATGTTCGTACCATTTCCGTGCACTGTTCAGGCCGTACTTTTCACATAGCCTGCAGTGGACGAACTTAGCCACGTTATCGTGCCTCCTTTTGTAGTGCTTTAGGGTCAGCTTGCTACACTCACTCACAATATGTGAGCTTGTTTTGTTTCTGCTGCCACACATCCAACAAAGGGGCGATTCGCTACTCTGATCTATTTGGAACTTGGTAATTGGTTCCCAGAGCTTGTTCCTGGGTGCTGCATATCAATGCCTCAGTGCATCTTTTCAGATCACTTTTTCTTAGCCATCCCCAAGTGTTTGTCTTGTCTTTTCCTTCGATTGCCCATGCAGTGGTTTCATTTTCCAGTTGTTTACTCGTTTTTCTTTATCTTGTTTCTTAAATGTTTGTGGGTTCATCACATTTTTGATAGGTATTATATTGTTATTTCTAACTGCGACAAGTTTACTTCCCATATTTAACTTGGTTTTTCTGAGATATTCTCGCCTGAAGCTTTCCTTCATTTCACTTTCCGTGATATTTATATCCATTAGTCTCAATATCCTTGATTTTCTCGCCGTTGGGTAGTTGTACACCATCAGACGACACTACTTTTCCTCTTTGTATTATAAGCATACAACAATTTTAGTCCCAAATTCCATTCCGATATCCTTACTGAATATCTGCAATATTGAAACTAGGTCATTTATTTCACGTTCGGTCTTTCTAAAGATCTTTAAATCATCCATGTGTGACAGATGATTTAATTTTCCTCCATTTTATAGGTGTTCTCCGATGCCACTTTCCGTAATATCTGTGTGAGGGGTATCATACAGATCACGAACAGCAATGATGAAATATGCCTCTCTTGATGTTAACCGTCGCCCAACATTTTCCCCATGAAATTAACTCTGTATTCCAGTTTTTCTTTGATCTCCTAATAAAATTTGATATGTTATCAGACAACTTTACCAGCTCAAGACTTTAAAATCCAAGAATGAGGGACTATATCATACGCTTTCTTATAATCGAGCCACTGCCTGTTATTATTATTATTATTATTATTATTATTATTATTATTATTATTATTATTTCTGTTATTCTCTTCCGTTTCACTTTCTCGCTTAAAGAAATCGGTTATGTTCAAACGTAGCGAGGGATGGGCTTTCTCTAGTTTAAAATTTCCATGACAAGCCATACGTTTCGATGGCTCCAACACCGCCCCTAAGTACCTTTTATATACTAAGATATCTGATGGAAAATGATAATGAGTTTGAAACATGATAATAAAATGTTTTAATGATTCGTGACATTCACGAAAACGGATTAGTGATACTCTTCATCTGATAATATTTCTCATTTAATTCAATAAACATCATTCTTTTTTACTTTAAGATTTCTCACTCCAGATAAATTCCAAAAATTTACGTAAGAAATGCTGTATCAAAAAGGAAAAAAACCCAATAAAAGCCAGATTTAATATTTAGTTTTTGTTGTTTCACAACCTTCTGAATTGCATATATGTCTAGAATCAATTTAGTACCAGCCATATAATGCAGTTAGCTAAATCTGTATTTTTGTGCAGTTATGAGAATTTGGATATTTTCCTATCATAAATTGCTTTACAAATTATTTAAGATATGTACATTTTATAATTGATATTCATCTAATCGTCAATTCTTTGATATGTGAGAGTTCATGTAACCTGTATAATTTCTCTTTTAACATCAACAGAGCTTAACCATAACAATTGTATTATCCATAACAATTGTATCTTTTTCTCCCCTAACATTTAATGTATTTATGAAATATGTTGCTCTGTAAATACAGGATAGTTCAATTGAAGATGTATGAAATGCTAACGTAAGAACTAACACAGAGATTTAAAGAAAAGTCATAAACTTAACAGTTTTTTTTTATATAATTAGGACCTTCGCGGGGTTCATGCGTCTGTGGAAAATGTGTCTGCACATCCAATTATACCGGAGATGACTGCAGCTGCCCAATAACAAACGACTCCTGCTTAGGTGAAAACAATGTGAGTTATACAATTAAGATATCCATTTTCTTTCAGCTTCTGCAAACTTCACATTGTAAATTCGTTCAAAAATGCGTTTTAGAGACAGCTCTAATACGCTTACACACACAACACACACATACAAACACTCTCACATACATATGTTTGTGTGTGTGTGTGTGTGTGTGTGTGTGTGTGTGTGTGTGTGTGTATGTATGAACTATATATGTATGTGTGGCTACGAGGTAAAATTATTGCTTCCCAATTACTTGGTTTTAGGTTCAGTCCCACTGCATGACCTTTGGGCAAGTGTCTTTTACTACAGCTTTGTGAACTATGAATGGATTTGGTAGACGGAAAATGAAAGATGGCCGTTGTGTATATACATGCATACATACATATATATATATATATATATATATATATATATA
>NC_068981.1:138158379-138160031 GCF_001194135.2 Octopus bimaculoides | reverse complement strand
TATATATATATAAGGTTATGAAGGGTATTGGATTCAACCAAACTCAAAGATACAGGTAATAGCGAGTAAGTGCTGTATACCGACTAGTTTTGCCCTTTTCGTTGTATAAATATGGATGGGGAATATAACATAGGTCGTGTATTAGCGTGTGTATGTATAAAGAGAGAAAAGGATAAAGAGACCAATGGCAAAGTTAGAAATATATTTTATGGATAAAGTCTTACACCTGTTTCAGGGAAAATCCAATGTATCCCTTCATCGGAGACGGTAATAGTAGAGGAATGGATTATTACATCTATAAGAGGAGAGTTGTAGTAAGAAGTGTGTGTATATAAGAGTGTGTAGAGTCCTTGACAAGACATCTTACATGCTAAAAAGGGAAGTTAAACCCAAACCACGAAAAAAATGTAATTCTTAAGGCACTAGAGGGAATAAAAATTAGTTAATCCTATACTCGATATTTTTCTCTCTCTTTGACTTTCTCTTCTTCACCTTTCACTCAAGTATAGGATCAACTAATTTTTTATTCACTCTAGTGCCTATTAGTAGCGTGCCTTACGAACTCCTTCTTTTCGAGGTTTGAGTTTAACTGCCCTCCTTAGCATGTAAGAAGTCTTGTCAAGCGTCTTCTCTCCGTGTATAAATCTTTATACATTCTTACATATAAAAAATATCTTATGTCTTATGAGTTTTATTAAGCATGCGAACCACTGAAAATAGATTATTTAAATTTTTTACCCTCATACTTATATATATATATTTGTGTGTGTGTGTGTGTGTGTGTGTGTGTGTGTGTGTGTGTGTGTGTGTGTGTGTGTGTGTGTATTATAAGGGTGGCTTAATCGCAATTTTACAACCGATTTATGAAATCAGCGTGTGATTTCCATGGTAGTCGTATAAACTGACAAGGCGAGTTGAGTTCAACCCTTGGCGCTGGATGAGAGTCACTGATGTCCATCAATAAAAATGTGAAATCACTGTGATTTGCCTATGCCCGGATGCTGTAGGTAGCTTGCTTCCTTTATCAGCCATTAAGATAAGTGCTTTCTTGTGACTGAATTGTTTTAACTCCTATTTCTCGCAATACTGGTGCTGACTAGCGTTCTTATTTACTTTAGTGATGTATACATTTTTGCCTTTCAGTAGAAACATTTTTCTACTATATGTACAAAGCCTGGAATTCTGGGGGAGGAGGTTGTCGATTAGATCGACCCCAGTACGCAACTGGTATTTAATTTATCGCCCCTGAAAGGATGAAAGGCAAAGTCAACCTTGGCGGATTTTGAACTCAGAACAGAGCGACGGGCGAAATATCGCAAAGCATTTCGTCCAGCGTGTTAACAATCCTGTCGGCACGCCGCCTTCTTTCGGTTGGAAAATTGCGAATTTTTCCCTTTCGGGAATAAAACGAAGGGAGAGAAGGGAATAAGTAAAATCCCTAACTCCACCACATCTCTTAAATATAACATTAAAAGTAATTAGATAAGTAAATAGATGGATAGGTATTTTTAAGGACTAAATAACTAAGGGGTTTATTAATTAAGTGACTTAATATAATATATATAGATGTATATATATAATATATATAATATATATATCATATATATAGATGTATATATATATAATATATATATATATATAATATAATATAT
>NC_068981.1:138147998-138154754 GCF_001194135.2 Octopus bimaculoides | reverse complement strand
ACCCAGGTCTCTCACTGATTTAGGTTCTGGGATTGAAATTCCCTGTGGACTAGTGTACTCTGTAAGTTTATATATATCTACCATTTTACAAATCTTTGTCATTTTTCATTGACAGGCAATATGTAATAATCGCGGAAACTGTTCATGCGGTGTGTGTACCTGTGATTCTACCTCTGGTTACACGGGTCTGACATGTGAAAATCCTTCAGTAAGTCACTTGTATATTTTTACTCTTGCGTCAGTAAAATTTTTGAGTTTAACATTTCCATGTTCAAATTGTATTAAATCATCTAAATTTATTCTCTACCATTCATTGACACTATCCAGTTACATGTGCCATAATTGCAACTAAATCTCATTCAAATCACATTCTTCTTTTTTGAATTAAGATCATTCGCTCCTAAACTACAAGCATTTTAAGTTTAAGAGTAGTCTTTCAGGCTAACCAAATGTTCGCTGCACTCGTATTAAAAATATAATGGCAGATATGTTATCTTCAGTTTTCTTTAAATTTGATTTTGATTCCCTTGTGTGTTTTTAATACATTTAGTGAACAATTCTATCCATTAAAGCTAATTATTCCACATTAGTATCATTAGTGTCAATTAGTATTCATTAATATCATTAATGACAATTACTCTTCATCTGCGACATTATTATGAGGGTTATGTTTTTTAATAGGCTATCTTTGTTTTATTATTAGTGTCATTATCTCGTCATAGAAGATTTGGTATTTAAATTTCTCCTGAGACTCAGTCTTAGCAACAGCGTTTATTAATCTCCTACGCCCTCATTTAACTGCAGTAAAAGTTTATATGTAAAAAATAGATCCTTTTAATGCAATAATAGTCAAAAAACATAGTAAGTAAGGCGGGAAATAAAACGCATCAAGAAATCAACTCACTGAACAAACAAATGAACAAAGGCATTGCAGTCGTGGCCATCCAATCGAAAATAGTCTTTCTAAGGCCATACTATTCAATATGTTGTTTCCTTCGATGTTTTCAACTGGTAGGATAAGATTTGAGGGAAATTCATTTGGTATTTATAAACAGGTCGGAGTATCCTCTACCTTGTAACTCCGCCTGCTGAATATTGTGGTCAAATCACACTCAAAATAATATCTCACTTTTATTTTAAGAATGATATGACATATCAGATAATATAGTCTGGAGCCGATAATAAAAGATAATCAAGCCTAGAACTTATTTTTTTATCATAGTTCTATTTGATCAGTCCTGCACTGCGTTTAAATAAGAATAAAGCCATGATTGTTGCTTTTTGTTCCTTCTTGAGCCAAGCCTGACTCATAAAGGCCGGTTTCGCGGTTTCATTGCAATATAGGTTCCCCACCTGGATGAGACGCCAGTCCGTCGCAGGTGAGCTGCTAGACGCAGGAGGGAAGAGTGAATGAATGTTGTGGCGAAAGAGTCAGCAGAAGTTCGCCATTACCTTCTGCCGGAGCCGCGTGATGCTTAGGTGTTTCATTCATAAACACACACATCGCACTGTCTGAGATTCGAACCCGCGATCCCTCGACCGCGAGTCTGCTGCTCTAAGCACTCGGCCATGTACCGCCACTAAAACAATGATTGGTAAAGAGAAAAACTACACTTTCTCTCTTTGTATATATCTGGGGTGTTTTTTTAAAAATTTTATTCTTATTATGTAAAATCAGCTTCACGTAATGTTAGTGTGGTTATTGTGTTGAAGATTGGGTTGTTTCTATAGATTTTTTAAAATATCGTCTGTTTGGAAATCCAGTGTTCTGAGTTCTAGCCACACCAAATTAAACTAATATTTGTAGCGAATGCATACCTGAACATTCAGTTATATACTTTTTGTAATAATATTCTGACCCTATATAACTGCAAAATGGTGTAGCGTAGTTTTCAGGGTGTTTGTATCAATAACATAAGGTCTTATGTTCGATTTTTGGTGTACTATGTTTCCTTCAGCAAGGCGCTTCATTTATCGTTGCTGCACTTACTCTGTTGAAACTGAATACCAGCTTAGGGCTGCTGGAGCACTTTCTCTCTCCAATTCTCCCATCCTCGATATTCTGCTGGGTGAAAGTGTGTGAGCGCCGAGACAGTGTTAATGTCTACCTGCAACAATATATGTACCTAAAACTATTAGCGAAAATATGGTGCATTCTACCTGATTATACTTACGAGTTTATGATTGTTCTGTTTTATATATAATCTCTTCAGAAAACCACTGTAATATTTTCAACATTCTATATTTAATGTAACTCGGCGCAAGCCCTCTTCACTTTAGATGTAATGTCGCGATGTTACACTCAGCAGATAAGTCTTCTACATCTACCATAACCAAACGAAGATATAAAACAATCATCTACAAAGCGTTCAGGCCAAAAGAGAGGAAACCCTCATGCGGTCATTTAATTCGCTTCTATTAACATCGAAATCACGCTTCAGTCACATCCTGTTATCATAAAATGGAAAAGAGAAATGGATATTTAGAATGATATAGTCCTGAAACATAAATGAGATAATCACAACTTTTGCATAAATCTACTCAGAAATGAGTTGTGGGTCAGCAACATCAATATGTACAGCAAATTCATTTGAAGATAAGCAAAATGGGGAGGCTGCAACATATAATGTATTTTAAGAAGAATAACCGACTTGGAATGAAAACTTGAGTCACTGATGCTGTGTCACATGAAGTGTCATTGAAATGATTGCAAAACGCTGATTGTATAATATTATGTCCATCATATTGTAATGGTTTAATAGCAGCAAGTCTATTTAGTAACGACATGTGAGACGTAATAATTGGAGACATATACGCTAAAGTATAGTGATTTTTTTTTTTACCTAACGTTGATTAGTGCTGTAACATGAATAAAAATATGAAGGACTGTGTCGTAAGGAATTACAGCATAACTAATGAATGTGCTGTTGTATGAGGTTGCTGCTCTAGAATGGTTTCATAATTGTTGGTTGGATAGGGATAGATTCCATCAGTTTCACATCCTACTAGTTTCCAGATGTACTCAACAATTCAATGAAATAGTTTAACCTTTCCGAAATATAGATTGAAATGTTTTGATGGATCTTAATATGTCGCCTAAAATAAGTTTCTTTTTTCGTATCACGGGATTTCTGAATTAATTCTTATTAATCTTTTAATCAAATTCTTTACAGATATGTTTGAATAAGTGTCCAGTCAATTTGGATTGTATGTTGTGTGCAAAATCCAAAAATGTATCAATGTGTTACACCGAGTGCAAAGATATGCAATTCGAAGAAGTTGACTCTTTAGACAAAGGTATTTCTTACAATTAATTAATTCTGCCATCGGAAAAATATAAAGCAAAGCATATTGTAAAATGATTTCAAAATCATACGTCTAATGATTGAACTGTCGCAATTTCGAATTAGCTTGATGTTATCGGTTTCGAATATTATCTCCATATAAAGCGGCGAGCTCGCAGAATCGCGAGCACACCGGGCAAAATGTTTAGCAGTAGTTTGTCTGATAAAATAAGTACCAGTTGAACATTGGAGTCGATGTAATCGACTTAATCACTCCCTCGAAATTGCTGGCCTCGTGCCAAAATTTGAAACCAATATTACCTTCTGCTTATCATATTCAATCTAAGGATTTCATTCTGGGGTTGTATGTTTGACAGTCAAACTGTATAGTTTTAACGTAATTACTGACGTGTACAAGGCAAGCAATATGAATATTACAATGATACAAACAGTTTTTAACTTATATCAAATTAAAGGATTTATGAAGTACATTTCAGTGGAAATTTTAGGTTACTTAAAATACCTTAGGGTGGGCACTTACATAATTGCAAACATTTCATGACTATCGAACGAAGATAAACGGCCAAACATCGTAGTATTAGAGGATAATATTGTCCTGGGTACGTATTGTTTGGTGAAATGTTTCATTATTCTTTTAACTACGCCAAGGGACATGGGAGCTCAGCAAGAACGAGAAGGCTTCTGTGTGTTTATTTGACCTGCT
Source organism: Octopus bimaculoides (assembly GCF_001194135.2). NCBI lineage: Eukaryota > Metazoa > Mollusca > Cephalopoda > Octopoda > Octopodidae > Octopus > Octopus bimaculoides. The sequence goes on along the minus strand of NC_068981.1, from coordinate 138,150,746 downwards.
AGGAATATTAGTTAAAAGACCCTCAAGGTGAGCCCCTACCAAATGAAAAAAAAAACAGTTATATATTATTGTCATCAATGGTACACAATACTGCAACGAAAACGGAGTGATTATGGCTTGATTATCTCTTTGATAATAGATCCGGATTAGGCCTGAACTAAAGCTGAACAGTAACAGCAACAACCGTAAAATTATTTAAATTCATATTATCTGGAATTGGGTATTTTGTCATATTTTTAAAACGTTCTTCCTTTGTATTCCAAGTCAATAATTTTTATTAAGATTATTTTTTTTCTTTCTTGTTACCGGTGCAATTTCACGGGCTTAGTTTTTCATTTGCTCCCCTAAGTATAGCGGACAACAAATTGTTTCTGCACTAAACAATATGTAACTATATAATTTTGTCTCTATTCGATTTTTTTCCAAACACAGTGACTGGTGAACTATGCAAGCTCATGAATAAGCTGTGTGTCATAGAATACAAATGTGTGAACGAAAACGGAAAGGAGTTTCTGAAAATTCGTAAAAAGGACAGTACGTATTTGGTAAACCTTATAACTCTTATGGTCGAATAGTAACCATAGTAGATTTCGTCTTCGGGGATTGTATATCGGCTATTTAGCATCATGGAACTCATGGCTCAGCAAACTATACTCTTCAGAGTACTCGAACTTAGGCAAGCTATGTTGACATTTGACACTTCATGTAGCAACCAATGACAGATCTTCTACATGGGGTTCGGGTGGCTGTGAGGTAAGAAGATTGCTTCCTAACCAGATAATTCCGTGTTCAGTCCTTCTGCGTGGCACCTTAGGAGAGTGTATTCTACTATAACCTCAGGCCAACCAAAGCCTCGTGAGTGGATTTGGTATACGGAAACTTAAAGAAGCCTGTCTTGTATGTCTACACACACACATATATATATATGTGTGTGTTTGTGTGTGTGTGTGTGTGTGTGTGTGTGTGTGTGTGTGTGTGTGTGTGTGTGTGTGTGTGTGTGTGTGTGTGTGTGTGTGTGACCACCGCTTGACAACCGGTATTAGTGTGTTTACGCCGTTATAATTCGTGGTTCGGCAAAATGAGATCAATAGCAAAAGTACCAGGTTTTAGAAAACGAAGATAAGTAGTGGGGGCGATTCATTCAGTTAAGATTCTTCAAGGCGGTGCCTCAGCATGGTTATAGTCTAATGACTGAAGCATGTAAAAAATAAAAGAAAAAAATGACTATTCGGTCTGGATGAATGGTGGAGTTGTTAAAGTGTCGGATTAAATGTATCACAATATTTGTTCTAACTCTGTCTCTGCGTTCAAATCCAGCTGAAGTTAACTTAGCCTCTGATTCTTCCGGGGTCGATCAAAAACTACAAATCCAGGGCAGTAGATTGGTGGAAATGTAAACACTATATATCAGATGCCTTGTAGTGCTTGTTCCGGCTCTTTGAGTTCTGAGTTCAAATGTTGCCAAGGCCTACTTGGCTGATAGACTTAATCTGTCTCTTGGTTTAACATCACCATCTTAGGGGTCCCTTTGTCTGTCCTGTTTGTCCCCTCTATGTTTAGCCCCTTGTGGGCAATAAAGAAATAAGAAACGTTAGCGCGCCGGGCGAAATGCTTAGCGGTATTTCGTCTCTCTTTACGTTCTGAGTTTCTAATTCCGCCGAGGTCGACTTTGCCTTTCATCCTTTCGGGGTCGATAAATTAAGTACCAGTTACACACTGGGTCGATCTAATCGACTGCCCCCTCCCCTTCCCCCAAAATTTTGGGCCTTCTGCCTAGAGTAGAAAAGAATATAAAGAAGGCAAGCTAGCAGAATCGTTATTATGCCGGGCAAAATGCTTAGCAACATTTCATCCGTCTTTACGTCCCGAGTTCAAATTTCGCCGAGGTCGCCCTTGCTTTCCATCCTTTTTAGGATCGGTAAAATAAGTACCAGTTGAGCAATGGAGACGATGTGATCGACTTAACCCCCACTCACCGAAATTACTGCCCTTGTGCCAAAATTTGTAACCAATATTATTAATATAATGTTGCACTTTCAGGTTTCTTCTCATTTATCTGAACATAGTGCTTTAAAAATGTTAACTGAACGATTTTATTAGCCCTAATGTATATATTCACTCGGAGTCTGCGGAGAGAGAAAGAGAGCTTCTGTGTGCGCTGTCGACCTGCAAGAAATAACAGTTGAATTCTCTTCTGAACACATACTATTATCATAAAGAAAGGAAATTGTCACGATAGATTCGATAGCCCTGTATGCAATCTCTGAAAATCAGACGACATGGTCATGTCAGTTTGATAAGTGATGACCTCGTGTAAACAGCAGTAACTCACTTAGAATGAATATGGAATCATAAATTAAAAGAAAATTATTTATCCGTTCAACGTAATATTATACGGTGGAATGTTTGTCTATTTGATATTGATATTGTTATAAATCATTACTTTATGTTCTCTCTTATAACATTGGCTATGTTATCAAGAGAAGATATCAAATATTTTATTTGTATAAATAACAGTCGTATCTCCATTAGGAGATAGTATGATACCGTATATTATATATTACAATTAGGGAAGTAGATTGCCAGGGTAGTTGGAGATCTCGATGGGGAGAAGAAAGAATAAATTGCTTTGCATTATGTTACAGCTTTTTGCGTCCTGAGTTCAAATCCCGCCACAGCCAACTTTGTCTCTCTCTCTCTTATATATATATATATATATATATAATTATTACAAATTAAAAGGGTAAA
>NC_068981.1:138144133-138147898 GCF_001194135.2 Octopus bimaculoides | reverse complement strand
ACATACATACATATATAACAAGATAAAGGTGGCGAAATGACAGAATGTTTAGCATGTCGGGCAAAATGCTTAGCGGTATTTAATTTGTCTTTACGTTCCGAGTCCAAATTCCGTTGGGGTTGACTTTGCCTTTCATTTTTCGATAAAAGAAGTAGAAGTTGAACATTGTGGTCGATGTAAACAACTTACTCATTGCTCCGAAATTTCTGTCCTTGAGCCAAAATTTGAAATTGGTATATATAACAAGATATTTTGCCTGTTGATTTGTATACTAATATAAAGAACAATCTTTATGTTGTTTTTACTATTTCTCTTATATATATTTTAAGATTATTTTATCATTTGCACCAAGAGCAGTTAAGTTATTATCGAATAATCAATATACATCATTACGTAACACAAAGGATGCTACTTTTTAATGATCCTCTTTAAAAATGCCTCAGCGAATGCATTGATTTTGGATGAATCTGTTAATCGAAGAAAATAAAGATAAAATTTTAAAATATATTAAAATAACATTAATTATTGACAAAGTAATTTTCATCACTGTAAATAAATGGTGAAATTGATAAGTTTACAATTTTTATAATAATCATACAATTATAAAACGCCTTTCAGGGAGCGTGAAAATATTTTTTTTATATCATTCTCTCAACTCATTACTTTAAAGCTCCAAATTTAATTGCACATTATCCCAATTGGTTTTTATCTGAAATCATTTAAGAGAGGAACAGTCATTAAAATTTCATTTCAATAAAGGATCATTGTGCATTAGGGTATTCAAATATTTCATTAAATTTTGAAAATTTTCTGGATTTTTCAGGCAAAAGCCACAATACATCCTCCGATCAAAAGCTATTTTAAAGTAGTTTTCATATCGCTTCAATGGATTTTTGATCGGAAGCTGTCGTCTTTGTAGCACATGTCACAAATTAAGTCAGGCAAGGTTCTATGCGTTCACTCAATCTATCAGAAATAGCAGCTGATTTCCTCTGAGACTGTCATAGTCTTAAAAAAATATGACTTAGTGGATTACGTAGCAGTAGATGCACAAAAAAATGTTTTAATACTTACGAAATATATAACATCTAAATCAATGTGGCGACAAAAGAACTTCCATTAAGCACTTAATTGCTCAAAATAGCAGCGAAATTTATTTCAAAATAAATAGTAATTATAATTAAAGACTACTGTATCATAAGAGAAACAACAAAATGTTAGATTAAATAACTTTTAGTATTTAGTTCTCTTTCACAAAACGGTATTCCCCCTGCTATTTTAATAAGGCACCCGATGAAAACAACAAATGAAAACCCTTACACTTACTCCTTGCCCATATGTTAGTCATTTCTTCTCTAAGTAGCTCGGAAATATACTTTTCTTTACGTTTTCAGAATGCACGAAAAAACGTGATAAAAGAATGCTAATCGGTGGTATAATCGGCGGTATACTTGCTGTTGGGGTTCTACTACTATTATTATGGAAGTGTGTCAGTATGTCACTAGATCATCGTGAAATGGAACGATTCAAAAAAGAACGTACAAGCGCTGTTTGGAACACAGTAAGTATACTATTCAAAATTCATTTTACTGTCGTTGTAACCTAAATGTTACAATTCCTATTTTTCCTATAAAATATGCCCAAATGACTACTTTGAAGGGTTTTTATATACACGTTGATTCTTTGTTGATGACAAAGACAATCACCCAAGACCGAATAAGATTTAGTATATCAGAGATGCTTATTTTATCGAACTTATATTTATTCCAGAAGACTTTAAGCTGAAAATGGTGAAAAATACAAGAGTACATTTCATTTATATAGACAGATACAGGCATATCAAATGCCATAAAGAGAAATACTCGATTTCTCAAAATTACCTCAGTTCTAGAGTAGAGTCATAATAATCCAAGGGCAGTTAAGACCAGTTCCACTTAAGAACAGGAGGTAAGCTCAGGATTCAAAGCTTCTCTATAGTTGATATGCCATTAAGGAATAGAGAGGCTTATTGCCTGGAAACACGAAGACAGTCGTGAGAAAGTGTTTCTTGCTTAATAGCCGTCAGCAGTACGACGTTTATCCGATATATCTTCCGAAGTAAGGCGGTGAGCTGGTAGACATGTGAGCACGTCGGGCTAAATGCTTAGTGGTATTTCTCCTAGTGTTACGTTCTGAGTTCAAATTCCACCGAGATCGACTTTACCTTTCATCCTTTCGGGGTCGATAAGTTAAGTACTAGTCGAGTACTGGGGTCGATGTAATCGACTTCCTCCTCCCCCAAATTTCAGGCCTTGTGCCTATAATAGAAAGGATATATCTTCCGAAGGATTGAAGGCGTGTGGCATAGTGGTTAGGATATTCGGCTCACGATCGTAAGGTCGTGAGTTCAATTCACGGCTATGTGTTGTATCCTTAAGCAAGACACTTTATTTCACGTTGCCCCAGTTCACGCCTTTTACTTCATATCACTTGGTACAAATAGAATATATATATGTTATTCAAGAATGCTGAAATTTTACTGATTACCAATTTCTTTATTGCACATTGTCGAAACCTTCATTAAATCTACAGCTGAATATTACTTATATTACGTATGTATGTATGTATATTTTCCTTGTTAATTCTCTGAATTCTCTCTCTCTTTCTCTCTCTCTCTCTCTCTCTCTCTCTGTCTCTCTCTCTGTCTCTCTCTCTCTGTCTGTCTGTCTGTAAAAGAAAAATGTAAAGCGGATTTCTAAGGAAGATATGGATAGATCATTGTAAATGCATACAGAAATACTTTGAATTAATGGTAATTTTTAACGATTAAGAATCACATGAAAATCTTTAGAAAATATTAATATTTGCATAATTCGATTCTAGTACTAAAAGATTGATTTTCTATATAAGAGACTAGATTGGAATTTTCTTTGCCTGAAATCTCTAAATAATCGAATTTTGGTAGTACTGTGTAATATATTTAATGATATAAACGTTAATATATGTATTTATCTCTCAGCAGTTGGAGTACTTTTTTTTTTTCCTAATCTCACTATCACGGAATGGTACACTATATATATATATATATTGCATATTAAAGAGATATATTTTACTACGCGTTTCAGAAAACTCAAGCGTTGTTAGTAAAATTGAGTTGACAAAACATGTGCGGAAGCCCGCCACGTCAATTTTTATCTTTTACTTGTTTCGGTCATTAGACTGTGGCGATGTCGGGGCACAGCCTTGTACAAATCAAAGGTCCAGTCTTTTCACATGCTATCATGTTGATACTACTTGAGGTGTACGTTAAGAGTACACTTATCAGTAGGATACACAGTTACTCACACTCAATCTGAATCTATATTATATTCACACACATGCTCGCGTGCACATGTATATGTATACACACACATATATATATATATATGTGTGTGTGTGTGTGTGTGTGTGTGTGTGTGTGTGTGTGTCTGTATGTATATATATATATATCTCAACGCTTCTAAAAGCAAACTTCGTTTGTTTATTTACGTTTGTCGTAATTTGAATTTAACATAGGAGAGCGTCTCATAAAGCGAGATTTATATATCTTAAATTTGCAGCGTAATTTGTAGTGAGTAGTTTAGCTTAATCGGTCAAAACATCGTGACGCGTAATCACGGGGATGTGAGTTCGAGTCTACAGCTAGCCACTTACACTTTTCTCTGCAAAATAGGGGTAGTTTATCTTGTTCAGGCTATATTATTAGCATTATTCTGCGATTGAGAATATATATATATATATATATAT
>NC_068981.1:138137867-138143811 GCF_001194135.2 Octopus bimaculoides | reverse complement strand
TGTGTGTGTGTGTGTGTGTGTGTGTGTGTGTGTGTGTGTGTGTGTGTGTGTGTGTGTAAATTGCTTCAATCATTTCGATTTTACTGTAAAATCATATTTATCATGAAAACTTAAAAATTCTAACAACCGTTAAATATTTCCTCCCATATCGTGTTTTTCTTTCTAACAACGGCACAAAGATCAAACTTTATATAAGACGGAGTAGGTCGAAAATATCAAATTCGCATTATTTACATTCAACGGATATTTGTCCTCATCTTGTTTGTTGTTAATACAACGTTTCGGCTGATATACCCTCCAGCCTTCTTCAGGTGTCTTGGGGAAATTTTGAACCCGGGTTCTCAGTCCTAAGGTATTTTTCGATGTTATTATCATTGTTGTTCTAGTCACTGCTTGGAATCGAACTCGGAATCAGTAGCCCGCGCTCTATACCTCTACACCATATGCCGGTGAACAATTATGGAGTGAATCTTAGGGCTTATAAATCTAATATTTTTTTATCCTTCCTTAATACCGGTTCCCATATGCTGCTCATATCTGCACTCAGTCTGCTTAGGAGGTTGTTGTGTCCTATCACATGTGCTTCTTGTAGTTTTCGTATTTTCCTTTTTCCATTGTGAACTGCATGGATGGCTTCATTGAGTTCACATGATCTAACAGCACTTGGGTATCTTCCTGGTGAGGCCAGAGTATAAAGGTGTCATCAACATATCGTAGCCATAGTGTTGGTTTTAGTGGTGTTGTTCCTAAAGCAAAATTCTCAAAGTATTCTGTTCGAGAATCTTCTAGAACGTTTTGAGAAGGAATAGATACGCTAATGTTTGGATTCTCATCGATCTGCGTGCATCTCATGAAGTTTGGTAGACATCAGTATGAATCAGAAAATAATTTACTCTCTGATTTGTTTTTTTATAAACAAGACAATCTGTACCCTTCTTAGATTCTTTTGTTTGGGGTCTCTTTGACTGGCTGGACAAATAACAAAGTCGAAACCCAATGTATTTCAAAGTCCTTCACATCAATGAATAACATTTATGAACACATCGTTTAAAGATGTTTTCCGATGATAATGGCGAACCTATAGCCGAACCCTCCTCTCGTCGATATATATCGGTGTCCATACTGAAGTAAGTAGTTTCTACACACAAGGCCAACATTTCCATCAAGTGACCTGAACAACAATGATGATAATAATAATAATATCGAAAAATATGTTAGGAATGAGAACCCAGCTTCGAAATTTCTCCAAGACACATGAAGAAGGCTGGAGGGTGTATCAGCCGAAACGTTGTCTTAACAACATGAGGAGAAATATCTGTTGAATGTAAAAATTGTAAATAATGCTCATAATTCCTCATCTCTTAAATTTGGAACTGTAATGTCAAATTCATTCGGCTATGTTATTGGTTTCAAAATTTGGCACAAGGCCCGCAATTTCGTGGGAGTGGGCAAGTCGCTTACATCGATCCCAATGTTCAACTAATATCTATTTTATCGATCCCGAAAGTTTAATATACAGATTAGGGTAAATATTTCTTTAAGATAACTGCTGAATAAAAACTGAATTATTGTTGATTCATTTTTAGCATATACAACTGTGTGTGTGTGTGTATTTGCGCGCGTGTGTAATTTCACTATTGTGTATACGTGTGTATGAGAGAATGTGTTTGCATGTGTGTGCATGTAAGCGTGTTAAACATCAGCATGAGTTTGTTAAAAATCGTGAGTGTTAGTAATATTATCCTGGTGCAGTTCTGTGAGACGGATGAGCTTAATAACCTAACGAATCACTTTGCCCATTATTCTGTTTTCATACTCCTCGCAACATTGTATATATCTATATACAGTTTCTTGAACTAAGCCAACGAGAATTAAATACATTGACCCTTGACATCATACAACATCAGTAATAATAAAAACGATGTGTTAATTATTTTCATCAGTAATTTCTTGTTAGATTAATTTACAAATTTCAAAATCTTCTACAACGAGGCTCATACCGCAATTTATATTTTTAGTGAATACGTGGAAGATATGGCATACATTCCATTGCTCAGAACAGGAATAGCTTAAGTAAAATAATTATTTAATAGGCGATTAAAACAGCACCGTTGCCTCGGATTTTGCAGTTGCTTACCTCTTCCTCAACTGCGCTTCCCACTCTTGGTTGTTATTGGAATTGCCCAAGCCGTGTGACTTATAAGTGTTCACTGCTTAGTGATAAGAATTTCAGTTTATTTGGTACAAAGAATGGAATTGATATAATCCGTATAAAAATAGATAATGCGTTATACGTAGGAAGAGACAATTTTAATCTTAACATAACTGACATTATTTCTGTATAGCATTTTCAGACATTACCAAATATTCTCAAACATAATTTGTAAACAGTGACTTTTGGTTAATATTTTTGTGGTTGAATTCCAGTTCTAGTTACACCAGTAAACATCCTGTTTTTCTTTTTTATTCAAACATAGTGTCTCAAATACGATACCTTACCTTAGCACCTCCATCTCTCTTAGAGTCGCGGAGGCGCTATCGTAATATGCGGCACGTCCTAGACACTTTTAGATTTGGTGGAACCTAATCTTCTCCAGGTCTAGTCACAGCCTATTTCTTCCAGAAAGTGAAAAATAGAAAGCATGAGAGAAAGAAAATAGCTGACTCCATTACATAACTGGTACTTGGTTTATCAATTCCGAAAGAATGGAACAAGAAGCTGACTAAGGCGTGATTTGAACTAAAAGGGCAGAGATCCTTAACGATTACCGCAACGCAATCTATCTGGCTCTCTAACGACTCTATTAATCGGTATCCCAATTGAAGAGTATCTTTTCAAATGTATCCATCTTTTCTAAGAGAACAAGGAGCTATCAGAAAGGGTCGAGTCTGTTATTTCTAGCAGGTCAAGAGACTCTGTAGCGATTTCTCTCATTGACTTGTTAGCTGTTGACAAAAGTTTCGTAAAATATATACAATAGTGAATGTTATAAGAGAGAAGCTATAGAAAATTATTGTTAATAGAATATTGATTTTTCCTTGAATAATTAATGATATGCACGAAGAACAGCGAGAATTCAACCAATAATATGTGTAATCATTGTTAGTACATTCATCAGAATGACTTTGATTAAGGAGACATACAACGAGGTCGAAAAACTGCAGTTTTACAAAGTCCTCTTACATCAATGAATCGCGTGCGTTATGAATATACAGTATCTAAATGTAGGAGATGCTCTCTTCGAAGACGAAGAACACCAACGATCAGATATTTCCGTTCGAGAATCTTCTAGAACGTGTTGAGAAGGAATAGATACGCTAATTTTTGGATTCTCACCGTTCTGCGTGCACCTGATGAATTATAAGTTTGGTAGACATCAGTATGAATCAGAAAATAATTTACTCTTAGATTCTTTGGTTTGGGGTCTCTTTGACTGGCTGGACAAATAAAAAAGTCGAAACCCAATGTATTTCAAAGTCCTTCACATCAATGAATAACATTTATGAACACATCGTTTAAAGGTGACAGATGTTTTCCGATAACGAAAAACACCAGCGATCACATATTAACATGCGAGTCTGCCAGAACGTATTGAGTATAAATAGATATATTATTGGTTTTCTTTTGCTAAACACAAGTCCAATGCTCCCAGGGATATAAATTACTGAACTACTTTCAATGAGCTGCTGGATCTTATTTTATTGAAACAAGAGGGAAAATATGAAGATCCAAATAACACCCAGGAATGCTAGAACGTTACAATTTCTCATATTTTATTGCTGTTCTACGTGTATAGCAGCGCCAAAACTGCAAACTATATATTGGTTTCTCTGTGTCCTGTAAATAATTCTACATTGATAGTTGGTGATCCTTTACAAATTGTGTTCTAAGGGGTTGTTGAGTTAGCTGGTCACGGACGGAAAGATTTTGATCATAGGTTTGCAGAATCAAGATTGAATTTGGAATAAACAATAACAGGTAAGGTGAAATATATAACAAAACAATTCGACTTCTTTATCATTTATTGCTGTGTAGACAAAGTTAAACCATAAACCGACCAAAATATTTATTCTTCATTTAATATATTCAATATAATTCAAGATTATGATTATCAATGTTAATATAATTATTGTTGTTGCTGTTTGGATGGGCAGTGTTGGTGAATTGGTAGAATCGGATGAGTGGCAGACGAAATACATTGCGATATTTAGTTACATCTCTCTAGGTTCTAAGTTCAAACCCCTGCGAGGACATCTGAGCCTGCCGCCCTTTCAGCAGCGATGGAATAAGATAATAGTCTCGTACTGGAATCAGTTTAATTGACTAAACTCCTTGCCAAAAATCTACGGTTAATGCTAGAAATCAATACTGGTACAAAGTATCAGTGAAGTATAGGGGTTGGTGTATTCGTCCATATTCTGCATCAAACAGTAGACTGGCAGAGCATCAGATCAAACTCTGAGTTTAGACACCGGAAATCCAGTATCGTGTCTCTTACACTCGTGTCTGTGACTTAAAAACTGAGAATGCAAGACTCGCCTATTGAACGGGACGTCGAACCATTTGTCCATTTTAAAAAAAGTTTTGTCTTGGGGATTTCTTCTGTAATGTTATAGTTTGTTAATTTTGTTTTTAGCTTTCTCGGAAGTTGAAACTGTAGTTTAACAAGTGAACTATTACTATGAAAATCATGATACCTATAAATAAAACCACTAGTTAAACCAACGTTAAATCAGTATGTAGACAAAGCACGCACTTATTCATTGAGTGTTTGTTTAATTTTAATGTGTAGAACTTAGAGGCGTTTTCAATCGTTTTTTAAATAGATTAGACTTCGACTTCTTTATGTTGTTCTTATTAGTGGGACCGTGTCCGACAATGAAAGCTTTAACATCTACATAGTCAATACCATTTGGCCAAATAGTTTTGTGATGCTTCTGGGGCTGCTTATGATGTCTATGATGTTTTGGGTAATATTGTGTAGTCGATCCTATTTGTGCTGTTGTAGACCATGCTGGTTTTGTCGTTGTTCCTGTTGATATATAATTCGGTGTATCGTATGTTGAGGCATTGTATTGCGATGTGTCATATATGGCCGTTGATGTATTATACTTTGATGTGTCGTTTGTTGTTGTTTTACTTAATATGTCGTATGTTGATGTATCATATAGAGATGTGCCGTATGTTGATTCGTCGTACCCGAACAAGTCGTAAGTTGGCGTGTCGTAAGTTGAAGCATCGTATTTCGATGAATCATACATTGGTGGGTAGTAAGTTGATGCGTTATATGTTGAATATGTAGATGTACCGTATGTTGATGTGTCATATATTGATGAGTTTGTTGCTATGTTGTATGTCGTTGATATATTGTATCTTGACGTATTGTATGTTGAAATTTCTGTTAACGTGTCATATGTTGAAGTCTCTGTTGATGTATCATATATTGATGCATCGTAGTCCAAACTATCGTATTCAAATATATCGTACGATGTCGATTTGTAAGATTGTTCGTCGTAATTTGATATACCGTATGTTGTTGAGAAACCATATGTTGTTGCATCATAGGCAGATGTGTTTGTTATGTCGTATCCTGTTGATGTGTTGTACGTTGACGAGTTGTATGTAGATGATTGTGGCAACGTTTCGTATGTTGATGTCTCTGCTGATGTGTAATACGGTGATACATCGTCGGCGAATATGTTGTACGCTGGTGTGCCATAGGTTGCTACATGGTGTGTTGATGTATCGTAAGGGAGTGTATCGTATGCTGATGTGCCGTAAGTTGATGTTGCGTATGTTGAGTAATCGTATGTTGACGTGTTTGTTGTTATGTTGTATGTTGTTGAGGTGTTGTATGTTGACGATTCTATCAATGGATCGTATGTTGATGTCTCTGTTGAGGTGCCATATTCTGACACTACGTAATAAAATAGATCTTTCGTT
>NC_068981.1:138133960-138137505 GCF_001194135.2 Octopus bimaculoides | reverse complement strand
GTGGTCATATGTTGACTCATCATATGTTGTTGATGTATTGTATGTTGATACGTTGTACGTTATGTTGTACGTTGATAGGTTGTATATTGATGTTTCGTATGTTGCAATGTCATATGTTGGTGCTTCGTACGTCGTTGTATGTGTCAGTATGTCATACAGTAAAGAGTCAGTCGACGTTTTGTACGGGGTGATGTCGTATATTGATGATTCGTAAGTTGATATATCATACGTTGAAGTTTCATATCTTGATATTTCATATTCAGGTGTGCCGTAAGTCGATGAGTCTATGTCGTATGATGTGTTTATTGCTGCTGCGTTGTATATCGATGAAATATTGTACTTTGAAGTGTTGTGTGTTTGCGTGTCGTATGCTGATATGTCATACGGTGAGATGTCATATATTGCTGAGTCTGTTGGTGATGTATATGTCGCTGGGTCATATGTTGACGAGTTGTCTGTAGATGAGTTATACGTTGCCGGATCGTATATAGATATGTTGTGTGTTGATATCTCTTCTGATATGCCATACGTTGGCTTCTGTGTTGGTATAGTTGGTGTGTCGTACACCGTCGTATCTACTGGTACTAATATTCCTGTTGATGAACCGTATGCTGATGTTCCATACGTTGACGATCGTCTTGATATTGTTGATGACGGTACCCGTGTTGTAAGCTCTGGTAATGTGTTTGTAGATCTGACAGATCCTGGTTTCAGGTGTCTTGATGTTCCTGGTAATTTCTCTAAGGTAGATTCTGTTGATGTTTTCCTTGTATTACTTATTTTTGTGTTGTTTGTTACTGATTCTGTTGGTGATGCTGCTGGTTTTTCCTTTTTGTAATGATGATCGTCACTCGATCCATGATGTCTATGTTGTATGGATTTCCCAAAATTATCTCTGTTGTGGTTCTTTTTCTGAACTGGTGCTATGAATAATTGAAAAGTTTGAAATATTATTAATTTTTTTTTCATGCAGTTACAATATTTTCAAAAGAATCCCTATGACACATAAGATTTTACAATATAATTTTCATTCCAAATTATATGCTGTTTTTTAAAGTAACTGGTTTTCCATTCATGAGTGTTTATGAAATAATAATAAAATTGCTTAAACCTCATAAATATCTCTAAGAAATTTTCTCATAGTGCACTTTCTGTGTACAGTAAGTACTATTATTGAAAATGTTCATGCTCATAACGTATTAATTCCTTATGTGAATTGCACAATCTTTTATATATGTGAGCTTACGTACATTTACAGTTAACTTGAACATTAGAATACATTAATTAGCATAACATTGTGTTACCAGTCGAAGCTGTGTGAAGATGACATCACAAGCAAAGTTGTGTTGGAGAAATTAGTTTCAGGCTACAATCACAAACAAAGTAGTGTTGGAGAAATTAGTTTCAGGCTACAACCAAAACTACTACTAATAATTCAATAAACTACTTTCAGGGTATAATAGGTAGATATTTTCAATCGATTTTCCTTCAAAGTTTTTTGAATTCCTGTTGCAATCGTAGACTTAAGCAGCTTTCTTTCTCTACGATAATCTTTTCTAAATGAGAACGCTGAAGCATTTAACAACCCTTTCACCGAGGCAACTGTCTTCCTTTATGCAGATTTCTGGCATATATAGTAATGGGAAAACGAAAAATGATAAAGAAAAGAAGAAAATACAACTTGCAAAATAGTAGACAAAACAAAGGACAATTTACGTAACATTCTTTCTTCCATGAAAATATTCTCACATAACATTCTCCAAAGGTCTCTGATGCAGGTCTCACCCTGCTGATTTACGGCGAATTTGTTCAGGTGCTATAACATCTGTGTTGTAGGATCCGTTTTGCATTGATTCATCTTCTACTTAGAAGTGAATTGGACCGCTGCTATGGATCCAATCTATGGTGTCTCTTAGAGACGGTCCGAAATTGAAACAGAACTTGTATTGTCATTATGATGCAGAATTGGACAAGTATCCGTTAAATAGATCCGTAGTACTAGGAATTCACCCTTTATATTGAGTATAAATTTACTGAGCAAGGTAGTCAGAGCGTTGTAAATCAAGTCGGTTGACTTAAACCAATCAAAGATCGACTTTTGCAAGTGACTGACATTTGAGACGAGTGATCATACGGAGTGCAAGTTGTTTTGGCAACACGTTTTCCAAATCAGATTCGGAAAGTTTCTTGATTTTAGTATTAACTTCCTTAAAATCGCATTATAGCCTTTCGTTGTTCAAAAGTTGCTAGTGGAATTGTTCCTTGAGAGAAGATACGTTTTAAGTTTCTTTGATATAAAGGCGAATTCTCTCAGTAAATACAATGTGCCGTGCCAAATAGAAAAAGAAAACAATAATAAAGGAACTTCCATATTCGAATATACTACAGCAAACAGGAATATGAGAAAAAAAATCATTTACAATTGCTAGCAAATGAATGTTTCTGCCATTAAAGACAATGCATAGACGTTCAAAATGGTACGTAGCCTTTATTAACAAGCCGTATTAATTAACAAAGGAATACATCGGAGAAGAAATGCTACAGAAATCCTACAGTTTACTCTTTTACTTGTTTCAGTCATTTGACTATTGGCCATGCTGGAGCACCACATTTAGTCGAGCAGAACGACCCCGGGACTTATTCTATCGCTAAGTTACGGGGATATAAACATACCAACATCGGTTGTCAAGCAATGCTAGGGAGACAAATACACACACACACACACACATACATACATATATATATATACATATTCATATATATACAAGCTTCTTTCAGTTTCCATCTACCAAATCCACTCACAAGGCTTTGGTCGGCCCGAAGCTATAGTAGAAGTCACTTGCCCAAGATGCCACGCAGTGGGACTGAAACCAGAACCTTGTGGTTGGTAAGCAACCTACTTACCACAGAGCCACTCCTGCGCCTATAGCATAGTTATTTTTCTTATTCATTTATATTCGTAAATAACGTCAGTATAGTCGTAGGCGTGGCTGTGTGGTAAGTAGTTTGTTTCTTAACCATTTTTGCTTTCGGGTTCAGTCCTACAGCGTGGTACCTTGGGCGACTGATAACAATCAGATATTTAAAGATATTAACAATCAGATATTACAATTTAACAAGGATTTACTTGCAAACTATAGCGAAAGAAAAAGCTGAGAATTGTTTCAGTGGCTTATACGATCACAGTGTTGAGGCGTTTGGCTTAGTGGGTAGGAGTGTAAGACTCATGATTATAAGATTGTGGTTTCGATTCCTGGACCGAGAGACGCGTTGTATTCTTGAGCAAAACACTTCATTTCACGTTGCTCCAGTCCACTCAGATGGTGTAAGATAGTATAAAAGAGTAATCCTACTACGGAGCGTCGTCCCGTCCAGGCGGGGAATTTATATACGCCATGGAAACCGGCCCCGTGAATCTATATGACTCGGGAGAGAACTTTTATTATATGTTTTTAAATTCTTTCTAATTTTGTCACAGGGTCTACAATTTTGAGGGGAGCGGGAGCAAAGTTTGTTTATATTGGACCGAATGCTTCACTGGTACT
>NC_068981.1:138132715-138133735 GCF_001194135.2 Octopus bimaculoides | reverse complement strand
AGTCGACCTCGGCGGAATTTGAACTCTAGACGTAAAGAGCCGGAAGAAATGCCGCTAAACATTTTAACCTACGCGCTAACGATTCTGCCAGCTCGTCCCCTTCGATATATTAATCACAATAATTCTTTCTTTCGATTCCTGAACCAGGCGATGCGTCGTGTTCTTGAGCAAAAGATTTCATTTCACATTGCTCCGGTCCACTCAGCTGGCAAAAATGAGTAACCCTGTGACGGACTTGCGTCCCGTCCAGGTGGGGTATATTATATACGTATTGGAAACTGGCCCTTATGAGTCTATATGACTCTCACAAGGCTGGTGGGTGAATTCACAACAGTAGATACGAAAATTTCTGTAGCTAGTTTGTTTCTTTGCCTTCTTTTTAAATGCGATGTTTTAAATCAGGCCTCTGCGGGATTTTGAACTCATATCGTAAAAAGAACGTAAATAAATACAGCAAGTTATCTAATCCATTACTTTCCGTTTCTGCCACTCCAATCCTTATAGAAACATAATGTGGTAGCGGTAGTGGATCTTCGACGTTCGACAATGTGGATTTAGTTATTCATTCGCCTGAAGTACCTACTCATCACGTATAGCCAAACCGTGTTTATAGAAACGACAGCACAAGAGGCTTCACAGTAAAAAGCGAACCCAAGAGTTTACGGTTGAGAAGTCTCTACACCAGTGTTTCTCAACCATTTTACTCTTGCGTAACCCTTAAAATAAATTACGATCCTCAAGGAACCCCTGCACAAAAAAACATATTTCTCCATCGTAGTTCACGTGTTAAATATCGTGACCGCGTGTGTATCGTTGGCGATTTTTTTTCTCCGCCTTCCCTTCCTTGGACTTTTTATATATTTCTGATGAAGAGCTCCGCTCGAAACGTGAGATCCTCTTTCTTTTCTTTCCTTCCTTTCCTGGGCGTCCAGTAACACTGTACTTATTCCCCATCCTCGCGTTGTTGTTGTTTTTTCTTGCTTGTTCATGTTTGGATTGATTATATATATATATATATAT
>NC_068981.1:138126970-138132288 GCF_001194135.2 Octopus bimaculoides | reverse complement strand
ACACACACACACACACACACACACACACATGGTTGTTATTTTTTTTTTTTGATAACATAACAGGTTAGATAGGGTATTGTTTGGATTACAATATCCAATATGTTGTGCATGTATATTAATATTACGATCGTGAAATTAGCATTAGCTTATCTCACTCTTTCTCGTGGAATCCCTAGGAATCTTTTATGGAATTCTAGGGTTCCGGGGAACCCCGGTTTAGGAAAGCTACTCTACACGAAGCCTGCCACGTGATAGTACAACTGAAAAAAATTCTTTATCGAGTAAAAAGTTTAGAATCCAACAAAGCGAGTTATTTTCTACATCTTCAAATAGTGATATTGTTTAAAATTTTAGCACAAGGCCAGCAGTTTTGAATAGGAGGGGCTTCGTCGATTACACCGGCCCAGTGCTAAAGAGATACTTATTTTATCAACCCCGAAAGGTTGAAAGGCAAAGTCGAGTTCGGTGGAATTTGAACTCGGAGCATAAATCTGTAAGAAATGCCGCTAAGCATTTTGTCCGATGGGCTACCGAGTCTGCCAGTTTGCCGCCTTATCTTCAAATATTAATATTTGTTCCAAATTTTGACACAAGGCCAGCAATTTCGAGAGAAGAGGTAAGTCGATAACATCAACCCCAGTGCTCAACTGGTGTTTATACAGAATTTGACTCTGAAAAAATTTTAAAAACCCCGAGAAAATTAAAAGGTAAAGGTAAAGACCCCGAAAAAATTAAAAGGTAAAGTCGAACTTGGCGGAATTTGAACTCAGAGCATAAAAGTATACGAAATGCCGCTAACAATTTTACACAGCGCTCTTCAAATATTTATATTGGTTTCAAATTTGGACAAGGCCAGGAATTTCTGGAGAGGTGTTAGGCGCGTTGTGTTCTTGAGCAAAACACTTCGTTTCTATTATGTTAAACTGTCGTATGTCCAAATTTGGCAAAATGCGTCGTCCTCAATATTTATTTTTTTGTAATAGTCAGTTCATTTGGTCAAACTATCGTATATGCAGCTGCTTCAGATGCCAAAATATCAAAAATTGTCAAAGCGTAGCACAACGGTTTTACTATGGAAAAGTGAAACTACTTTTTCGTTTTATGCAAAAGCAACGTTTTGGACTTACGACACTTTTGCATAATAACAACGATTTCATTTCACGTTGCTCCACTCCACTCAGCTGGCGAAGATGGGGAATCCTGCGACAGACCCCAGTGTCAAGCTAGTACTTATCTTATAGATCCCTGAAGGATGAAAGGCAAAGTCGACCTCGGCAGAATTTGAACATAGAACATAGAACATGAAGACACAGGAAATATTGCTAACTATTTTACCCGGCCTGCTAACGATTCTGCCAGGTCACCACCTTAAAATATTAACATTTAAGCAGCGGAATATAATTGCATGCTGCGGCGGAGAACAGAAGTCGAACGTTTTAGGCAGAACATTTCGTAGGAAAGAAAAAATAAAAGTTACTTGGCATTGAAAGCTATATACGAGGGAGAGTAAAAGATTATACACACTCTTGTTTTTCAATGTATTTACACAAAAGCAGGGAATAAACAAATACATCATTTTTCTATATAATCTCCTTCCTTTTCGATGCACTTGGTCCAGCGGTTCACAAGATTGCGTATTCCCTCCAAGAAGAAGGCTTTCGGTTGGTCGTGCAACCCCAAAAAGAAGACTGTATTCCAACAGAAGACTGAGTCTTGAATTTCTTCTTCGCTGGTGAGCCAGAATGTTTCCACTCCATACTCTGTCTTTTGAATTCCGCTTCATAATGATGGACCTACGTTCCATCTCCTGTGACCATTCTGCTCAAAAATTCCTCACTCTCATTGTTGTAGCTATCGAGGAAACGTTGGCAGACGACAAGACGTTTGCGCTTGTGCTCTGCAGAAAGCTCTCTTGGCACCCATCTTGCACAGACTTTATGAAAGCCGAATTCATTGTGGATGATTTGATAGGCAGAACCATGACTAATCAGCAGAGAACGAGCTTTCTCATCGATGATAACTCTCCGTTTCACCATTACCCTCTCTCGAGCTTGCTGAATCTTCTCCTCAGTAGTGGAGGTTAACGGGCGTCCCCGTATTGTGCTAAAACCCTCGGATCACTGCTCTTTGTTCTTTTTTGGTGCACATTATTAATGGAGCGGCCATACTTACACTGTAAAGCCAGAAAAAAAAATAGTACGATCAGGCTCAAGCTTCGATCACGTTACCACGATAGTACCAAATATAAGCACGCATGCGCAGAAGGCAGTATAACAATAATAAAGATATGTTATGGCGAAAGTGAGGATAATTTTTTTCTTCCCCTCGTACTTTAAATACAAGTATGAATTAAGTAACAAGTGATTCCCATGTTTGAATTATTTAAATGTATAGAATTTAGTTTTGTTCCTCTGCTGTATTGGTCAAATCTTGCTCTAGCAGATTTTAGTGTTTACCTCGACAGTGTTCTTCAGATAAGTACAATTAGGCTGAATGTGAGATGACTATCGTCTGACAAGATGAGGCAATCATTCATTCATTCATTCTTTCATTCATTCAATTATGTATGTATGTATGTATGTATGTATGCGTGCATATATGTACATACGTATGCATGTATGTGAGTGCGTGTGTGTATAATGTAAGATTTATAAAGTATGTGTGAAGGCACATAGTTCAGTGGTTACAGCGTCGGGATCACAATCATGAAGTAGTGAGTTCAATTCCTGGATCAGGCTGTGTGTTTCACGTTACTCACATTATTTCACGTTACTCCAGTTCACTCAGCTGGAGAAATGAGTTGCGTCGTCACAGGTGCCAAGCTGTATCAACCCTTGCCTTTTCCTTGGATAACATCTGTGGTGTGGAAAGGGGAGGCTGGTATGCATGGCCAGCTGCTGGTCTTCCATAAACAATCTTGCCCGGACTTGTGCCTTGGAGGAGAACTTTGTAGGTGCAATCCAATGGTCATTCATGACCAAAGAGGTTCTTTACTCTTTTTAACCTTATGAAGTATGTAAAAGAGTTTTAGGAAATGCAAACATTATCTGATATAGAACTAGGTGTGGCGGGTAGATATATTTATTAAGCAAAAAATTTGATAGCCAAGGGCGAAAATTATAGCAGGCGGTCTGTCAACTTTTGAGGATATATATATATGTTGGGGCTTGTGTACGTTTCCACTAAATCAGTGTTGTCGAACAAAGATACCATGCTATGCTTGAAACGCAGTGGAACAAGGAAAGAATTTTTGGATACTTATACCGACGAAGCGATGTGTTAACAACATACATAATACAATTGCCAAGTGAACTCCCTCGGAAACGTTCTTTGAGAAAATGGTTAAAAAGGTTGGGGATATATTTGAAATCTTACCTGCAATAACTGATGAGCAAATTATTATAAAACAGACGATAATGTACTGGCAGTTCATATTTCAGTGTTTATAACAAAAATCTTGTTTTGTCGAACTGTTTGGGCTTATATAAGGAAATATCAAATGCATACACACGATGTGCAGTCATATGGTTCACATAGATTTGCATATATATTTATAGTTCCGCAGATTCGATTCGTTTGCAGGATGAAGTACTAGGACGATGCATAGAAAAGGCGTGGAGGTAGAAGAATATTATAAACATTGCTATTATCGTACATTTAATGAAACTTACGGGATAAACCTCCAATTAATTAAAGTATTCCACTAGAAATTCTGAAATCATTTTAGTTGTTCAAATATAGTGGTTTTCTAGAAATGTTGGCCAATCAGAAACTTATATTACTAGTTGATATGTCACACATGCATTCAAAAATTGTAATTTATATTCAAAGACAGTTAGACTAGAAAATGTTACTAATCAGAATTTTAAATTTTATTCAGACAAAACGTCATAATGAAAAAGAAAACCGCCCTGTGTTATTTAATATTATATTTCTATTTTATTAAAGCATGCACGTCTAACTAAAGAAAGATATGTTATGTTTATATTGATCTACACTGTTTTAGTAAACGGTGAAGTAACTGAGTGTGCATTGTACTGGTCTTGCAATTCTGGTCTTCAGTTTGGATCCTTCATTGTGTATTTTGAGCTGATGTATTTGAACCAGCTCTAAGTTCATCGATATATGTTGAAGAAATTTATACATTTAACTCTAGTCCAATGTCATCACCGTGTCTTTAACCTCATAACATATTATCCAGTATATTTTCGTTCAGAGATATCTAGTAGATATATATTTGAACGAAAATATGCGTTCACTGTATTCTGAGGTACCTGCCACATGTTTCTAACCCGAAATAGTTCGTTCTTGATATCATTCCCGTTTTCTATCATTAACTATCAGTATCTATCATTTCTATCAGTAACTTCATAATAAACCATAACTGATCCAAAATAATTTGTGTACTTATTCTTCCTTAAATACAGATTCAAAATAAATAATAAAAAACATTTTTTGCATGGAAATTGAAAAGGAAAAATGAGTATGGTAAGAGATTAAGAAGTTCACCTCGCAATAAATCGTTTCATGATTTCTGATCGAGCTTGAGAAGGACTTTGGTATGCTTTCAATTTCGTGATTAATCTTTTTTTACAAGCAATAACTTCAACATGTGTGTTTCTACATCACTGGAATCTTAGATCACCAATAGAATCCATCAATCTCTCTTTTCTTTTTCTGTCCTACTCTGTTTCCCCCTCTTTTTTCTCTCCGTATATGCACATACTCAAGGCGGCGAGCAGGTCGGGCGAAATGCTTAGCGGTATTTCGTCTGTCTTTACGTTCTAAGTTCAAATTCCGCCGAGGTTGACTTCGCTTTTCATCCTTTCGGGGATGTTGCGTATTGGAGTCGAACTAATCGACTGGCCTTGTGCCTAGAGTAGAAAAGAGTATATATACATACATCCATACAAACATCCAAACATATAATCGTAATGAAAATCAGAAACAGTAAAAGGGCACGGATCTACAGTAAGGGAGATAAAACTATATTGTATAATCAACAGTTAAATAAAAGGGATTTTAAAAACCATGTGAAACAAATTAAAATTCATAGGTTGTTTAAATAATAAGATACCAAATAGTATAGAGTTTCTTGGTTCACAAGAAAATAGGAGAGACCTCTGAGTACTCTGACTGGGAAGGGTGAAGTAAGAGTTGCAGAGTCAAGTGACTATAGGTTGTCTGCAGATCTGGATATATATCTAAACGTTTGAAAAAAACAAGGAGACTTGAGTTTGTAATCTGTAAAGGACTAGATCTACATAACGGCATGACTTCTACACTATATATATATATATATATATATATATATATAT
>NC_068981.1:138122366-138126012 GCF_001194135.2 Octopus bimaculoides | reverse complement strand
TAAGAATATAAATGCAAAATAATGCTGTATTTTTATTTTTCTTAAAGCTGTAAAAACATCACAAACAAACTGTTACTCGAAGTTTTATTTCAGCCTTGAGTGCATCTGTCCTACAAACGGAAACGTGAAACTCTGAGTAACATTTTGTTTTGTGAAGTTTTTGCAGCTTTAATAAAAAAAAAAAGCATATATATATTATAGCATTATTGTAATATATATTATAGTTCTATAATATAGTCTATATGCTATATATATTGTTATTATTTCAATATTTCCCTAACTATAAGGTTTATGCGTCAAAAACAAAATGGAGGAGCCGTTACATTATCAACAAGATTTTTTTTATTAAAAACAAGTAACTAAAGAAAGAATGGAACCAGAAAAAGAGAATGTATAAAGTAGGCAAGGAACAAACAAGTATGCAAGACAGAAACAACAAATACATAAAAGAAAAGAAAAGAAAGCTAAAAAAATCTTAGTCAAATGTCGTTAGATAATTTCTTTTCAATAGCTTGTGTTCTTACTTTCCTATACTGTCATCATTTGTGGAATTATTCCGCTTCTCCATTTTAAATAAATCATGTGTATTATGCTCGTATGATAGCTAATATTATGAGATAAAATAGAAGCCCTTGTATTTTATGTACAGTAGAAATATACAAATCCACATAAAATATACAAACCATATTAATACTTCATTCCCACAGTTGTATCCAAACAGATAACACCCCTTTCGAAGATATATCAATTCCAACACATTCGATTAATTTTTAACCTCAAATCCCATCGAATATTAATACCTCGTACCAAATATACAAACCGCTCAAATATTCATTTGCTTATCGCAGTATACCTACTTGAAAGGATTCTATTCTATATGAACTATTGTGAAATTTGTGAGAATATTGTACAAATAAAAGGCAATTTACAGACGCAATTTTTATAAGTATGTTGATAGTTATGTCACTCCTATATTTCCTCTAAACTAGTCATTCATAAATTAATCATATATTCCCCTTAATCTTGGGCATGCTTCATTCCTTCATAATTCCACCTATAACGCTTAGACATCCCGTTCACATCAATGCTAATACTAACAATATTTAAATTTGAATGGTCGTGTGGTTAAGAAGTTTGCTTTGTTCAGTTCCATTGAGTAACACTTGGACAAATGTTGCCTTGTACTAGCTCCGCGTTGACCAATGCCTTGGGAGTGAATTTCGTAGACGGAAACTGTGGGGAAGCTTGTCGTGTGTGTGTATATTTGTGTCAGTTTGTCCCCACAACCACTTGACAACCGGCGTTGATTTCTTTACGCCCCCGTAACATAGCAGTTCGGCGAAAGAAGATGATAAAATAAGAAACAGCCTTAAAAAGAAAAGTATGTATTGAAGTGGATTTGTTCAACTAAAACCATTCAAGGCAGTGCCACAGCATGACCGCAGCCCAATGACAGATTAATAAAACAAGATAAAAGAAAATATATTCAACATACTTAACGCTATCAAAATAAATTATCAAACCGTTTAAGCTTCCTATTTGAATATAATATAATTCTTAATTGGAAGTTTTAAAGATCTTCATAATAATGTTTCTCATATTTTAAGTTTTATATTATTAACACCATATATATGTAGCATGTTATTGCTTTTAATTAACCCATAAAGCGCTGGTATTTGCACTTACATAGCATGGATTGTTGAGCACTTTTCATGAAAATGAGACTACTATGCACACATAAAAGACAAAAAGTAGTTAACATATCTTCTTAGTATATAATGATGGCAAGTTTTACATCATCTGAAAAGTCATTGGTTGAATTATTATTCCGCTAGCATTCTGAGGGGTTTCGAAGCGTTTGAATGACATTAGACCCCAACAAATGCCCATAAATTAGATGCATCTATCTGGGCCACGATCGTGGCCTTTCGTCTTGTGCGTGACGGCCCGTCTTGCTTTATGTGTTAATAAACTGACAGACTCTGCAAAAGCAGGCATGTAACAACATATTTTGCAGGATTTGTGTAGTTTACGTGAGAGAGTGAACGACCGTGATTGCGACAATTTACAGTGCATCAGAAGAAAGTAAGGGTAAATTTTTTGCAGACTGAAAACAAATCCTGATGGACTCCGCTAAAGACATCCAGATATCAGGTAGTGATATATCACCAATCAGCCGATTAAACAACAGCGTTGTTCTCTCTGAGGGGATGCCATACACCTTCAGTATCACTAAATTTTGCTCAAAAAGATTTTATTAATCTGTGAATGCTGGAGACGATATTCGCTTTATGCACGTTGGAGTGAAATAGCAGCAAGACAACTGAGGTACAAATTGAAGTGTAAAACCACAGAGCTATGTCTATGAGCTCTGTAGCCTTATCATAGAATTGTCTGTAATTTCGGCACATGGTCAGAAATTTTGAAGGGAATGGTTATTTGATGCCAACACAAGATTCAGACTCAACCCATATTGCGGTGTGTTTTCCTCAATGATCCTGAGATCTATGCCAGTGGAGCGCAAGTTCCTATTAGGGTCTCCTATGTTGGACCCAGGGGTAAAAATGGGTTTGCCTTGGTCCTGCATCCACACTAAGAAAAAAGCAAAGTTACAGAAGCATCGTTAACAATTCAAAATCAACCAAAAACTGGGAAAGGAAAGCCCTCTTTATGGAAACATATGACGCAGTGCAGTGAAATACAACCTAAAAATAGCTGGAGGCTAGTTACTAAAACAGAGATCCAGCTGGAGAGACATCATTAATGGCCTATGCTCCTCGGGGAGAGAAGGACGTAAATAAGTAGGTTATTTGATAACATCAACTCTAGTACTGATCTAGTACTTTATATTATCGACCCCGAGGGAAGAATGACAAAGTTAATTTCGGTTTGTTTGAACGTAGAACGTAAAGAGCCAGAGGAAATACACTCTAACGATTCTGCCGGCTCGCCGCCTTTAGTTTTATCACAGAATAACTAGTTTTCCGTCCTGTTTTAAGAAATCTGATGCATAGCCGCCATCTGTTGATATTCGCATAATGTCACTGACCTTGTCGTAAATGTACAATGAAAGATTTTGAAACTTTATCGTATAAATTGTAAAAAAAATAAAGCAAAATATTTTACATTTGACAGGGAATTCGCTTGTCTCAGATAAATGTTTACAATAGACTCAATTGACATTCAAATGCTGTAGCAGTGGAATAAATTATATAAGTTAGTTTTATATAATTAGTCTCCCGCCTCAAATCAGGTAGGTTTCTTTTTTCCCTTTCGTTATTTGTACAGAAAAGAAATACCATTTAGTTGAACACATTTTTCAGGATCCAGTTTTTCTGTCGTTCCGTTCCTTTTTTACAAATTTATTTTTCCCGACTAGGAAATCGTTTCACCAACGACTTTACAAAGTTGATCCAGTAAGTTTCTATGTTGCTATAGAGACTGAAAATGTTGCTTTCCTAACATTTTTCAAAGATGTATATGATGAAAACTTCATGTGTTTAAGTCTCTCTTTTTACCTAAGTGGATCCCTAAGTCTCATCATCATCATCATCATCATCATCATCGTCGTCGTCGTCGTCGTCATCGCCATCATCATCATCATGAATATATATGTACATTTGTGTGTGTGTGTGTGTGTGTAAGT
>NC_068981.1:138110407-138121914 GCF_001194135.2 Octopus bimaculoides | reverse complement strand
ACTTATCTCTCCTTTGGTGTTTATATATTTTTCACGCGCTGGCCGAGTAGTAGGGCAACGCGGCGACTATGGAAGCTATTGACGCGAATCCGGATGAAGCCCACTACTGGTATAATAACCTTATAATAACCTTATAATAACCTTATGCACAGACGCTGCTGGCGTTTTGCATCGGCAATGGTCAGTGATGGTCTTCGTCGGTTATGAGTGGACAACCATCGTCATCACACACACACACATATATATATATATATATATATATATATATTTCACGGTGGTGCACCAGCATGACCGCAGCCACTTGGCTGAAACCCATAAATAAAATATATATATTTATTTATTTATTTATTTATTTATTTGTGAGCCAGATATAATAATGGAAACATCAATTATCGTTTAAAGTATTTTTTCTATTGGCAATGACAAATTCAAACCTTTTTTATTCTGTTTATATGTTTTATATGTGTTCATATGGATTATGTATAGCTTGTTACTTTATGATAGAACCTTCTATACTTTTTTTTTCTTTTCGGATATCTGTAGATAAATAAGTTAAAGTACGTGACCTAACTTGTTTCCAAAGAAGACAAATGGCTGGAGCGCTGATGGCTGGATCTTCCGTCATTAAAACTGCTGAATTGTAGTCTCTAGGTTCTTTTTGGCGTTCTAAAACCTAGCTAAAACCATCTCTGGTAAGTATAGTTTGGGACAGCAGGCTAAGCTGATATAGAGCGACCGCAGAATAATGAAATATATCAATAAATCGCCGAACTATGGCAGCATAAGTAATAACAGAGCTAATCCGTGGCCATTGCCAGCCCTGTATCAAGCAAAACCACTTGTTGTGAGCCCCATAACACTGAATAGCATGGGAGGGCTGCAATTACTAAATGTCTTCTGCTATGCATCGACAGTGATAAGCGAAAACGAGGATCTGTAGACTATCAGAAGTGGTCAGTGACCCAATGGAACTAAGTCATTTTCTCTGATGGATCATCATTCACCATTTTTCTAGACGTAACTTCAAGAGCAAAGGTTTATCTGAACATTTTGGCTGATCATGTACAAGCATTTGTTTTATGGTAGTTCAATCTTTCAGGATGATAATGTCGAATTCTATTCAAAATTGGTACAAGGGGCGCATATGTGAAGTAGACCACTTGGACTGGCCCTCGAAACCACCGATTCTGAATATGTGCAATCCCATATAAAATCCATCCATTCCTTTGTCAAATCGACCGGGTCTCACACAATCTTATCTACCAATTTTCATTTACAAGATAAGCATAGAAAACTACTGTCGACGGTGCTGAAAGATAGCATCAAACACATAACCAAGTGGTTCCGATGCTTACGTCATAACCATACAGCTATGCCTGTATAGGCATCTATATATGCATAATGCAAAGTTGTTATTGAAATTGAGATATGTGCCAAAAAGGAGATGGGTACGAAGCTGAGTAAGGAAAAAGAGTTAAATGAAGTAAATAAAAACACTAACTAAAACCTAATACTTGCAAAGTATTAGGTTTTCAAATCCTTTCAAATTCGTTCAGTTCAGTTATATGATAGTTTATTGCTCCGTCTGTGACCAATAATAAATTGACTTCGAAATTAATTTTCTTAAAAGTTAATCCTGGCATACTTATGAAAGTCAGATTTGGATTTTAATTCATACCAGATTGTAAAATCTGGTATTTTATAGAGAGCATTTCCGAAAGATTAATTCCTTATGAGATCGATTATCAATACTCCAAGAACTTTTTTTTTAATATTTCAATTCATCTCTGGTTTTCTATCAGTTAATTGTAGAGAATTTTGGAGTGTTACCTCGGCATCAAAAAGCGCAAGACCGAGTATTGATAAGCGTATGGCTCAGGAACTTAAATTAAACTGTTAATAGCTTGAAAAAATAGCTTTGAAAAAAAAAAAAGAGAGCTAAAATAGGTTTGATATAAAGCAATCCTTATAGAATATATTGAACGGGAACCTCTGCAAACAGATTTAATAAGTTTCAACTGTTTGCATCATGTTATGTCAAACACTTGGTCCAGTTTACTTAGCTGAAGTAGTAAAACACAATCATGCAATCCATCGAAATACAAATCTGCTTGTTAGTCTGAAATAAAATATTAAGATTAAATTGGAAATCCCATCAGGAGCCCAAACATCCTGCAATACCTTCAATGGGCATCAACAACACCAAAAACAATAATTTTATTGCTACGTTTCATTAATATCATCTCTCTATTAAATAGTATCGCATTTTTTACACAGTCTTTCCTATTCTTTGTGTTGTTTGCCTCAGATCATCCAACCAAGTGGAATCCTATAATGGGAAGAAAAAAAACAGTAACTGAATAAGCTCCTACAGTATGTTTCGTTTAATCTTATATTCTCTGGTTTATACTCTAAGTTCAACGCGAAGTGGTTAAGACGCTTCCATTTGCTCCATATCGCCGCCAAGCTCTTAGACAAATGTTCCGTCAGTTTTTTAATATATTGGATCGTGATATGCATCATACTTTAATGAATCACAACTGGCTTTTAACAATATACAAATGTAGAATATTATATTTATTGCACAGAAGTGTGTCAAGTAGTAATTGTAAGTTTCTTTGAAATACATAGGTGACATATCTGTGTACTCCTTGTCGAATACAAGTGTCTAAGATTTAATGGAATCTGAATAAAGAAATCATTAGTAGGAAAACAAAACCATTAAAATGAACAAAAATTAATCTAATCAAGAATACACCTGGTTCATGTGGACGAAAACATCACTTTTAGGGTGGAGAACTAGTAGAATCGTTTATGCATCGAAAAGAATGCATTGAAGTATTTCTTATGGTTGTGTTCTGTGTTCAAATACAACCAGGGACCGATAGATAAAATACCAGTTAATTATTTGAGGAGAGTATTATCGACTGATCACTCACTTCAAATTTGTTGGTCTTGTGCCTAAATCAGAAAGAAATATGAATAATAGGCGCAAGCGTGGCTGTGTGGTAAGATGCTTGCTACTCAACCACATGTTTCTGGGTGTCACCTTGGGTAACCGTCTTCTATTATAGCCTCGGGCCGACCAAACCCTTGTGAGTGGATTTGGTAGACGGAAACTGAAAGAAGCCCGTCGTATATATATATATATATATATATGTGTGTGTGTGTGTGTGTGTGTGTGTGTGTGTGTGTGTGTGTGTGCGCGCGTCTATCTGTCTGTCTGTCTGTGTTTGTCTCCTACCATCGCTTGACAACCGATGCTGGTGCGTTTACGTCCCCGTAACCTAGTGGTTCGGCAAAATACACCGATAAAATAAGTAATAGGCTTACAAAGAATAAGTCTTAGGGTCGATTTGTTCGACTAAAGGCGGTGCTCCAGCATGACCGCAGTTAAATGACTGAAACAAGTAAAAGAGAGTAGTTGTTGAACGACTAGAAATTCTTGTAAAGAGATTAATCCTTTCTACTAAAGGCACAAGGCCTGAAATTTGGCGGGAGAGGACTAGTTGATTACAGCGACTGGTACTTAAGTACACTGGTACTTAATTTATCGACACTGAAAAAATGAAAGGCAAAGTCGACCTCGGCGGAATTTGAACTCAGAATGTAAAGGTGAACGAAATGCCGCTAAGCAATTCACCCAGCGTACTAAAGATTCTGCCAGCTCACCGCCTTTGTAAAGAGATTAAAAAAAAAAGTATGAAGCATAACTACGTTCGGTGCCACCAAGAATCTCAATACAAGAATATCGTACACAGATATAAAACCTGAAATGTAAAAAGCTAAAATAAATGGAGTTCTACCTTCTCCCGAAAGGAAAATGTTTTGAATTCTACTCTATCTATATCACCACAAAGTAATTTCGAGTATACGTTTAACAAGTGACAGCTTAACAATGCATATCACTGTCGGTATATTCCGTTTTGACACCGTATTCAGAGAACGCGTTATAATGTGGATATTTGTGTGATAAATGGAAAATATATATGGATGTAGGGAGTCATTTTACATAAAGAAATGCCAACTTAGAATGAAACAACGGATTACGATCTTGCCTACCAAAAATCTGTCGATATATTTGCCATTATGTTTTTTTTTAACGTCTAAACAAATTACCAGTTGATGCATTCTAAATTCGATTTGATTAGTTGATGCATTTCTAAATTAGATTTCATTGCTTTTAAATCAAAATCCCTTGATACGTTGTCACTGGTTCTCGACAACTGCTGGCAAAATATCTCGCTAATGTGATCCACTATGGTTAAAATATGGTCAAAATTGCTAATGTTTTACAAATAGCTATAATTTGATAGAAACAGTTAATGTGATCGAAAAAGCAAAATGTTGTTATGAGAATTGCTCTCAGTCTCCAAACATATGTTGAAATTTGTGAAGTGAGATATATAAAACTTAAGCATCGATTTGACGTCTTAATTACACCTCACACTAATACATACATACACACATACTAGTAATCTAACATATTTTGGTATAAACATACCGATAAACTAAGCAAATAACTTCTTTCTTTTTTAAGCTCTCTGAATTCTTCGTATAAAATGGGCGCCTTTTAACTTAAAAATAAACTTCTATCACTGGAATATAGTTACCAACAGCAGGAAAATGTTTTGTATTGAAATATAGAAACTAAACTGAAATATATCGTTGAGTAACATAGATTGAGTTTTCAAAGTATTAATCAGATGGTATACTTTTTTGAATAAAAATCAAAGCTGTTCTAGTCTGTTAATTAAACATTTGTAACAAATATGTAATTTTGGTGGAGAAGCTATGCATTTTAAATCAGTTAATCATAAATATTCTTTATTTCATTGACGTTGAAAGCATTGTTCACATCTGCTGTATAAGTGACCTCTACGAAAGTATACCATTTTTCTTTTCGTCTGAAGTAATCATAAAAGTCGAAGATTTGATGTGATTGTTCCACCGATATCAGTCGTGTTAGAATATACCTATGTCATAAATATCCAAACCATTTATCTCTATTTGTCTCGAGGGTAGTTTTTTTTTTTTTCCTGCGGATGGCATTGGATATTATTTTAGTAAAAACGTCGTCTCACCACACAAAGTAGTATATTGATTAGATATAACTTTTTGTAGATCACAAAAATCATCTAACAATATCCAACTCATAGTTCTCTCCCCACTTTGCAGCTTTTACTTCTTTCAGTCTTTGACTGCGGCCATACTGGTGCACCTACTTAAAGAACTTTAGTCGGACGAATCGACCCTAGTGCTTATTCTTTAAATGCTGGGTACTTATTCTATCGGTCTCTAAGTTACGGGAACATAGACACACCAAAACCGGTTGTCAAGAGATGGTGGGGGCGAACACAGACACACACATACACACTCATATATATATATATATATATATATATATATAATCCGTATATATATATGTATATATATATATATATATATATATATATATATATATATATATGCAAAGGGTTTATCAGTTTCCATCTACTAGATCCGCTCACAAGATATCACACAGTGGAACTGAACGCAGAACTATGTGGTTGAGAAGCAAACAACTTACCACACAGTCGCACCTGTACGATTTCCCTGTACGATCGCACAAGGCCCAAAATTGAGGGGACTTTACAAGGATGAACAAATGGACATACACAGTGTGATTACAATGAAAGGATTAAAAAGAAAATAACAAATATAATGAAATCGAATGAATATATTTTTTAAATTCCACAAAAAATCGGTAAAGAATTAAAAATTCCTATTACTTACATCGCCAGGTTAATTAACCCACCACCGTTATCTCATGTATACCCTTCTATCGCTGGATGGCTGCACTTAACCTTTTCCATTCATTCACAACTTCCTTACGATTGTCGTCCATCTTTTATCAAACCTTCTATGCGACAAGTATCTCCTCTCCAACCAGATTTTACTTTGGAGGTGGTAGTAAAAAGTAACCAACCAGCCCCCGGCCGGAGATGAAGGTACCTGTCGCGATCCCTTTCACACGTGTTCTCCATACTGTCTCTTTCAGTATGGCCACTACGCAGAGGAAACAAGCTCTTCTTTCCCCTGTTTAGTGAGGAGGCCAGTACAATCTTAATAATAAATTCAACTGATAGCTCTCCTCTTTCTGTCGTTGATAACAGCTGTTCGATATAGGCTGTCAATTCCCTAATTTCCGTAACACTGTACGAAGGCGTGCAGGACAGTTTCACTGTTCCGCTCGCACCTCAAACAGGAAGGTGGGATGACACAACCGTGCCTTGACAACCTCTCTCGAACAGGTAAGGCAGATCGATATCCCAACCAGGTTAGGGATTTCTGATAATTATCCAGATACCCCGACCCGAAAGTTCTTTCGAACAGGTTGGTTAACTGATTTCTATCGAAGTTCAGAGTCTCCCCCAGAGCATCGTCTGACATGACCTCTACCAACTCGCTATAGAAGTCCGCGGTGGAACTCCAGCTGCCGGTATTGCCCGCCCGGGAGAGTAGCGTGAGTGTCTGTCAGCACTCTAGCTGCCAATCACCCTGTCTGGGTCTCCACTTAATCCAAGCGCCTAAGTCCCGAAAGGAGGTTAGTTGCCGTAAGAAAAACTTCGCGAGCGGTGACCACCCTAGCCCATCCTATAACGACATCCCTAGCCCACCCTTTAACGGTTTATGACAGCAGATAGAGCACCTTACAAGTGGTACCGCTCTCTACAAAAAGCGGAGGAGGAGACGCTCCAGCTTGCTCAGTCACGAATCGGGGCAAGGCACGACGGTCAGGCGGTAGATGATAACAGTTACTATGTACATCTGCGCCACCTCCGCCCTCCCTAGCAGCGATAGCGTCCTTCCAGACCAAATCTGGATTAGGACAGTTACCTTGCTTGTGACTTCACTCCAATTCTTCTCTTTCTGGAGATCCGAACCAAACCAGATCCCCAGCGTCTTAACCAGACCTTCCGTCCAACGTTCCACGACGCTATTGGAGAGCATCGACTTGTCCCTCCCGCACGTGTACACTTTACTGGAGTTTCAGAGATTATTTTAATCATATTCAACTAATGCATATTATAATAGAAATATATCTTTTCTTCGGCGTGTCTATGTATTTTAGTGAGGTTGATTTCTTCATAAGTTGTTGTCGTTGTTGTTGTTGTACAGTTACGAGGCCCTGGGTTCAAGCCTAGGCACCTTGGGTAAATACCATTTTTTTATAGCCTCGTATCGGATTGGGTAAGCAGAAACTGTATCGAATATGGATTGTACTTGTAGTTCAAATGTATAACGTTGTCATATACTTCTATTTGAAAATTACATTAAGAGTACATGTGCCTGTGGAATACTCAGCCACTTACACTCGTTAACTCAGAAGCAGGTAGTTCAGTTGATTGAACAACTGAATCTTCATTGTAGAACTTACCTATCCATCCAGTTGTACTGAGAGCTTATTATGATTCAATATTTCTAGGATGAGAAATTTTTTATCGTTATATATTAGTCGGAGCCGTGTCCTCATTTTGATTGGTGTTTTCACCATGTTTCGCTTGTGTAGGCTCCAACCTTCTTTAGACACTAAGATGAATCAGAAAACACTTGAAGAAGGCTGGAGCGTACACAGCGGAAATATAGTGAAAGCAACTATCAAGCCAACGCCACTCCGACTTATACATAATATGAGAACTTATTACTTACTTAATCCCTTATGATAATACTTATGGTAAAAGGGTATTGTAGTTCACTGGAAACATTATATATTGTTTGTGAAATGTAACGTGTCTGGAATGGCATAACAATACAGAGTGGACTATACTATAATAACTGTTATAAATAATTTAAATATTCATAGCCTTAAATAATATTTCTGAATATAAAAATGTCTTCTTCAGATATTGCTAAGAAGTAATGGAGTTACCGTTAGAAAACTGACTATAACAGTGACTCCATTGAAGAAGGAATTTTTATATTCCGAATTATTATTTTAGGCTATGAATAATTAGATTATTTATAATTAGATTATTTATGATATTTATAATATTTATTTATTATAGTCCATTTTGCATTGTTGTGCCGTTCCAGACACGTTACATCTGACAAGTGATACTTACGGTATCTGAATGCTCGATTCTGCGGCGCAAGATATCGATGTTCTCTTGTAGTTTTATCATCCTCTTGCCTTGCCTTGCTTATGTCTATGTAGTTCATTAGTACGTGTATCGTGGGGATCTCCTTGATGGTTTTTAAATTATTCTTTCTGCAATAGTCAATAAAGCCTTAAATTTAGGAGGATGAAGTTAGTCGATTAGATCGGCCCCGTGTGCTCGATTTCATCAACTTCGAGAGGAGGAAAGGAAACGTCGACCGAGGCGGAATTTGAATTCAGAACATGTAGCTGGAAGAAATTCCACAAAGCATTTTGTCCGGCATTTGTACTAACAATTTCTGCCACCTTACCACCTGATATGCTCTTACGTAATCGTTTCTACTATAGGCACAAGGTCTGAAATTTGGGGGAAGGGGACTTGTCGATTACATCGATCTCAGTACTAGACTAGTAATTTTATCGATTCCGAAAGAATGAAAGATAAAGTCGACCTCGGCGGAATTTGAACTAATAATGTAAAAACGGGCGAAATATCGCAAAGCATTTTGCCCGGCGTGCTAACGGCACTGCCACCTCACCGCCTTAGATATTCTTTCATAATGGATTCAAATCTTGGCAAAAGGCCAGCAATTTCAGAGGTGGGAATAATCGATTACATCAACACCAGTGACCAACTGGTACTTATTTTATCGACCCCGAAAGTATGAAAGATAAAGTCGACCCCGGCAGAATTGAACTCAGATCATAAAGACCGATGAAATGCCACTAAGAATTTTGTCCAGCGTGTAAACAATTCTGCCAGCTCATCACCTTAGATGTTCTCTCATAATGGCAGCTAATGTAGACAGGCAGACATTGATTATCCAATACGTGATATCACATACTTTTGTATAATCTCCAGTGATAGCGTGAATAATGCGTTGTTGTCTAGTGACGTCTATAATGATTAGTTTTCTAACTACATCTTTCAATTGTTTTTAAGCTGTTTGTTTTCAACATCCGACTTTGTCGGATCAGTTCCATATAAAGATATAGGAGTGTTGAGTGATGTTAATGAGTGTTGCAATGAACTCTGCATTCTGTACATATTTATTGTTTTTTTTTCTCTTTTTTTTTTGCGTTAATGCTAACCTTTAGTTGATATTAAGTGTCTTTTAAAAATCGACAGGGATAGGAATAACAATTGCTTTTTGCAACAGCATGTTTGCGAAGTTAATCGACTGCGGTTTCAATTTCATCAGACTCGCCCCAAGAAATATTTCAATGCTTCGTGTAAGCCAATATAGTATATATATTTTTTTCTTGTAAGTGATGTATGTATGTATGTATGTATGTATGTATGTATGTATGTATGTATGTATGTATTGGACACCTTATTAGAATGAAGGATAGCAGGATTCCTAAGCAGATGCTCTATGGAGAACTTGTGAATGGAAGGAGACTCCGACAGAAACCAAGGATGCGCTTTAAAGACTGTGTCAAGTCCTCATTAAAGGCCTGTAATATGCTGGACACTGACTGGGAGAACAATGCCTGTCATCGCCACGGATGGAGGAAGCAGGTTAAGGAGGGCATCGACACTTTTGAGAGAGCACGTATCCAGTATAAAGAACTTAAGCGAGCTGCACGAAAGCGCACGGCTCATATAGTGAATGGGGAAAGCTTAATATGCAATGTTTGTAGTCGTGTATGCTTGTGAAGAGCAGAGCTCATTAGCCACCAACGGAGCCGCAAATGCAAAATATAAGTTAGTCCTAGAGCGCACAATGTTCCTGAAGGTCAGCAATGGTCTTCTTCGGTCACGAGTGGACAGCCATCATGTATGTATGTATGTATGTATGTATGGACGTACGTATGTATGTATGATTTTTCTTTGAGTTTAAATTAAGTTCTTGAGAGAATTCAAGCCGGTCCTAAAAAGCAACAAGACTTCTTGAGTTAAGAGAGTTCTTGGTGCTTGTGAATATTTGGTTAAGTTGGTGTGTTGGTTGAACTGTCGACACATACACCCAAGTATGTGCATCAATTCACATACGAATCTCACATGGAGAATTTCTGAAATGCCCTCCAAATCTTCATTGTACCACTAATAAATTAGATTTGGAGAATCCACCTTAGTTTCTTTTGATCTTTTTGCGTGAAACCATGTGTTTCTAGGATTTTGTGCAAATTTGTTGTATGTATGCATGTATGCATGTATGTGTGCATGTGTGTAAGAGAGAGAGAGAGAGAGAGTGTGTGTGTGTGTGTGTGTGTGTGTGTGTGTGTGTGTGTGTGTGTGTGTGTATGTGTGTGTGAGTGAGAGACAATTTTTGGATTTTTTTTTTTTTTGAATTTTAGAATTCATTTTGACCGACCACCATACTCGGTGGTAAGATTGTATAAAGAATTATTTTAATGTCCGAGATAGCTCAATCATTTCTACTGCATAAAATATAGACTAACGTTTTTTTTCTCCAAGAATTCAAGTTCAATCATACTTTGATCCAAACAGGTTGAAACTCATCATGCTACTTCAGTTATATCAAGAGTGCATTTTGGATAGCTCCGGATATGCAATGGCTCAGAGATATCTATTTTTTCTCTCTCAAGTCTTCTTTGCTAAATTATTGTCAAGACGGTTGCTGACTTCACTGTGTTTTTGTGGTTCCAGACAACAATGGTAAATCTGCTGAGTTTTAATTTGACTGTTTTTTTTTATTATTTTAGGTTCTATCTATATTCTTCTAGTCTAACCATCATCATATGGTTCTTATTATTTGTTGCATTTTCCTAGCTTTATTCCCGATTACTCTCATAATTACATAATTCTTATACTAAGGTGTAACTACAAAACATTCTCTCATAGTTGTTAGTGTTGTTCCTAACATCTTTGCTTTCGGTTTTGCACATCCTAAATTTGTGTTCAAATTTTTGTTGTCGTTATCATTATTATTATTATTGAAGGTGGCGAGCTGGTAGGATCGTTAGCACACTGGGCAAAATGCTTGGTGGCATTTCGTCCGTCTTTACGTTCCCGGTTCAAATTCCGCCGAGTTCGACTTTGCCTTTCATCCTTTCGGGATCAATTAAATAAGTACCAGTTACGCACTGGATCGATGTAACCGACTTAATCCCTTCCCCCAAATGTCAGGCCTTGTGCGTATAATAGAAAGGATTATTATTATTATTATTATTAGTGTTATTATTATTTAGTAGTTTTATTTTTATAACGTGCTTTCACTTCACTACCGAGCGCAGCTCTGTGTGCCTTGGGTATGTGCTGTGGTTTGCTGTGATGCTCTTATGTTTACTGTATTGAAAGTGTTTTGCGTAGGATGTGTGCAGTGCCCAATTATTATTATTATTATTATTATTATTATTATTATTATTATTATTATTATTATTATTATTATTATCATCATCA
>NC_068981.1:138098978-138110397 GCF_001194135.2 Octopus bimaculoides | reverse complement strand
GTTTTGCGTAGGATGTGTGCAGTGCCCAATTATTATTATTATTATTATTATTATTATTATTATTATTATTATTATTATTATTATTATTATTATCATCATCATCATCATCATTATTTTTATTATTATTATTATTATTATTATTATTATTATTATTATTATTATTATTATTATTATTAGTAGTAGTAGTAGTAGTAGTAGTAGTAGTAGTAGTAGTTGAAGTTTGGTGTAGAATGTGCTTGGTATGAACTTCAGGTTTCTGAATTGCAACGAAGTATCCTTCCGTGTATGGTTTGCGTATTCTGTTTCAAGTATTCATGTATAACCTTCTTAGTGAAGATAAATACTACCTTTTACCTTTCACTTGTTTCAGCCATTATTGAAAAAGGAAAAGGCAGCGAGCTGGCAGAATCGTTAGCACGCTGGACGAAATGCTCAGCGCTACTTCACCTGTTGTAATGTTGTGAGTTCAAATTCTGCCGAGGTCGACTTTGCCTTTCATCCTCTCGGAGTCGATAAATTAATCACCAGTAAAACACTGGGGTTGATGTAATCGATTATCCTCCTTCCTCAAATTTCAGGCCTTGTGCCTATAGAAGAAAGGATTATTGAAATATTATTAATAGCCTAAAACTTCTTCGTTACAAAAAAAAAAAAATAAAATAAAAATATTGTTCTGAGAGATATACCGTCCGGAAAGATATACCGTTCGCAATTTAACAAATGAAAAACAAAAAACAAAAAATAAAATAAGAGAAATTGCATGAAAGGCACTTAGCCAAGAACCATAAAAACCGTTACGATACTCAAAATCTCAGCTACCTCTCGAAAAATCCTGCTCAATATACTGTGTAAGGAACAATGCGGAAACAGGTGGAGAAGTTCAAGTAACTTGGACCGTTTTCACGTTTGACGGACGTCAGGAAGGTGAATTGAATGTAAGAATTGCTTCCTTTGTTTATCAGAAGTGAGACAGATATGTCAGCTACCACATTGCTAACTCATTACAAGGAACTGAAGTCAAACAATTACTGTATATACAAATAGTCTGAGAAGGTGCAGACCGGCAGAATAGTTAGTAACTTGGACAAAATACTAAGTGGCATTCCGTTTTTTTTTTTTTTGTTACGTTTTGTTTTAGCTTCTAAGGTCAAATCCTACCGGAGTCAACTTTGCTTTTCAATCCTTTGGAGTCGGTAAATTAAAATGTCAGTCTCGTACTAGGGTCGATTTAATCGACTTGTCCCCTCCCCTCAGAAATATTGGCCTTGTACCCTTCAAAATGGACTGGCGTTCCTTTCATGAGAAATGTTGTGATCTCAGTCACTTATACGCTTTGGAAACAGAGTAGCTGGCCTTATGAGTCCCAGGACTTGAGAAAAATAAAACGGAAAATGTATTGAGACAAAATAAATTCAAAACAAAATTAATTTTTTGCGTAGAAATATTTCGCAGATTCTAGAATTTATGAAATGTAACAAAGACAATACACTAACAAAACACCAGAAACAAATACATTGGAAGTTAGAAAAGCTGTTTGCTTGGAATACAAAATTTGAAACCTTAAACTCTAAACAACATCAGCTGAAATAAAATTTCAAAGATTAAAATACAATCCACGTATAACACGTAGGAAATGCTGAATAGACTGTTTGCCAGAGATCCTAAACCAGCCTGTCGTAACTTTAACGTAAACAACATAATCTCTGTAAAAGACACCCCTTAAG
Source organism: Octopus bimaculoides (assembly GCF_001194135.2). NCBI lineage: Eukaryota > Metazoa > Mollusca > Cephalopoda > Octopoda > Octopodidae > Octopus > Octopus bimaculoides. Next base: position 138,108,673 of record NC_068981.1, on the reverse strand, counting down.
AACATATTGAAAACTACTGGGCGTCTATTTTAGGAAGGAATGTTATGTTTACCAAGCAAGTTAGATGGACGGAAGAACTAGATCAAGGCTACAGTAAAAATATTGAACAAAACAATATGAAATTAATAACGTAATCCTAGAAATGATTCTTCTTTCCAGTACGGTGCAATTAATTTCATGTTGCTTTATGAACAATATAATATTGTTCAATAATATTTATAGACTAGTTTGACATGCACAGCTACGGTGGAAGTGATGTCAATCTCAGTGGTTGGAAGACCAGTCAGCTGATATTTGCGGACGACATGTGAGCAATTTAGCACGTCGAAAATGATCTTCAGCATACACTAAATAGGTTTGCAACCGAGGAAGGAAAATCGGTGTTGCAAAGCATGAAACATGAGACCTCTCGAAAAATCCTGCTCAACGTACTGTGTAATGAACCATGCGGAAACAGGTTGAGAAGTTCAAGTAACTTGGGCCGTTTTCATGTGTGACGGACGGCAGGAAGGTGAATTGTATGTAAGAATTGCTTCCTTTGTTTATCAGAAGGGAGACAGATAAAAAGTCAAACATATCTGCAATTACATTTTTGTGCTTACCCTTGCTTATGGTCATAGATCTTATGTATTGTTAAGAAATGTATGATAGCTAGTACAAACGGGCGAAATGCAATTTCTCAGAAGGGTCACTCAATAGGCTGTGTAACTCGAATATCAAGAAAGCACTTTAGTTTCGAATCACTGTACCTCATTAGTGAGAGGTCACAGCTCCAGTAATACTGGAATATGGGTAAAATGGCTGGGGAAAGACGTTCAGGATAGATTTTACTGGGAAAACTTAGAGGAGCACCATTTGAATAATATCCATAGAATCTGCGGGCGTCGTCTGGAAGATCCAGTCGGATTTGTTGATGGGATCCTTTGAAAGTAGTAATATCTGAGGAGCCTTCTTCTATGACCCTCACAGAAATAGTACGTTAGAGAAGGACGGACAGACGGACAGACGGACGGATGGACGGACGGATGGATGGAAACGATACTAATGAAAATGCCAGTAAAAGATTTAGACCTCATAACAGGATATTTGTTGAAGTATCTCGTTTTTTATCCCTAAAGTTAGGGAAACGTTCAAATGCACAACTGATCATTACTGGTCAATTGCCATCACTTTTCTCATTCTAAATTTAGCCCAGCCACTGAAGCTAATAGTTACTGTTCAATAACCTCCTAACAGAACATCATATAAAATATAGACTAGCTGCCCAATCATTGTGCCACCGGCAGTATTTTAAGACCTGATAAAGCTGCAGGAAAGAAGGAGTTATGTAGAGTGTCCTTAGAAGAAAAAGTAAAGAACCACAGGAAATTAGCTGTAACTTTGTTAGCCTACCAGACGACTTTTGATTATATTAATATGACAAAATAGATTATCAAAGCATCATGAGTAACTAAAGTTCCACAACTACTGGTATCTGCTATTCAACACCTAACAAAGACTTTATACACCACTATAATGCTCAGGGAATGAGAGGGTTCCAATTAAATCTGACTTTATACGATGCCTGAAAATTTGTCAGTATTGCAGTTTGTCCTATCGTAAAACTCATTAATTATACCTGCTCGTAAAGCAGTGTTTATAAAAATAGATATTCTGAATGCAGGACCAATCTTTTCTTTGTAGGTGACTTGAAGATGTATGCGTACGGATTAGATATGCGTACAAATTATCACCATGTCTGGGACTGTAAAAGTGTGCAAGACCTTCTTAAGATTGAAAGGAAGATGAACAAAACAAGATGCTTTCCTTCACAAGTAGATGGCCGGTCAAAACTTATTCTAAATTAAAAAGAGAAAGAGAACTTATGTAAGTACATATATGTGCTTTACACATATGCACATACATACATACATACATACATACATACACACATACATACATACATATCTACCTACCTACCTACCTACCTACCAACCTATCTACCTACCTACCTACCTACCTACCTACCTACCTAACTCCCTACATACATACATACATACATACATACACAATACACATGTATACGTATAAAACATACATACACATACAATATACATGCATATATATAAATGTATGCATGCAACATACATTCATACATGCATGCATTCGAGGATGGATACATTGCTGTGTGGAGAGTTAAACAGTTTTGTGTTTGGTCTCCCTACGCAACAAAAATATCTGAAAGACACGATATATTCCTAGTTTTGAAAACAGATATACTGTAGTCAGATATATTGGTGTAGCTCATAATGCCCGTTTTATTTATTTATTTTTTTCATTAAAAGCAAAATCGTTTCCATTGACCAGATTTGAGATAACTCCCCAATATGCCAAGCTGATACATGTTAAGTGTTGTTATTGTTGTTGTTGTTGTTGTTGTTGTTGTTGTTGTTATTGTTGTTTTTGTTAAAGATCTAGTGGAGCCGATCGAGAAAATCCAAACTCATTAAATATCAGAATGTATATTACCTAATAAGATTTTACGTTTTCTTTTCCCAGCAGCCTCTGATTCCAGTGAGGTAGAATGGCTACTCTTTTTAGCAGATGAATCAACTGCGTAGTAGTTTTCTCGTAGGCTCTGTGTGGAACCGTATTTTCTCATGTGAAATTCACGTTATCTATGCAGAAAAATATCAAGTAGACGACATTCGGAAGAATATCAGGGGAGATAACTTAAAGATTTTTGTATATAGTTATTTCCCTTTATATTTTTTATTTTCATTTTCCTTTTATTTTTATTGGTTTCATTTGAAAATCGTATTTTTTTTTTCTAAAGTAAGTTACTCTTTACTCTCTTTTACTCTTGTACATGTTTCAGTCATTTGACTGCGGCCATGCTCGAAAACGACCTTTAGTCGAACAAATCGACCCAATAACTTATTCTTTGTAAGCCTAGTACTTATTCTATTGGTCTCTTTTCCCGAACCGTTAAATTACGGGGACGTAGACATACCACTATCGGTTTTCAAGCGATGTGGGGGGGTAACAAACACAGATACACAAGCACACACACACACACACACACACACACACACACACACAAGAACACACACACACAAACACGCACACACACACACACACACACATACGACGAGCTTCTTTCACTTTCACTCAACTAAATCCACTCACAAGACTTTGGTCGGGCCGAGGCTATAGTAGAAGACACTTGCCCAAGGTGCCACGTAGTGGGACTGAACCCGGAACCATGTGGTTGGTAAGGAATCTACTTACCACACAGCTACTCCTGCGCCTATAGTGCTTTTTAAATTAACATTTACTGGAAACAAAAAAGATATATTGAAAAGATGATGGAAACGTATATTCTGATTAGATGCATTATCGATTAATTGATATAACGATACTATAACGCTAAATTTGCTTTGCATTCTGTCAGCATCGATAAATACCTTGCATTCCGTTGGCATCGTGCAGGTCGATGGATCAGCGAAAATTCTAAGAGACTTAGAGGAGACTTTTGCTGCATCTGTTCCAGCACTCTGCATTCTGATGACAATACTTGGTATGTGACTTTGCATTACATTTGTGGATTGAAAAAGGAAGCCTTTGGAGCCTTGTTTGTATGAATGACTGCGGAGCTTCTGGTCTATCATAAAAGAAAGAAATATCAATAAATTATTTTTCACATGTCTAAGTATGCTTATTGGAGAGCAACTTTCTCAGTGTAGATCCGTAAACACAAGAGATACAAGGCAGTGCTGAAAGTTCCTGGCTTTGCGTAAAAGAAAACGCATGAGAATAAGCTAATTATGATTATATTCAACATATTCCTCTTCTCAGATTCACACACTTATCAGTACTTCTAAGCCTGTAAAAGAACTCGGACGGTTGTGCTTCCAACAAGGCCTTTTGTGATACCCTTAAAGCCAGGAACTTTATATACTTTATATACGTCCCCTTGTATATGGAAGCGTTGGAATATTGGCACAAATGATAAAGATGTGATGTTTAATGTGAACAGAATAAGACGGTGAGCTAGCCGAATCGTTAGAACATCGAACAAAATGCTTAACGGCATTTCTTCCAGCTCTTTGTACTTTAGTTTCATTTCCTGCCGAAGTTGATTTTGACTTTCATCCTTTCGGGGGTCTATAAAACAAAGTACCAGTCAAATACGGTTTGTCCCTTCTCCAAACATCTGTTGGCATTGAGCCCTGCAAGTGACAGGTGACTTGTTCAAGGAAAATGTTGTGATCTCGATCGCTTATATGTCAGAAAAAATATAGGCTTCAGAAAAAATATAGACCGAAGGTTACAAATTTTATGAAGAGGAAGTTATATGCGATTCATCCTTCAAAGCTTCATGTAGAAAGTTATACTAATTCACAGGAACGAATTTTATCATTTCCTCCTATCCTCCACATGTTTGATCTGCTTTTGTTGCAAACCATTATCCATCCTCCTTACGTACTTGTTCAGGATAGGAATAGAATTATAATGCAAGAAACTATAACTTCCTTTAAATGTGTGACCTTGTGCCAATGTTAAAAAAGAACCTTCATTAGTTGGATTGGTATTAGGGCAACAGATAAACAGAATTGTAATAGGGTCGGAAAATATTGCATTGCGTTAGTTGTTCTGGCTCTATGTTATAAGTTCAAATTCCATTGAGATTAACTTTTCCTTTCAGTCTTTAGGAAATAATAAATGCTGTACCACTGAAGCACCGGTTTCTCGTTGATGAAAGGCGGTGAACTGGCAGAAATAGTCGAACATCGAACAAAATAAAATCGCGGTATTTGTTCTATGTAGCTCTTTACGTTCTAAGTACAAAACCTCGAAAGGTCAAATTTGCCTTTCATATCCCCGGATTCAATAAAATAAATGACGCGTCAACTACTGAGTCAAATATTGGGATCATTGTAATCCTCTAGCCGCTTTTCCGCTAAAATTGCTGACCCTCATAAATAAATGTTTTTGGTGAACGTGAGAAAAAACTAAATCTCAACCTGGAACAGTGAAAATGAAGGAATTCCTTCACAAACCAAAGGAGCGTTGATAGGCTGTTAATTGAGAGCAAATAAGATACATACAGAGTAGGAAGCACTGATTTTTACCCCTACAGTTTCTAAAATCCAACTGTATTAACTGAAGTTTGGTTCTGTCGATGTGTACTGTTATAAAGGAGGGTCACCAATTGAATCAATTAAAATCTCTTGATTCTAATGTGGCAGTTATGAGTGAGAGCTTCTTCAGACATATAAAAACATTATTGCGGTCCTCCGGTTCATTAGTGCTGGGAAAAATGCAGGCTGAGACTTGAGTAGTTAATAGGAGAGGAGGAAAATAATGATTTTGAAACTTCTTCGGAGTACCTCATCTTTCTGAGTGGTAGCGAATGGAATCTTCGAGTATGAGTGATATGTATAAAACGAGGCGGGTCATGCAGATCATATTGTCATGAAGTCTTGTTTGCAATTATATCTTTTATCTTTTATCTTTATCTTTTACTTGTTTCTGTCATTAGACCGAGGCCATGCTGGGGGCACCGCCTCAAAGAATTTTAGTCGAATGAATCGACCCCAGTACTTTTTTAAAGCCTGGTACTTATTCTGTGGATATCTTTTGCCGACCCGCTAAGTTAGGAGGATGCGAACACATTAGCACCGGTTATCAAGCGGTGGCAGGGAACATACAAACAAACACACACACACACACACACACACACACACACACACACACACACACACACACACACACATTTCAGTTTCCGTCTACCAAATCTACCCCCAAGGCTTTGGTCGGCCCGAGGCTACAGTATAAAAAAAAAAAAAAATTGCCCAAAGTACCACGCATTGGGACTGAACCCGGAACCATGTGGTCGGGAAGTAAGCTTCTTACCAGCCACGCCTATGCATATATTTTTTTTTATTGTAATGTATATACATTTCTAAAGTTCAATTTTATCAGCTTTCTAAGATGTGTGGAACTTACCAGATTGTGTTTAGTGATAAATTATTTCTGTTCTATGAGTCATTTTATTGTGATAAATTCTATTTTGATATTCAAAACATATAAAATAAATGTGTCATCGAGTGCTTTGTGGTAGACAACATTCGTTTCGCGGACAAAAAACTAGCAAAATGTCTTTTCGGTCCAAAACATGGCCATGTAACATGAGAGAAACATAAACTTGTCAGTTCAACGTCAGTTATGAGCAACTATCCTTGAATCTTGCTGAGGGCCATAGGAAAAGACTGTGTTATTGGAAACTGAAGAATGTTTGAAATGATATAGCATATTTAATGAGTTGAAGGAACGTTTCACTTGGCACAGTGACTCATAAAAGTTGTATTGCTCAGACTTATAGAAGGTTCACGCAAGGAAACTACGTAACAGTATAATAAATGCTCCTACTTTCATTTGAGATTGTGAGAGAGGACGACAGTGGACTGAAGAGAATTCACTAACTTTGTTGGATGGTTGCCTTCATCGCTTATAACAGCTGTATCAAATACTTTATACCAATTCGATAGGGCCGGTAACCTTTTAATATTGTTGTCATAAATATCCAGCACAGTGTCATTGTTGGAAAGTTTGGGGGAGCCAGGATCGCATGTGCAGAAAGCAGTAGTGGTAAAAAGTTAAGATAAAATTATTAATACAATTTCTTGTGTTGTGTTACTTTTTTTTCTAATTTTCCACATCTTTGTGTCAGCTGATTGCCGACCATTATCCCTAATTTTGAAATAAACCATTTGCAAGCTGAGCTGCTGAGACATTTCTATTGCATGCAACTTTCATATTAGTGAAAAGATAAGTTTTTTGCCTCTCTTCTCCAATTATAGGCTTCTTTGAGACATAATCTCAGTTCACCAGCTGGTGTGTATTTTAGGATATGTTTAAAATCATCAGAGATTAAGGTTGTATTTCCTTTTATGATGTTAGCATTATTTCTGAAATTTTATAAGCTTCCATTGGATCCAAAATTGTGTGACAGCTTAAATGCAGATTTAGCAATCCTGTCATCAGTGAGCAGTAGAGAACTTTTTGATAGAATGCACTTTCGCCAAACATTGGTTTATCAGGCTTTTGCTTGTTCATTCTATGAAAAACGTCAAGGAAAACTCGAGACACATATTGCCAATTATTTGATCGTTGCATGAACATATTTCATCAAGAAACAAGAGTAATTCCTTTTGTAGACATAATGTTCCAGTTGTTGAATGTCAAAGATGGCTGCTTGAAGAATTTCTTGAAAGTTAGAGCTGAAATTTGTACTGAAATTTGTACTTTGCCAATGATCTCTGAAAGATATTTTCAATGAGGAGCATCTTTTTGGCAGAGTTAAACTCTAGGTGTAAACATTTAAAAAAAATATATATTGTTATGATTAATACAGTTTGGCTCCTGCCATACTGTGCTGCTGATTGTGCCAATGTTGCTGAGGATTCAATGGTGAAATGATTCAGAAAAAAAAGGAAAGATGTTCCTCGTCTTGTTTGGGGAATGAGAAACTGCAGCGTCTTCCAAGATGTTGGTCCAGTGCGTACCATCTTCCAAGAAGCATCTTCTCCGACAAGCTTCGAGGTATATTCGATATACAAAGCGTATGACATGAGGTCCTGGAATAAGAGTCGTTTATGAACATTGTATAAGAGTATTGTGAGAATTAAATAGTTTGTTCAAATTTCTCATCTAAAACGTGTATACTAAAAAAGTTATTAAGTTATTTCAAATATATAATAATTTTGTCTTTCACGAGTTTACATTTAATTTGGGCAAATATTGATTTCAAATTTTGGCACAAGGCCAGCAATTTCGAGGAAGGAGTTAAGTCGATTGTATCCGCCTCAGTGCTCAACTGGTACTTATTTCATCGATCCTGAAAGGATGAAAGCCAAAGTCGACCTCGGCGGAATTTGCTCTCAGAAAACTAAAGATGGTGAAATGCGGCTAAGCAATTTGCCCAGTATGCTAATGAATTGGCAAATATTGATATCAAATCATGTTTATGTAAATTGTTCTACCCATATCTGATAACAATACCAGGAAACGATTATTCTTTTCTTTCATTCTTTTACTTGTTTCAATCATATGACTGCGGCCATGCTGGAGCACCAACTTTAGTCGAACAAGGACTTATTCTTTGTAAGCCTAGTACTTATTCTAATTCATATAAAATATTTTTGAGCCCTTGGACTCATAAGTTCATTTACCTGGTCCCATAGCATGTAAGTGACCGAGATCAGAACGTACCCCTTGCAAGGGTGGCTGGGAAGTGGAGGATCTCGGCAGGATTTGAATTTAGAACATAAAGATCCACAAGAAATGTCTCTGAGCATTCTTGTCTGACGCGCTCACTATTCTGCCACCTCATTATTCTGCCACCTCAGTATATATTGGTTTTAAATTTTGGTTCAAGGCCGGAAATTTCGTGGTGTGAATTTAAGTCGATTACATCGACGACAGTTCTCAATTGTTACTTACTTTGTCGACTCCGAAAGGATGAAAGGACAAGTCTACCTTGGCTACATTTGAACACAGAACGTAAAGTCGGAAGAAATGCTGCCAAGCATTTTTCCCGGTTTGCTAACGATTCTGTCAGCTCACCGCCTTGAAGTCAGTATATATTGGAACACTGCCGCTGTTAAAATGCCTCGTTGGAAAAGAAATCGTATGTTTAAAATCACAGAAGATAGAGAAAAAAACCTATTCTTTCCGTGTTTTTTTTTTCCGTTTAAATATGTTTATATTTCTATAATACTCATCAATCAGACATAAATTTCAGACATATTTCAATTTTTAAAAAACGCACCTGTTTAATTCATGGAACATAAAATCTGAATATTTTATAAATATAAACAAATTTATGTGACGCTAGGAAATTATTAATTATTTTCTATTTTCCATGGTTTTTAAGACCGTGCACTACTTTTCGGGAGATATGACTTTTTTTTCTGTAATGACGATATAATTCCCTATACGTGTAAACACTCAAACATACATACATGTATATATATATATATATATATATATATATATATATATATATATATACACACACAAATAAGAGGAATGACCAGCAAAAGTGGACTCCTATATGCTAGAAATAGATGCCGAATCATCTAACCACGAAGAATATGTTCTCAGTAAAATTTCAGCGAGACGACAGACTGTAAAAGGGCAACACAAATGTGTCTAGTTCTGGAAATTATATTTTATAAATCGACAGACTACGCAGATGATCCTGCAGATATTTACTTATGTAAGTATTAACAGGTGAAAACATTTGTACGTAGGTTAATCGTTTTTTTTTTAGTTAGTATTTTTTCATTTGTCTTGCCCTTTTACAGTCTATCGTCTCGCTGAAATTTTACTGAGAACATATTCTTCGTGGTTAGATGATTCGGCATCTATTTCTAGCATATATTTGTGTATGTAATATAATTTTAATCTTCGGATTTTTTAATATGCTGGACCACTGGTTTTAATTGATTAATATCAATTTCTACCCTTATTATTAAATTTCAAATAATGATGTTCTCAAACCAGTAAATTAGCTGTAGAAATTTATTAACTGCAGAGTTATTTCCGGACTCAGCGCGCCAGATTGAAGACATTTGAAGGGATACACTGAATATAATATGTAGAACTCTACATGTGCTCCCTTTCGGTTGGACGTCCTATATCTAGTT
>NC_068981.1:138080242-138097798 GCF_001194135.2 Octopus bimaculoides | reverse complement strand
CATTGGGTAGATGTTTTAAGATACAAATTACGTTTAGATGAAGATTGCAGCCTCCGGATTTTATTCTCAACTACTGTAGAAGTTTCTTTCAGAGTGTAGAAAACAATAGCAAAATATGTACGTGATAAAGGAAATGTATTCCTCACCTGTCTCTTGATGTCGTTTCTCCTGCTTACGTAGAACTGTAGGAGTAAAGTGCTTCCATTTATTTTAATTTCTGTTATTTTTACAATTCTTTGTTCAGTAGTTATCTTTTTTGAATGTTTTAACTGCAAGAGCTACACTTGCTGCCTTGGGTAAGTGCAATGCACTGTATTTTATTTTTGTATATTCTTTTGTAATGTAAGTGCTTTACATAGTTATTTGTGTTTTGACTCGTGGGTTTTTTCTCTATGTTGATTATATCATGCAACTCATGAGGTTTTCCATAGATATTGCAACTACCAATTTTCGGATTTGGCTCGACTGCGTAGCACTTTAAGTATGTTGGACTCACCAAGGTTTAATAAGTGAATTTGGTAGACGGCAACTGTGTAGAAGCTCGACGCATATGTCATGTATAAAACTTCAAAAAGAAAAACTGGCACACCGTCGATAACGAAGATGAGTGTTCCTGATGATTCGATCAATGAAACTGCCTGCCCGTGAAAGTAGCCAAGAAGTGGATGATCACTCCTTAAACATGTGTAACCTTTACGTAGTTCTCAGGTAGATTGAGCATGGGACAGGATGTGACAAAGCTGGCCCTTTGAAATACACGTACTACTCATTTTTGCCAGTTGAATGAACGTGAGCAACGTAAAATAAAGTGCATATATATCTATATATTATTGTAATTGAAATTTATAGAAAAACAAAAGACGAAAACAGGTGTATGAACAACAAGCGTGTTAGTTTGACGCTCGGGAAAATGAAGAAAGTCTTTAATGTTTCGAGCCTACGCTCTTCAACAGGAAGGAATAAGCAAAAATAAACAGAAAGAGAATGAAAAAAGCTTGTAGATTTAGCAGTCAAGCTAAATATATGTGTGTCTGTGAGTTTGTGTATATCCTTGTGTTTCTGTTTTGTACACCCATCATCGATTGACAACCGGTGATGATTTATTTACGCCCCCGTAATTTAGTGGTTCGCCAAAGAGAGCAACAGAATATGTACTAGACTCACTAAAATATGAACTGGGATTAATTTGCTCGACTAAAACCCTTCAAGGAAGTGCTTCAGTCCAACGATTGAAGAAAGTAAATGAGACTAAATTTTTTGATAATTCCCAAAGCACAGTTTTATTGTAACTTCTCGTTTCAGTTCCCAAATTCTGGTTATCCGTATATGCAGACATTTATTTCTATATAATTTCTCCATTTCTTTTAGAACCACTTTACAGTCAGCTGGAACTGATTCTATGGTTAGGAGGCAGTTTCACATCGTGGAGGTTTTTTGGTAAGGCTAACCAACCATTAACCTTGAACTCTTTGACAATATGGTTGAAGAGAGTGTTTCCGTTGGAATCTGCTGCTATTCTTTCACCTTATTTGAGGTGCTGAATAATTTGAAGGGACCTCAATATTTTCTTTAACCTCGAGAGTACCTCACCTGCTGTGTATACATGCTTAGCTGATCAGATTCATGGATTTTGAGTGGTAACAATATTATCCAACGTCCGATTTGTTCTGGAATTTTGGATTTTCCTGCCAAGTCTTCTTTAGTTTTAGCAACTGTGAGTTTTGTTGTTTCTGTTGTTGTTGCTTCCTTTATAGCTGTTGCTATCCTTATCAATTACATTATGCTGTATTTGAATTTCTACTGTCTCTAAAATATGCGCCTTTTGTGGATAACGAAACCAATATTGAAATTCGTAAATGAGATTAAAAAATAGAAAATATTAAATAAAGGATATATCTACGGTAAATAACCTCAACAGGATTCAGCTGGTAATTTCTCACTTTAATCACCATCCAACTCTTTATTTCATTCCTTCTGAAAACTGACTGCTCAGCGCTTCACACTTTTCCGAACCACATGCAACTGAGATTAGATCTTTCTGTTAAGCCTATGCATAAAGTCTTCAATTTATTTTGAAATTTTAACGCATTACGAATCAATTTATGAAAAATATACATGCCGTTCTGTAGAAATTATACTTCAGAACATTCTTCAATGTCTCTTGTAGTGGGAACATTTTGTTCTTATTTAATTATATATATTTCTCTTCCATTACAAAGTTTTCAGTTTTCAATTATTTTTATTGCTTCTTATTTGATTGATATTTCAGATGAGCTGTTTTCTTTGATGTTTCATTTAGATTTTATTTATTGGTTTATTTTTAGTTTTATGACAGTATTTTTAAATTGAGAGTTGTCTGTTCTTTCCATTGATCATTCCATTGAAAAGGTACAGCATATCTCTTGACACTGAAAGGAATAAAATCAATTTTTCTTGCTATCACGCCATGCATGATTATTGCATTTCTATATGCGTTCAAGGTCGGGGTGACCTAGAGAGAAAGGCATAGCATATTCAGTTTCAGAAAGATAGCTGCAAATGATTTAACATATTTTTATATTCTCATAGCAGGAAGTATGAAGCCCAGATGGAAGGCTTCTAATGATATTAGGATAAACGGCAACTAGCTTCAAAAAGGAATTATCTCAATAAATAGTTAATTATATTCTGTATTAGGAAGAGGATATTATGAAATTAACCAAAATAGAACAGATTTATTAAAAATATATTTAATTAATGTAAGTGGTTAAAATTAATAATTAGTCTAAAATAAGCAATTTTTTCTAAATTAATAAATGCAGATATTTTAGTCTTATGTAATTTCTTGTAGCTCAGTGTTTTCGATAATTTATGAAATAGTAAATATTAAACAGTTTAGTGTAATAATCTATTAAATAGTTATTAATAGCCTAATATATATATATATCTGTGTGTGTGTGTGTGTGTGTGTGTGTGTGTGTGTGTGTGTGTGTGTGTGTGTGTGTGTGCAATAGTGCAATAGCAGTACTCGCTAGCGATCCAAGTCTGTGACAATGGTTCAGTTAAGCCCTTTCATTCATATAAATTTTGTATTTCATATTATGGTCAATATCCATGGCCACGGCTTGCTTCACGAAAGTTAATTCGTCAATGCTAGCCTTAAGTTACAAACTGGAATAATGAAAGATATTTCCAATGCAGAAACGTGAGTTTAGCTATGCTGTGTCAACCAGTAAATCACTTAAACACTTTGTTTACCGAGATCGGTGGTTTAATGCTTCCATTTCCACCAGCAAAATCTCCCCTCTCCCCCTAAAATATCTACAATAAAAGTGGATATTATTTTCTTTATTTTTGTTTTTGCGATTTAATATGCTTTCGTTGCTGTGTGGTAAAAAGCTTGCTTCCCAAGCACATCAATCCAGGTTCAGTCCCATTGCGTTGCACTTTGGGGAAGTATTTTCTACAATTGGCTCAGGTCGATCAAAGTCTTGTGAGTGGATTTGGTAGACGGAAACTGAAAGAAGACCGGCATGTGTATATATATATATATGCATGTGTGTGTGTTTTCTGTCTGTGTTTTCCCCCACCACCGCTTGACAACCGGTGTTGGGTGTGTTTGCGTCTCCGTAACATAGCAGTTCGGTAAAAGAGACCGATAGAATAAGCATAATGCTTAAGAAAAGAAGCATTGAGGCCGATTCATTCGACTAGAATTATTCAAGGTGGTGCCCCAGCATGGCTGCAGTCTAATGACGGAAACAAGTAAAAGATAAAAGATAAAAACACGCAAACGCACATGCACATATTTATTTTTACAGGGAAAATATAGACATTGACTTCAATGGTTTTGTTTACTGGTGAAAGTAAATAAGCTCGAATTTCGAAGTCACTGCCAGTTTGTTTCTTGCAAATGTCATTGAAAAGTATGGGCAATCCTTTATTTTTATGCCACCCTGTTGGAATTCTATTTCTTACCAGTGTCATCACATGTAAGGTGATCTTTGAATTCGCTTATCATTGATGATCATTTCAACGCGAAGAGTGATCCTTCAAAATGCAGATGATGGGCATTTTCAACGGTAAGAGGATACCTCTTTTTATATATAATTTGATTCAAGTATGGAAATCCACTTTCATACATGTAAGTTGATGCGAATGACAAAAGAAATCATTAACGCTTGTACTGAGAAAATTTCTTTTTGTAATATACCTACATGCTCTCCTTCAAAATTTTCCATGATAGATGACTTGTAGAGGTCCTTAGCGGCTGCCAAATCATTTTCCACAGTCAAAAGTTGCATCTGAATTAAAAAGAGTTCATGAAAAAGTATAGGCTACATCTAGAAAACAGCATTAAAATGCAGGTTGTTTTCTTGTTCGAGAAACTTTGATAATGCCTTGATGGTAAAATAATTTTCACCTTTTCCTTGTAGCTTAGTATTCAACTGTTAAAAATTCTGAATATATATATATATATATATATATATAAGGTATATAAGCTCTGTTTTTGAGTGGTTTAGAACATTTTGGTATTTGTGTCAGAACATAATGACGGACGAAATGCCGCTGATCATTTTGCCGGGTGTGTTAACGATTTTGCCAGTTCACCACCTTAATAATAGTTTCAAATTTTGGCACAAGTCCAACAATTTGGGGTGTGGAGTGGAGGTAACTTGCCGTATTAATAATAAGTATAATTCTTATCGAGTCAGCTAAATAGCAAACATCCACTATGCAGTGGTTGAGCCTAAAATTCAAGCATAGTAATACACACCAAAACCAGAACCCATGTCCTGAAGTTCTTTTTAATAGTCTACTATGCACAGCCAATCATTTGATAATATTGACCAAGTTCAGGCACCTTTTAAAAACATTGCAAAATTTATTAGATAATATTTTATGCCAACACTTCTCTGTGAGTAAAGTAATGAATTCGGATCACCATTGAAGTGACTCGTTCACTAATGTTTGGAAGTCAGGTCTTGATCCCAGTATGGCAGCTGTATCAGTCATCGGAACACCCATAATTTTTTTTTCCATTATAAGCTATTCACTTCAAAGAACCTGTTGTTAAGAATTTCCTATACATCTTGGGCTTTTATTGTGATTTCTATTTTCTCACACATTAAAAATTTCTCTTTTAAAATCTACGCCAATCCTATAAAGTGCAAACGCCAATAGTTGACAAGATATTGAAATATCAATCGTTTCATACAATATGAAAAATTTTGGAGACTTTATTCATGATGTAGTGATATATGTTTTCTGACATCTCAATTATGTCTCCATGTAGTGTTTTTGTCGTTGGAGACAGATAGTATTGAATGTCATTGCTACTTCTTCACCAACGGCTAACATTCCATTACTTATGCACAGGATAACACATTAAACAAGCCGTCTTGACTTGTGTAACTTTGTATGTACCAACGTAGAAAACAAGCATGATGGTACTTGCCCTTTTATAAAACATCCCTTTTGAATCGAGACGTTATGACTCCAAAAATCACAGCCACCCAAAATATTCACCTTTTTTTTCCAGTAACACGCAGTGAAATCATTCAGATGTTGTTCGAGATTTGCAGGCTTGGTGGTATTATAATCGGCGGTAACCCGCTTCAATCCCAGACTACGTCTGATACAATCATCGGCAGTGACTTGGTCAGCGAATCCTCTGCGACGGTCAACAATCGACAGCAATATGAGCTGCTACGGGTCACACTATCACGAAGTGTGTATGCATGAGGAACTATGCACACTAACACCGGTTGACAAGCAGTAGTGGGACACACACACATACACACACACACACACACACACGCATATATATATATTATCTTTTATTGTTAACTTGTTTCAGTCATTAGACTGCGGCCATGCTGGGGCACCGCTTTAGAGTTTTAGTCGAATGAATTGACCCCAGTACTTATTTTTGAAGCCTGCTGTTTATCCTATCGGTCACTTTGGCCGAACCGCTATATTACGGAGGACGTAAACACACCAACACCAGTTGTCAAGCGGTGATGGGACAAACACAGACAACAAAGACACACACACACACACACACATACACACACACACACACACACACATATATATATATATTTCTGGCTTTGAGTAAAAGAAAATACACGAGGATCAGTTAATCATGATTTTATTCAACATATTCCCCTCTCAAATTTACACACATTTTGCAGCGGTCCTTCAGCTTTTCTAAGCTTTGTAAAAGATCTCGGTAGGTTGGGCCTCCAACCAAGCCTTTCGTGACACCCTTAATGTCAGGAACTTTTCAGCATTCTTTTGTGTTGTAATAACTTTAAATAATGGGCATAAGTTTATAATGTAAAATACCACAAAACAGCGTACAGACAATGTCACATTACCTTAGAAATCAACGCATCCATGTTCAAAATTGTGCGATGTTAGTGCAGTTTGATCCTTGCTGTTTAAACTGAGGAATGCCCCAGTCAAAGATGAATGGCTTAATTTACAGTTATTTATATTTATTCATATACTAATGAATCTGCTTAGCAAGCATTTTTTTTTTTGGTATATTTTGTTTTCTTGTTACTTTTCCTACCTACTGATTTATAATTTCCAAGCTGCATGATATTTTTAAAAAATTTTGTTGTAATATAATCTTTTGGGAAGAGACTAAACAAGCTAATGTGATCATCGATTATAAATGTTAACACTGACAGATCGTCGTAGGCAACAGGTGAATTGTAACTTTACTTCGCGTTGTTGATTTGATTTTCTAGTGTTCTGAAAGAATTATGTATGCACGCATACATACACACACACAAACTCACATACGAAAAAATTACTTGTGTGTATGTGTTGTACTTCAATCTATTTGTTACGTATTTACAACATTTATTTCCTTTCTATTTTTAAGCATTGCAAAGAAAAATTGTGCCATTGTTTCGTACTGATATTCTGCATTTTGGTTCCGAATGGCTTCAGTGTTTTCTTCGTTTGACTTGAAAATCCTAGTTACACCACTACTGTAATAGCCATGGCTAAGGCAGCGTGAAAACAACATACATTTCATTGCGTTCAAAATCCCCGCGATATTTGTTATCGTATACATTATTTAATATATTAAAAACTAGCTCTTTCGTGCAGTTGTAAACATATTAGTAACATTTTCAGTTTTTTAAATTTCGATTTCTAAGTACTTTTAACAGTGCTAATATTTGTCTCCATAAAGAAATATTTTGTTGCCTTCGTTTGACCACTCTAAACAGTTAACATTCATACAAGATGTCCTTATATTTGTGTTAATATTTTATTTTTTAAAGGTTCCATTGCATATTAAGATTTTACGTTTCTGTTGAAGTATCTGAATAAAACAGCTCCAGAGGAAGAATGAGCTGCAAGAAGTTTATCATTTCTGAAAATGTCTGAACTGAATACGACACATATAGAGACATTTTCAAGAGATAAACTATCTGTGAGGGTTGACAAGGAGAGCTTAAACCTGCTTTAATATAGACTTACAGATGATAACTTTTTTACGATACGAGTTTGAAAAAACTTAATCTCAAGAGAAAATGCAAGAACCAAAGAACGTCTTCTTCACAGTTCGACAACTGGCAGTGGAATTGAGAATATATCAAGTATAGTTTTGTTCTTTCCTCAAGATGAATTACCATATCCTAGTATTTGAGCCTGGAGCATGTTTTGCATTGTAAAATTTAACGAGTGCCTGTTATCTTTTTCTTTCGAAATTACAGGCAGGTTAAAAACATGGCACAGCAAGTATCAATAAATCATTAAAATGATAATAAATTAAGTTCTAACTCTTTGGAGAAGCAATGGAAACTTTTCATTAATTTGAGCAAAGATACTGTGATTAAAAAACCTATTTTCTCCTTACCTAATTTACTTCAAACATTTGCCCCACGAAAGAAAAGTATCCATACACACAAGATGATAAAGGTGCTAAATCGTGTTTAAATAGTTTAAATAATATTAATAGAGGCTATATTGTGATTTTTATTTGTACTTTGAACCTTCAATCTTCTATGATTAGTGACCCTAAACATCAGCTAATGGCGAAACTGTTGGAAGTACCATCTTTTTACCTCTGAAGATTGATGAAACTACACACATTTAAAACAATGGACATCTCGTGGTGTATTGTCGTTTCCAGTATCAAAGCTTGGAAAAAATCTTGTCAAACATTATTTTAACATTTACTTGCCATTCGGAGAGCAAAGTACATATGAATACATTTCCTTCGTGCTGGGCAAATTTAAGGGATAGGAAATGTGTGATATGACTACAAATTGTACTGTAGCCATGGTGGGGAAACATGAAAGAGCTATCTCTCGCATCAAAAGAAAAACAACAATACAATTCTGCTTTCAACGTTGTCGATTAGATCAAGTAATATTAACAACAAACCGAGCTGTTGCAATGACCTGAAATGTTAACTGAATTTTTATAGGATGTAGTGAAATGTGTCAATACCAGTCACCTACAAACAAAAATATTTCGACAGTTTTCAGTTATGCAGGGTTTATGTCTACAGATGGCATATTTCTTCTTTAGTATTCTGACTTCCGATAGTTGTCTCTCCAAAGAACTTGAGAGACAACTGTCTCTGAAGAATAAACTGTCTACAATTTTTTATTGAGTAAAGTGATCTGGAGCTTTACCTTTTAACGTGATTTTTGGTTGGCCAAACTGTTAAATGATTTTTATGTTTGAACATTTGACTTAACTTGTAACTTAAAGATAAACATGGTAAGATCTTTAATGTAGCTGGAGGAAAAGATATCATGAAAATTAAGATCATAATTTGAATACATGGAGAACGTTTTCTCAGTGTGCGTGAGTGCAAGTACAGCTTAATCTGTCTAAAACATTTAAGGCTTATCTTTTTTGGCCAGTTGCAATTACTGTCTTGACATTTTAAAACATTTTCTTCTCAGACACATCTGCTTGTAAGTTAATCCCTTTGTCAGCAGCCACATCAAGTGAGGAGATTTTGAGGAAATATCGGAAGTGTTTCTGGAGCTTCATTGTGGCTTCACTTGTAAATCAAGTTCTCAGATGAAAGTCTACTAACGAGACTTCTCAGTTAGATTACTTTCTTTATCTGGATACTAATAAACAGCCTTCAAAGTCCTTCAGCATCTAGTAATAATGACAACAACTTTCCTGACGGGAAAAGGGGTTCGTACTTGAGCGAAATGAAAACAAACAAATGAGATTCATTTCACTATATTGATTCGGTAATGCGGGTTGCTTTGAGACAGGGAATTGAATAATGGATTTCGAAGCTTGTCACAGCGATACAGGAACATCGTATTCATTAATGATAAAAGAAGCATCATTGATGCTTTATCATGCGTGTAAGTTAACTTGTCAGTCTTTTGTGTTAAACATAAATAATGAGAAAATATCGTTTCTAACAAACTAAGTTCATGTATTGTGATTCAGAAACATTATTTTATGTAAACCAGAAAAAATGTTTTCCTGTTCTTAAGTATTTTATCACTCCTTATTTTCTTTTATTATTTTAGTATGTTCAAAATTTGAATAAAATAAACATTTAAGAAATGTGTTAATTTATGCTTTTTAGTCATCTAACAAAATTATATTACACACAAGGGAGTGAAAATTCGTAAAAAAAACATACGGAAATTTAGTCTTGAGTGAATGCAATTTTGTGATAAAGTCTTAAAGGTGATTGACACTAAAGTTGTTTAAGTACTGCTTTAGATGACAACACTTTACATATGTTATTTTCTATCTTTTTTTTTATTATTTTACCTTTTATTTTGTTTCAGTTATTAGGCTACAGCCGTGCTGGGAAACCGCCTTGATGAATTTCAGTCGAACGAATCGACCCCGAAACCTAATTTTTTAAAGTCTGGTACTTATTCTAAGTTACGGGAGCGAAATAAACCAATACCGGTTGTCAAGCGGTGGTGAGGGAGAAGCACAGTTGGAAGACGATGATTACTTAATGCACTTTATTTATACACTTTATATACTTTATGTAGAATCTTATAGACTTAATACACAGCACTCGCTTTCTTTCTCTTTTTCTCTCTCCCTTTTCCTTCTCCCTGCTTTTCTTTCGCTCTTCGCCTTTCACTTCAGCTAATCATGTGAAAGCGTTACAGACGGGCTAAGTAATGGAAGAAAAAGGTTTTAAAAAAATACACATTTCACTCACCACCACCTCTCCTTCCCTCTCCTCCTCCCTTCCCATTCCTCCCTCTCCCTCTCCCTCTGCCCCTTCAACTAATCACATGAAAGCGTTAAGACGTAACTTGGTAGTATGACCGAAAAGACAAAGAAATGTTAGTTTTTACAGCAAATTTAAGTTCCGAATTCGATACTTTCAGGCTAAATTAAGTATGGTAACCTTTTCCACGTTTATTTGCTCAAGATACAGTACATGAACATTTCGGCAATATATTTACATATTACACATCTTCAAATTATGTAAATTGTCTTTACGAAGCTAAGGCAAATCTTAAAATGTCTTGTAATGCGATTTGATTAAGCAAAATTTGATTAAGTAAAATTTGATTAAGCAAAATTCATCGTTGAAATATATAACACCAGGTCACGTTACTCAGTAAAAGACATGCAGGCATTTCATTCTTCAAGAACTTTTTCTCTAAGAACTTTTTTCTCAAGATGATTAACGAACCTCAGAATGCAAGAGGAGAAACATATCTGTAAACATAATCCATGCATAACTGAAAATTGTGGAAATGTTTGTTTATAAGTGACTAGCATCGATATTTTTCACTAGATCATTTAACAGTTCAGAAAATGTTTCTGGTCATTGCAACAATTGTTCAGTTTACTGTAACAAGTACGTAAATTTAGTCACGTATGAATGGAATTTAGTAACAAAGTATCCAGGGTGAATGACTCTAAAAGATAGGTTTAGATGACAACAGTTTACAGGCATTATATAAATAATTGTTTTTCAGCTTGTCAAAGTAGATTTTGAAGGACATTTCTCTTAAATCTGTTACATTTCGATTTCCAATGGTTCTAAAAGTTCATAAATTAGAATTTTGATATTTATATTTTTGCTAGGTATATGAGTGAGGAAGGTATAGAAATCTAAATCCATTTAAAAGCGATGGTTCAAATCTGAGGAGCAGGTAATATTTTTCTTTTGTTTTATTTTTTTGTCCCAATTATACTTAATATTCAATAGAAAACTTGGCAAAATTTTGCTTTATTATTACCAACTAAACCTACATTATTTTGATTTTCTGTGAACGTAGACCACCTGGAAAATTCATGAACCAGCTGCTTAAAACTACTGACCTAGGTGTTACAAGGCAGTATGACTACAAAACTTGATGTTAGTTTTTATAGCAAATAACAGCTATGTATTCAAATTATTCAGTTTAATTTGGAATGAGCTTTAATTTGTGAAAATGTTTTCCAAATTAACTTGCTTAAAGTATACTGTACGAAATTTTCAGTGGTACTTTTACGTCACTTATGTTCAATTTAAAATATATCTGGCTAGAAAACATATACATGAAAAAATGCCATTATATATAAATGAGCTGACTGGGAGCTAACGAGCAAACCTCAACCTAGTTGTTCGACCTGTTATAAACAGAAGCAAAATTTCCCTCAAATCACATATTTCATTTTTAACCCGGGGAACATTTGATGATCAAGCCAGGTGTACACTATATCTGAATGAAAGACACAACAGAATGGCCGTAATACCATTAATCACAGATTAGCTTGATCAGGTCTCACGCGGGGCTAAATAGCAAGAGCAACAAAGACATGTTTAATTTTGGGTTATACAAGGTATTTTAATTAGTAGTTAATAGATCTTTTACCTTTTACTCGTTTCAGTCAACAGATTGCAGCCATACTGTGGCATTGCCTCGAAGGATTTTTAGTTGAATGAATCAATCCCAGTACTATTTTCAAGCATTGGTGGAGGACACGCACAGACACAAGAACACACACGCGCACACACATGCACACGCACATATATAAACTACGGATTGGATTTCTTTCAGTTTCCGTTTACCAAATCCACTCGCAAGGCTTTGGTCGACCCGAGGTTGTAGTAGAAGACATTAACTCAGGATGTCGTGCAGAGAGGTTGAACTCAGAACCATGTGGTTGGGAAGCAAGTTTCTTTCCTCGCAGTCACGCTTGTGTAATAAAAATAACTCAAAATTTATAAGATTAGAAAGTGATAGAAACGTAGTAGAAACGTAACGTACACTACCAGATTTCTTGCATTATTTAATTCAGAGCAGGCCAACCTGAGGCCCACAGGCCGCATGCGGCCTGCAGACCTTTACCTTGCGCTCTGCTTGATACTTTATTGAAATGGGTTTCTTTAAACAAACATTTTAAAAATTTTATCGAAAATTAAAGTTTGTAATGAAAAGTAAAAAAGAAAGATTCTACTGTTTTTGCAACGATAATATTTCATGTTGAATCAACGATCATTCATTTATTATTGTAATAATAGCATGAGAAAGCAAAATGCCTTCAATTCTGTCAGTAAACAAGCGACCCTCAAAAAACTTTCTGTGATTAAAATGGCCCACAATGTAATTCGAGTTGGTCAGGCCTGATTTAGTTGCATCCATATACGACTTGATTTTGAAACGCATCAGAGATAATTTACTTTCATCCTGTCCAGTCTATAAAATAAGCATTAACTGTTGTTTAACGAGAGTTGTCATGGTGGAGCAAGTATATTTACGATCAAAGGCGTTTTAAAATATAGTCTATTTAAAAATACACAATCATTTTTTAAGAAAGTAGAATGTGATTTGAGAAAAGTTTGGCTGCTGATCGAATGAACTCGTACAAGCTAATCGAATTTGTATCAACATTATTCTAAGATCTATTTAATTGTCTCTACTTATTTTGACAATTCATACACGCACGGGCGCACGCGCACACACACACACACACGCACACACACACACACACACACACAGGGTGTGTGTGCAAACACACACCCATATACAGCGTGCAATGAGTAAATTGTCACCATTTTATACTTTTAATTTCGCGCATGTGCTTTGTTTGTTTTTGATTTTGTCATCTACACAGCATAGTAGGGTCAGTTGGGCACCGTCTGTGAGAAAAACAGCACCATGACGAAATTCACTCTGCTAGAAATTTGGAAACGACTTGCTGTACAGCTTGCCATTTGCACTGAACATTTCAGAGTGTTTGGGTGACAATCTGAGGACAGTGCTGTCTGAGGACATGTATCAAAAGTCATAAAAATCAAACATCCAGTCAACATCATGGTGTTTGAAGTGATCACTAGTGATGGCGACGTTATGTCTCCAATCATCTTCCCACACGGCCTCACACTCAACATGGAGGCCTATATCAAGTGCCTGGAGGAGGTAGTGCTACTCTCGGTCAGAGAGTGGCTGCTGGAAGACTCTGTGTTTGGCAACAGGACTCTGCACCATGCCACACAAGCAGGAGAATCTAGTCATGTCTGTCAGAGAATTTCTGCAACCACATCACCCCTAACATCTGGCTACCCAATTCCCCAGACTGCAACCTCCTTGATTATTATGAATGGGGTGCAGTTGACCGAGAGACCAAAATATCTCATTGTAACACCAAAGATGAACTGAAGGGAAGGATTATGGCAGCATTGACCAACTTAAACAAGGTGACTGCACGGAAGAGTTGCAGGAGATTCCGAAGTGGTCTGGAGGTGGTGGTTGATGACATTTGCGATTTTATTGAATGAATTTACTCTTTAGTATTTCAAGATAGTTTTCTGTAACTTTGGTAAATATATCTTTTAAAGAGAGAAATCAGTGCTATTTTCATTTTTGCGTAATTTAGACGACAGTTTATTCACCGCACCTTGTATACACACACACACACTCACACATATATATGTATTATGTATGTATGTGTGTGTGTGTGTGTGTGTGTGTGACGTACGGAAGTTAAAATCTATAGAAATAAGGTTAAATACATTGAAATTGCTTTGTATTGTAATGCCTTATGGTATTATTTAATGTCTTAGACGAGAGCTTATTAAGAATGCAAGGCCTTTAAAATCTTTGTTAATTAAATATTTAGGACAACTAAAATTTAAATTAACCAGTCGAGGTTTACTATTGCTTAGCATATTCATAGTAGAATTATAATATGCACACAGCGAGCTGTCATCGATACGTTAATAGGTATAAAGAAACTCTGGAGTTGACAGGATCTCTAGAGAATTCGAAGAAAATTAATGTAATACCTGTACAAAGAAGAAAAAGTAACACCTGCAGTGTATTGAGGTGATAATACACAGCAGTTTTAGATAGAGAATGATACCAAAAACAATGTTGATCTCAGCGCCGTTCTCTCGTAGGAGTGGCTGCTGTAAGGATTAAAAAAAAAAGGCGGAAAACCTCGTTTAAAAAAAAAACGTTAAGACGGTTTCCGTCTCTTTATACCCGTTCAAATAAAGAATTATATGGATGAAAACTCTCACATGCATTTGTGTTAATGAAGAAAGGAGATGCAGAGGTGTAATTGTCTGCATTTTTAATTTTATGGCGAATTGGGGATCAAATGAACAAAAAAATAAATAAACAATAAATAAATCGTAATCGTTGGCGCATTTCAAATGGAGAAATAAAAAATATTGTAGTACCACGAATTGAAAGTTAAAATTATTGGTGCACCTCACATTGAAAATTAAAGATTAGTGATGCACCATACGTGGGACAGTAAAATCTACGGCCAAACCTCAAAGGGAAGGATTAAAATCACTGGTACACTTCATGTGAAAAGTTTTAAGAAAAAGATTTACCATTTGAAAGGTTAAAAAAATTCACAAAAATATCTACAAAGCTGTTAATTACCACGTTTGTTAATCATACGTGTATATAACAAGATTATGAAGAACATTTTTTTTCAAGGAACCACAAAGAGAGAGAGAGGGGAGAGAGAGAGAGAGAGAGAGAGAGAGAGAGATAGAGAGAGAGAGAGAGAGAGATAGAGAGAGAGAGAGAGAGATTCCGAGTTATAGAGGCATATTGAAGCGTTAAATAAGGTTTTCAAATCTTCGCTGGACACGTTTTGAGAAACCACTGATCTAGAAATTATTTTACATATCTCAGAAGAGATTAGTGTAGTTCTCTTGAGATCCCAATTTTATCACATTAGGAACTCCTTGTTCCAGAAACCTTTCAAACTGTGAAACGCATGCTTTCTTTTCTCTCTTTTTTCATGATAATACAATGTTTTCTATGGAGTACTCCCGTTCTTCATTAGGTATTACGTATGTACTCGAATTAAATTCTAACTCATAATCTTTATATATAGGCTTCCAAAACAGTGTAACTACTATAAAACAAACAGGTAGTGCATATAATCTAAACCCAGTTAAAGCTAATTTACAAAAATTCAACTCTTTTGATGATGCATACAGAACAAACAGTTTATACGGTAATGCTTTCCTTTTCAAAATAATTCAAAAACTAAGCTTTAACTATTTTCACCTCAAAAACTGATTTCTTGACTAAATGACGTTGGTATATTTTCGCTTACGTGGAGGCGCAATGACCTAGTGATTAGGGCAGCGGACTCGCGGTCATAGGATCGCGGTTTCGATTCCCAGACCAAGCGTTGTGAGTGTTTATGAAGCGAAAACACCCAATGCTCACGAGGCTCCGGCAGGGGCTGGTGGCGAACCCTACTGTACTCTTTCACCACAACTTTCTCTCACTCTTTCTTCCTGTTTCTGTTGTACCTGTATTTCAAAGGGCCAGCCGTGTCACGCTGAATATCCCCGAGAACTACGTTAAGGGTACACGTGTCTGTGGAGTGCTCAGCTACTTGCACGTTAATTTCACGAACAGGCTGTTCCGTTGATCGGATCAACTGGAACCCTCAACGTCGTAAGCGACGGAGTGCCAACAACAACAACATTTTCGCATATGAGGTGTTCCAATAACTTTTTTCCAATAATTTTTTCGATGCTCTGATTTTATATAAGTAAAATGCCGGAATAGGGTTTCGAACCGTCTATAAATGTTTGGACCTTGTGTAAGAAATACTGTGGAACTTAGATAGTGTTCCTTACAAAGTTTATATTTACATAACAAATTTGTTTGCTGACGTTGTGGCTTGATATCTATCGCATCTGAAAAGCAGACTAGAAACATTTTACTTGTGTGAGCCGGGGTTTTAATGGAATTGCTGAGAAATAATGAGGACAAAGAGGATATCATTGAAAATATTAGGCCCATAAATCTGCTGGTTATATAGTTTAAGGTGATGGCCAAGTACTTGCACATAAGAAGTATGTATTTTGTAATAGATAAAATGTGCGGCGGTGGGTTTCACATCAATTATAGCAACTAAAGTGGTTGAGTATTGTTAACTTGTCTATAGAGCTCTGATTGGCTGCATGCAAAAGAGTTCATAACTGAAGTTCAGA
Source organism: Octopus bimaculoides (assembly GCF_001194135.2). Taxonomy (NCBI): domain Eukaryota; kingdom Metazoa; phylum Mollusca; class Cephalopoda; order Octopoda; family Octopodidae; genus Octopus; species Octopus bimaculoides. Next base: position 138,081,366 of record NC_068981.1, on the reverse strand, counting down.
AATCTCGTGGGAAAAAAATATTTGCGGTCGGTACCATACTGAATTAGAATAGATAGTAAGATGGCCACTCATTAACCAGGACAATTTGATAGACTTCCAAAACACAGTGCTTCGAAAGGTAAGTCACGCCATTGTCTATTGCTCTCTTTGTACACATTTAGCGTGGGTGAAAAGTAAGTAGGCATTAAAAATTGACAATAAAATCCATATTCCTTTTACAAATTTATTGAAATAAAAAAATACATGTTCTTTATTACATGGGAAAATGAAAATAAATCTTTATATTTCAATGTATGCACCGGTGGCGTCAACCAGTTTCCTCAGACGGCCAGGGATGGAATGAAGAACCTTCTGGAGGACGTCGTCTGGGTTATCATTGAGAACCTCCTGAATTCGTGTCTCGAAGTCCTCCAGTGTGCGAGCTTTTGTATTGTATACCTCCTCTTTGTGTAAAACCGCAGGTAAATATCACTTGGAGTGAGATCTGGACTTCTTGGAGGCCATTCATGAGGTTCGTGTCGTCCCGTCAGGTTAGCTCCTGCACGTAATGGGGTTTCCACGAACGAAAATTCAATATACGAGCTGCTTGACGTGTTGATTTTTGAGGGCTGCAATTAAACATTCCCCACTGATGTGGTTGGACGGCCACTTCTTGCATCGTTCACGGAGCCAGTGGTCAACACCTTTGCATGACAAGTTTTCGTTGTCTCCGGACGTAGTGTTGCATGATTACCTTTCCATACACGCCACCAACCCTGAACCAAAACAATGGAATTCCACACTTCATAGTGTGCTGCTATCTTAACTCACTCCTGAACAGTCAAGCGACCAGCCATCTGGGGAATAAGAAATAAGAAATAAAACAATAAAAAAAATGTTTAAATCCTCATTTGTGTTGTCTGTTTAAAAATGTTTTCCTCGTGTCTTCAGTAATACTAAAAATTCTAAAAGCAATTTCTGACTAGTTACTTTCCACCCACCCTGTATATATATATGTACATGTGTTTTGTAATATTGTCAGCACTTCACAAGTCTGTGTGATTATCGCCTTACCAAGGATAACATCTAACTTGCATGTATGTATGTATGTGTGTATGTATATACTTAAATATATATATGTATGT